>NW_006160211.1:1626415-1672039 GCF_000334495.1 Tupaia belangeri chinensis
GGGCTGCGTCACCGGGAGACACGTTCCCGGCCAGCGTGGGTCGGCGCCCAGCGGCCCGCCCGAGCGCGCGGCCGCGGGACCAGAGTGCCGCCCTGAGGCCTGATGAGGACACGACACCCTTCCGTCCGCACCGCCGCGCCCCCCTAGCCGCGCGCGTCCTTTAGGGGGCCTAGGCTGTCCTACCCACTCTCAGAAAGCAGGGACACCCCTGAGTACCCGTGAACCGCCGGGCCTCCGTTAATCCGCCCCCAGATTCGTCAGGTAAACTTGCAGGGGGACGCGTAGAGGGCGCAGGGTGGGCACGAGGGCGACAGAAACGCAGCCCTCCAGGTCGACACAGAGAGGATACGTTAGGGCACTGGGCCAGAAGTAACCAGGCAGTGGGGCGCCTGGAAAGGAGGTGGGGGAGTGCCAGGTAACGCCGCGGCACACCCTACTGCACCTTCCTGTTTTGCAAACCATTCCCAGTGGTACCAGTTTGAGGCTGTACTGCACACCTGCACAACCTGTCTTCTGCCGGGTTTTTCTGACATGTCTAAAAGCCTGAATTACTAGGAAGTCTCAGTGCCCTTTTTCTCTGTTGGGCGCACAAGCCGTGTTTCATTTAGGGTATTGCGCCTTTAATGGAATCTGCATTAAACTAAAGCTAAAACGTAGGGGCCACTACCTGATTCTGGCTCTACCACTTCCTCAGTATGCGATCTGATAGAAGATGTGGTATTTGGCTACATCGCAGGGTCCTTATCTGCAGCTTGAAGAGGATGAAGTTTTGTATCTGACACCCAAAAAAGTATTTATAAACCATTTCACAGGGTTGTAAAGAGAGTTTGCAAGTATAAAGATTTTAAACTACTTAACACACAGGGTATTGCATTGGAGTTGGGGGAAGTAATTTATTTGATATCTCACAAGTTGTTTTGCGCTTTCAGTTCCAGTCTTGTTCTGAAGGTAGAAATTAAGTTGCCAGCTTTATGTATACTGGCAAAGTGATTTCCAGAGCCAGTAAAGGTTTTGAAGAGAAAAGCCAGATAACACTCAAGAAAATTACAGAAGACGACGATGCGTTTGTTGGCATGAGGCTTTGGACATCCAATTCAGTTCTTTCTTGAGAAATATAATCCTGGGACCAGCAGTTAGCATAATGGCTATGTCGCTGGACTCCCATGTAGTCGACGACAGTTCGAGTCCCAGACCTGGTGGCTTGAACTCACATCTGGTGCATGTGCGTGCATGCCCAAGATCCCAAGAGGAGAATGGAGAAGGGATTGCGACATGGCCATCCCCCCTGATTTCTCACTTTCTGTCTCTCAGTCTCTGTCTTTCTGGCAAGCACACGTGCCCTATAGCAAAAATCTCTCCCCCCCCAAAAAAAAAAAAAGAAAGAAAAGAAATATAAGCCTTATTGTTGATAGTTGTAATCAACTGTATAATGTAGACATTAAATTCACACCTTAATAGGGCAAGGAATATATGTATTTTTTTGTGCTCTGTGCACAAAGGGCACTTATTTAGGAAACATAAGTAAGCCCAGACTTACATGCTGCAAGAGACAAAGCCTATGTGTTTGCTGCATTGAAAAAATTGTTGAAGAACAGTTCTTTCTTTCAAAGCTTCTTGGCAGTTGTTTTGGTGGGCACATACTTTTGGCTTTGATGACTCAAAATCTCTTCAAATGTTCTATTGGTATCTTAGTACTTGTCTATCGTCATAGATTTGTGTTGGGTCTCTTTTCCCCTCTGACCCAATCAGCACTGATCCTTTCTCTAGTTAGAAATTTATTTTTTCTCACTTACTAATAACTGCATTAGTCTACAGAGAATTTGAGGCAACATATAGAAAATACATACTGTAACTCAAGATAAAAGTAAGTGAGGAAACTGGTATAAAGCGAGAGAAAGGGAAAATAGCAAACCAGAACAATGCAACCAATTGGCTAACGCAGTGGGTTTTATGGTGCCTTTGAGATCAATGCGAACCAATTGAGCAAGGAAGGGGCACATCTTTTCCTAAAACTGACTTCAAAAATTTATATATTTCATGGTTTCTAAAGTGAATGCCCACTTTGAGATAAATATCCTCTGACAATCCTTTAATCGTGTTATTCCTGAAACACACTATTTTAAATGAATTGGGCAGTAAAAAGTTTGAGGTCACAGACTTCAACAAGACCCAAGAGTACAGATATTTTGTGTTGCCAGTAATGGCAGATCCATATGCTTTGACCATTAACTCAGAGGCAGATAGCATGGAAAAAGTCAAGATGCTACGTGGTGGTTTAAAAATGTGTCTGCTATACTCATTATTTTACTTGTACCACAATTGATGCAAAGAGGAAAATGTTTGCTTTATACTGACTCCAAAAGAATCTTAAGGATTTTAAAATATTGGTTCAGTTCATTTCAACAAGATTAGTGAAGTCATAGCTTGTGGGTTAGACATTACATGGTAAAGAAATTCAAATTCAGTTTCCTTAAAATAAACTTACAGTGAGTCAATTTTAAATTTGTATCCTAAATAATTAAGCACATAATTTCAAGGTTGAAGGTTATATCATTTTAAAATTCTATTATAGCTAACAGGAATTCCTTACAAACTACCTAATTTTGTGATGACAAGGTATGGAATAAGAACAAATACAGCTTGATTGGTCCATCATCCCTCCATAATTGTCAAATATTCTTGGTGTCTTTATGATATCTGACTTGTGAGTATTCTCCAGCTTTTATGTATATATCAAAATATAATTCTTTACTTGGGGCTGGCAAGTGGCATGGTGGTTAAAGGTGCTGGACTCCCACATGGCCGACCATGGTTCAAGTCTCGGACCTGGTGGCTTGCTTTCTCACTTCCTCTCTCTCTGTGTGTGTCTCTCTGATCAAACTGGAAAATAATAATGATAATAATAAATAAAGTTAAATAAAATCATTCTTTAAAAAAATATAATTCTTTGCTCTATGCTGTGTAGTCATTTTATTTTCTTTCAAAACTCTTCAGTAAAATGCTAATTATAATCCTTGCCCTCTGTTTCAGTTCTAACATTAGCCAAGCCTAGATTTTTTAAAAATTTTAGCCCATAAAATTTTTAAATTTCTGTATAGCTGAGCTTCAGAACTTATTAACCAAGAGAAAATGGTTAATTAAAACCCTCAAGTGTAATAGGACAGAGCATAAGGACAATAATTTTAGTCTTATGATATCCTGGTCTAAGCAATATAATCTCCTGATGAATCTTCCAACACAAGCTAGTTGCAAAATATTGGTCCGTGTGACTGAGTTGATTCCTCTATAGAGCTTGTAAATATAAATCAGTTTAGTGTTGTAAGACATTGCAACAATTATGATTTGGATTTTCAGATAGCTTTTATAAGTAACTGTTAATTATTAGTGTAACTTGTTTTGTTAAGGCAAAAACCATGTTTTCAAAATCCTCATAGTTTGTTCTGAATAACAATACAACATGTATCTCATTCAAAGTAAGTATCAGGTCATTATGGTTAGAATTTTTTTTTTAATTTGCTATAAGGCATATGTGCTCACCAAAGAGAGATAGAGAGAGAGAGAGAGAGAGGGAGAAATCAAGCGACCAGGTCTGGGACTCAAACTGCAGTCGGCCATGTGGGAATCCTGAGCCTTAACCACCATACCATTTGCTGGCTCCATGATTAGAATTTTGTTAAAAGAGGTAAGGAAGGCAGTGCACATCCCTTTTTAAATTCAGCTTGAATTGATCACCAGATATGTCAAAAAGCTGCTTCTATTAACCTTTAACCTCAGGGTGGCCTTAAGGTTTATAAAAAGAGAATTGGTAGAAGAGTTTGTACATTCAACTCACATATTAGTTCTGTCCGTAAATTCAATAGTTAAGGAAAGGTAACAAATTATATATAACCTTATGCTGTTTCATATATATTTCCTTACATTAGCATAAATAGAATGTTCAGAAGGGGTAAACACAGAGCTGGCCTCATAGCCTAGTGATTGAGGGAACTAGATTCCACACTGCCAAATGTGGTTTGCATCTCAGCCCAGGTTTATTGAAAAACACGCAGGCCATGTGTGCCTGTGTGCCCTTAATCCCAATAGGATAAAGAAATGGAAGAAAAGGGGTTGCAGCATGAGCATATTTTACTGGGGGCAGAGGAGTGCTTTCTCATTTTCCTTCTCTGTCTCTGTCTCTTCCTGGCAAGTATGCACACCCTCTGGCAATTAAAAACAAAAGAAGAAAAAGAAGAGGAAAAGGAAGAAGAAGGGACATAAATTACAAATAATCCATTCCCTATTGGTTTCCTCACATTATAACAGATATAATGTTCAGAAGTGGTATCTAAAGTTTGTATACATCTCATGTAGACTAGTGTTATAAGCTGAAGGTGACAGCCCATCCTAGATGGCTCTTGCAGTCCTCCAGGAAGCTTTCCTTTTCTTTGTCTCTTTAGGGTAAGGATGATAATGACTTCCCACTTAACTGCTGTGACGATGATGATTACTAGAATCATGATGTCATTGGCCTGCCCTGATTGCTTCTGTGAGAATAAATGGAAAAAAGACTAATAGAGATTTTTGAGTTTCAAACTTAAGGTGTGAGTAGCAAATCAGAAGGCTTTGAAAAAAATCCATTTGCTCTTGTTGCTGCTTGGCAGATATGGCAGATCAATCCCAGGGCCTGACTATAAAGGCTATAAGGTTGTAATGTCATTAAATCTGAGACCAGGATGGCCACACAGCAGGTAGGCCCACATAGCTGGCTGCAGTTCAAGAGCCAACTCCATTGGCTTGGGGCACAGTACTTGGTTGGCCTATTTGGACTTTGAAGGCAACATAATGCATTTTCTACTCCTTGACCCATTGTGGCTGCTAGGAACTTGGAAAATGCGGTGTCATACAGAAGTTCCAACTACAGAATAAACCACCCTGGCACATAGGCTTTAAGATTCAGTGACTCAGTGGAAAATTAGGACACTACTGTGTGGAGTATCTTGTAAGACCAGTAGGAGAATCCCTGTGTAGAATCCTAGGATTTTGAAACAACGATGTGCCCTCATCTGTTGATAGCTATTTGCCAGTTGAAAGGAAACACTGACTTGTTATCAGGCCTTAGCAGAGACTATGCAATACTAAGTGACCACATGATATGAACTGCTCTTCAGGATCTGGGTGTTATCTAATTAATGAGTCATAAATTGAACATGGGCAGCAGAATTTCATTGTCAAATGGAAAGGTATATACGTTTGTGGCCTGAGGTGATCTGGAAGACACAAGAAAGTTATATGGACAAATTTCCATTGTTCTTGCCATTAGGAGTGCGCCACACTTTTTTTTTTTTTTTTTCCCGGAGAGGTTTTTGCTATAGGGCGCGTGTGCTCACCAGAAAGACAGAGAGAGACAGAGAGAGACAGAGAGACAGAAAGTGAGACATCACCCCCCAGGGGTGATGGCCATGCCACAATCCCTTCTCCTCCATTCTCCTCGCGGGATCTTGGGCACTTACGTATATGCACCAGGCGTGAGTTTAAGCCACTGGGTCTGGGACTCAAACTGCGGTCGACTACATGGGAGTCCAGTGACATAACCATTACACCAACTGCTGGCCCCTTTGTCACACTTTTTTCAACCCATGTCTGTGGGCTCATGGCCATTTAGCAGACCAAAAAAATGTTAAGGCCTGGTTTAGTAATGGTCTACATGTTATGCTAGCACCAACTTAAAGCAGACAGTCATTAAATTGTGTTCCCACTCCACATTGTGGTAGCCCTGAAAGAGTAATAAAAAGACGTTCTCCCCTGGTTGGCAAAAACTTTGAATGGAACATCTGATTGTCCTCTTTGTGAGAAGAAATGGCCTGAGGCATGGATCTATCCTGCATAGTAGCTAATAGGTTGGCCAATGAATTGGGAAAGAAGATTTGTGATAAGGAAGTAGTGGGAGAGGTATTATGTATGGATTCTCATGATTGTATAGAATGTGAAAATATCTGTGAACCACATTGCTGCCTTCAGAGGACCTCTGTTCCAATTAGAAAGTACACAAGATGATCTGTCCTATGTATGTCCATCAGCTTCTTTATCCAGTCACTTGAATGCTTGCTCAGTGGCTTAGATGGCTATAGGAATGTCTAAGAGGAGATTCAACAACACAGACTTCTTGCTGAGGATAGTTCAATTACTGCCACTGTGGCGTATATAACCTGTTTATAGCATGGACTATTGCAGAGACCCCAGTATGATATTACTCTCTAGACAAATCAGTCAACTGCCTGATGGCAGTTTAATTATACCAGTTCCTTTCCATTATTGAGGTAGGAGTGACGTGCCCACATGGGGAATAGATACATATTCCAGAGCTTTCATACCTAAAAAGCTTCTACTAGTATCACAATTTATTGGCTTATAGAATGCCTTATTTCATCACCATATGGCATGAACAACATTATCTTTGAGCAAGAACCTAACTTTACCTTGGGGAAAGTGTGGCAGAAGAGTCACGCCCATGGAATTAATGAAATCTTATCTCAAATCCAGCATTTGGATTAGAAGCACCTGGTTTGACAAAATGGAGGAAAGGTCCGCTGAGGGCAGATGTGGCACTGTCTTGAGAGAAAACCCTTGGAAGCTGGAGTATAGGACTTAGTCCAGTAGCTGCTGTATGCTGCCATCTACCCCAAGTTCATTCAGTATGAATGGGCCTTAGAGTCAAGCAGTAGAGAGAGGAATGATTCATCGATTATTTCTAATGAGCCTCTTGAGGAATGTTTATCTCTACACCATTGGTTTTGGTAGGTTTGAAGGCCCTATTACCCAAGGAACACATTCTTCTCTCAACTAACATGGTCACAGTTAGCTCTAAACTATGACCTATTTTGACGTCTTCAAACCACTAAGCTAACAGAGAGGGAGTCCTACTGGTTGGGATGACCAGTTCTAGTCAATTAATTCTAATTGGTTGTTACTTCACAAAGAGAACAAGGAGTGCTATGTTTGGAAAGCCAGGTATGCATGAGGGTGCCTCTTATTATTCACATGTCTAACATCTAATATTACTGAACCATGGGAAACTAGCAATTCAATAAAGGTAAGATTACTAATCCAGTGGATGTGAGGATGTGGAGAAATCGGCACCCTCATACACTGCTGGATCCTATGGGAGTAAAGTTTTGGTCACCTTACCAGATGAATTATTAGTGGAGGGTAATGGGAAAATGAAAGCTGTGATTATCACGTTGGGCCCAATAACTGCTCTCTCCTCCTTCTTTGCTATCAGAACCACAATTTTTTTTAATCTTTTCTAAGTGGAAGTGTGCATCAGGGGGGACTGAAACAGTCCCTTCCTAGGGGATGTATCTAGCGTCATTCCTCTTGTTAAAGGAATGGTCTAGGTTTGAACAATTCTAGATGATGACACTGAGGAAATTTATGCTGGAGTGCTTCTCTGAAGGCTTTCTTTGGTTTTATCAAGGTACACAAGACACAGGCATTCCTTTTTCTGTCTCTAGGCATGGCTGTTTGCCACTGATGACCAGAATGGCAAAAGCCTTTTTGGAACCTTGTAAGAGGACCCAACATCAGAAAATAAGCCAACACATTGAGGATGGTAGAGTATGCTGGTCCTTGATGCAAAGTGTGCTGGTTATTTTCCAGTGTCCATTTCCCTTCCTTTAGTATTAGAGCCCATAAATTTTACTTGCATACATGATATATTTATCAACTAGATAGGACATGGTAGGTCAATGGTATTTGAATAGAAATAATATCTCCATCTTCTGGGTTGTACCCATAAAGAAAAAGAATATATCCCTTTCTCCTCTTCTGCCTGACTAGAAAGAATGTATATATGGGGGCTGGTCCGTGGCATGGTGGTTAAAACGCTGGACTCTGACATGGCTAACCATAGTTCGAATCCCAGACCTGGCAACTGGCTTTCTCTCTCTCTTTGTCTCTCTTTCTCTTTCTCTCTTTGTCTCTCTCTGGTCAAAATTTAAAAAATAATAACAATAAATAAAATTAAATAATTCTTAGGGGGAAAAAAGTATATGTGAATCCTCCAAACTAGAGCAGCCATCTTAGACTATATAATGGAAGCTCCAAGTGAAGGAATGAAGAAAATGCAAAGAGGTTCAGTTCTTTGATGTTTTGAAGCCACCATACTAGCCCTGTATGGCCCATGTTCAGATTTTATATAAGAGAGAAGTATGTATTTATCTTACTTGAGCTCTTATAATTTCTTTACAGCAAACAAAACTATATCTTAATATAGCCCATAATGATGTTGAACTGATGAATTAACCCCCAAAGAACCAACCTATCTTCAAATTATTATATGAGAGTAAATGTCAGAATCATGGAAGAAAAAAATAATTGAAGATACAGGGGGGGAGAGGAGAGTAAATGTCAGAATCATGGAAGAAAAAATAATTGAAGATACGGGGGGGGAGAGAATAATTTTTGTAGTAACATCCCAGAGGAGACAGGAAGTGAGTGCTAAAGTGAAAATGGAGAAATACCTTTTCTCCTTTTTTTTTTTTTTTCTGGTTTAAAATAAACTTGACCTGGCTAGTGGATGATGTAGAGGAAAGGTGCTAGATCCCACATGGCCAACTACATGGTTCAAATCCCAGATTTGGTGGCATGAAAAATCATGCCAGGTGCATGTGCGTGTGTGCCCAAAATCCTGAAAGGAGACTGGAGAAGAAGGTATTGCAGCATGGCCATCCTCTCTGGGGGAGGAGATTGCTCTCTCTCTCTCTCTCTCGTCTCTCTGATGAGCCTATTCATCCTATAGCACAAACTAAATAACTAGCTAAATAGACTAAATTTGACCTTTGACTTCTTACAAATATCTTCACTGATGTATAATTTATATACCATACAATCACCAATTTAAATCGTATAATTTCATGGTTTTTTAGTATATTCAGAGTTGACTTCACAATCAATTTTGCAACATTTTCATTGTCCTCAAAAGAAACCTCATACTTGGACCAGCAGTTATCGTAATGGCTATGTCGCTGGACTCCCATGCAGTCGACCACGGTTCGCATCCTGGACCTGGTGGCTTGAAACTCACGCCAGACGCGTGTGCGTGCGTGCCCAGGATCCCGAGAGGAGAATGGAGGAGAAGGGATTGTGGTGTGGCCATCCCCCCTGGGGGGTGATTTCTTGCTTTCTGTCTCTCTGTCTCTTTCTGTCTGTCTGGCGAGTGCATGCACCCTATAGCAAAAAACTCTCCAAAAAAAAGAGAGAGAGAGAAAAAAAAAAAAGAAACATACTCATTGGCAGTCACTCTCCAAGTAATCCCCAAGAGCCTCCCCTCTCCCACCCCAGCCCTAAGCAAATATTAATCTACTTTCTATCTCTATAGATTTACCTATTCTAGAAATTACATATAAATTGAATTATACAATATATAGTCTTGTGGCTATATAGCCTCTTTCCTATAGCATAATATTTTCAAGGTTCACCCATATTATATATCAATACTTCACTCTTTTTTTTTTTCCTTTTTTGTAAAATAGGGTGTTACTATCACAAACTTCCTGCCTCAGCCTCTCGGCTGGATCTTCAGGGATGTTCTACCATGCCTAGTTCTTTTTTAGACAGAGTCTCACTGGGTTGGCCAGGTCAGCCTTAGCTCATGATTCTTCTCCCTTAGCCTCTGGGGTGGCTGGGATTACAGTCATAAACCACCATGCCTGTTCTTTAGGTTTGACCAGGAATCAGTCCTGGGCCTCCCATATGGTCCCAGCCTGCCAAGCCCAGCATTTTAGCTAAGCATGCAACCACTGGGCCATTCATTCCTTTTCGTGATCAAATAATATTCTATTATATGAATGTACCACATTTTTTCCCACTCGTTATTTAGTTGGCATTAATTGTTTCCACCTCTTGGCTACTATGAATAATGCTGTTATGAACATTCTGGTACAAGTATTTTTATAGACATATGTTGTCATTTCTTTTGGGTCTTTATCTAGGAGTAGAATTGCTAGGCTATTGGTAACTTTATGTTTAAATTTTTGGAGAAATTGCCAGACTGTTTTCCAGAGTGGCTGCACTATTTTATATTTCCATGAACAGTGTATAAGGATGCCTGTTTTTCCATATCTTCACCAAAGCTTGTCATTGTCTTTTTTTTTTAGTACTTTTTAAAAAAATTTACATTCCATTGTTGTACATATTTATAATGCATGACATAGTTTTTCCAAGTATGCATATAGTACATGATAATCAAATCAAGGATATTACTTTATACATTATTTTCAACAGAGAACTTTACACTCTTTTGTCTGTTAAATGTTTCTTCCCTTTGCCTCTCCCACCCACCTACCATCCACTCCCTTCCTTTAGAGTCTCTGGTATCTATACTTATCCTCTCTACTATCATATCTTCAGTTCTTTGAATTTTTGCTATAGAGTGCAGACATTTGGTACATATTGAGCAGGGATATACTGTGTGTATCTTTCAAAGTCTGGCTCACTTTGCTTAGCATTATGTATTCTATATTCACCCGTTGAATCAAATGACAGGGTCTCATTGTTTCTTATGGCTGAGTAGTATTCCATAGTATATATGTACCACAATTTTCAACCCAGTCTTCAGTTTTTGGACACTTAAGTTGATTCCATGTCTTAGCAATTATGAATAATGCTGCAATAAACATGGATGTGTAAATGTCTTTCAAATTATTATCCTAGCCTTTGGGTAAATAACAAAAAGAGGAATTTCTGGATTTTTTTTTCTTTTTTTTTTACCAAAAGGAGTGTGTGTTTGCTGGAGAGATACAGAGAGAGGGAAGTGAAAAATCACCCCCAAAGGAGAATGGCCATGTTGCAATCCCCTCTCCTCCATTCTCCTTTTGGAATTTTGGGCATGCAAGCACATGCACCCAGCATGATTTTCAAGCCACCAAGTCTAAGACTCAAACCATCATTGACCATGTGGGAATCCAACACCTTAACCATTATGCCACCTGCTAGCCCTAGAGATTACTGGGTCATATAGTAGTTCTATTTTTAGGTTTTTGAGGCAACTCCATTTTGTTTTCAACCCTGCTTGCACTAATTTACATTCCTACCTATTGTGTAAGAGGTTCCCTTTTCACCATGGCCTCACCAGCACTTCTATTATTTATTTATTTATTATTTTTGATCAGAGCCATTCTAACTGGGGTTAATTGTTATCTGAGTGTGGTTTTAATTTACATCTCCCTTGTGATAAGAGATATTGGACATTTTTTCATATGCCTTTTGGCCATTCATCTGTTTTCCTAGGGGAGTTACCTATTCAGTTCATTTGCCCATTTTTTAATTGGATTATTTATATTTTTAATGTGTGAGCTACTTGGGTTTCCTATTTATTCTCGTTATCAATACCTTGTCTGAGGCATAATATACAAATATTTTCTCCCACTCTGAAGGTTTTCTCTTCACTCTGCTGTTCCTTTGCTGTGCTATTATCTGTCTGTTTTTTTTATCACAATCATCCTAATTGTCATGAAGTGATATCTCACTGATTTTTAAATTTTACTTCTTTATTCATGATTAAGCATGTACACATGCATGTGACAGTGAGAAAGAAAGAGGGAGAGAGAGAAGCATCCTCTACAGGGTCTGGTCACACTGTGATCCTCTTTTTTCAGTCCTCCATCTCATCAGATCTTGGGCACATGTGTGTATTCCTGCCTTGCTTCAGGCTGATCAGGCTGAGGGTTCAAATCCACTGGTTGCCTGTGGAATCCAGCTTCTCTGGAGCAGTGCATTACTGCTCCACCACAGGCTAGCCCTCATTGTCGATTTTTATCCACATTTTCCTAATGACTAAAGAACATATTTTTATGTGCTTATTAGCCAATTGTATATCTTCTATGGAAAAGTATCTACTTAGATCTTTTGCCCAGTTGAAAAAAGTGGGTTATTTGTATTTTTATTGTATCATATTGATACCTTGAGATTCCAATTCAATACTACAGGGTTCATTCTATCTTCTGTCCCTCCTTTCCTCATTGTCACTTTATCTCTAGTAGTGAGAGAGCTGGCTTTCATTGTGCACCATGTATTTATCCAGCTAGAGTACAATGCTTGTGCATACTTTTGTTTTTGGTTTTGTCTTCACTCTTGTAGCATACAGCCAAAAAACCTCTAAGGTTTCTCAGGTTAATCTTTTCTTCCTACATTCTTCAGTGTAGTTACATTATTCACCTGTAATACACTTAAACTCCTTTATAATAAATAAATACATAACTTCTTGTAATTCTATTTATAGTTCTCTCTATATCTTGGTTAATTTTACAATTTTAGTAAATTTCTTTTTAGGGAATGTGAAACATTACTGTCTAAGTCAGAATTATACAAAAGGTTACATTTAGAGAAATGTCAGTTCTTCTAATCCCTACTACCCTATTATTCTGCCTTTGTTTCAACCTTATTCCCACCCATTGACAGTAGGTAACCAATCTCATTGGTTTCTTGTTCATTCTTGCTGTGTTTATTTTGCACAGATGAACAGATACATTTATTTTTTCATATCTTTTTCTTTTGTACAGGAAGGGTACACTATTTACACTCTGTGTTTTGCCCCACTCACCAGTGTATTTTGGAAATCACTGCGTATGAGTTCATAAAGATCTTCTGTACCCTTTTTACAGCTGCACAGTATTCCAGTGTGTAGATGCATTATAGTGCATGCAACCACTCTTCTATGAATGGGCATTTAGATTGTTTCCAGTATTTCATACTTAGGGGAAAAAAATTCTGCAGTAAATAACCCTATACATTTGCATCTTCATGCTATTGGAGATGCTTCTTCAGAGTGGATTAAACTCATGATTTAAAAAAATTTATGTGGGGGCAGCCAGTGGCATGGTGGTTAAGGCAGTTAGATCCCACATGACCAACTGCACAGTTCAAGTCCCGGACCCAGTGACAGGAAAGCTAAACTGGGTGTGTGTATATGTGAATGTCTAAAATCCTGAGAGGAGACTGTAGGAGAAGGGATTGTGGTATGACCATTCCTTCTAGGGGGCTAATTCTCTCTCTCCCTCTCTCTGGCAAGTGTACATGTCCTATATTAAATTACAAATAATAAATATGTGCTGGAAACATAATTTGGTGAGCAGTGAGCACAACCAGCACTCAGATCTTGGTTTCTAAATATTTTTTCTCACTGAAAGGAACCAGAGCTTCTTGGAGAAATGGCTAATTCTACTTCTGAGGCAGGGAAAATACAAAATAAGCCTGAAACACTTTCTTCTTTTTTCCTGAGTGCTAAGCCTAACCCTAGCCATAATTCTAGGAACCTGGAACATTTCTGAGTGCCAAAAAAACCAACCAACCAACCAAACAAACAAAACACAAAGAATCATTCAAAGACAAAGGGACATGTTAAAAGGGCACAGGTGCTGATGCAAAGGGATTGCCATTGGCCAAATTTTGATCAATTTGATCATTAAAAAGAGTGTGAGGGATGGGGGCAGTTTGTGTCCAGATGTTTAAGACGACTGGATCCAAAAAAAAAAAAAAATGTTGACCTTGATGCATCAGTAGAAAACAAATGAATGATTATGAACTCAGCTTTGTCTTGATGACTCTCTCTCCTTAAGAGAGCATTAGGGCTGGGAGTCTAGATTTGGAAATCATCAGCACAGAGGTCTTGTCTGAAACCATCATGGTAAATTACAATGAAGGAGTGTAAAGTAAGAAGCTTTTTACAAAGAAGAATAAGCAGAGCCCGTGTATCTGGTAATTAAGAAGCAAACAGGGCTAGCAGGTGGCTTGGAGGTTAAGGTGCTGGATTTCACATGGCCAAGATCACAGTTGAAATCCCAGACCTGGCTACTTGAGAATTACACTGGGTGTGTGTGCATGTGTGCCCCAATATCCCGAGGACAGTGGAGGAGAAGGGACTGCAGTGTGGCCATCCCCACTGGAGGGTGATTTCTCACTTTCTGTCTCTTGTGAGCACATGTGCCCTATAGCAAGAACTAAATAAAATAAAAACTACAAGCTAATAGTGATTTACTATGGAGAACGGATCAGTAGAGACTGTCCAGTATGACAAAATGCAAGAGAAAACTGTGAGGAGGTAAAGAATGGAATGATGGTGTCTTGGGGGTCAGATATGATAAGGGACAGTGTTTCTAGAATACTGAAAACAACTTAGTTTGTAGGTGGAAGGGAAGAGAACAGTGAAGAGGGGGAGAGTACGAATATATTTTAAAAGTATTTATCTCTTGTTTTTCATTTAGAATTCTCTGCAACCTTTATGGCTGCCAAGGCCCGCCCAGACTATATAATATGATTTTATTTCAAATATTTCCTATTGGACTATATCTATAGAGTGTATTTCTGCAAGTGTAATAAAAACTTTTGCCTACTAGACATTGAATTAGTTCTGGATTATGATGAATCTCCAGTTTTCACTTATCTTGATCTTTTTTTTTTTTTTTTTTTGAGAGATTTTTGCTGTAGGGCGTGTGCGCTCGCTGGAAAGACAGACAGACAGAAAGTGAGAAATCACCCCCCAGGGGGGATGGCCACGCCGCAATCCCTTCTCCTCCATTCTCTTCTGGGGATCTCGGGCACGCACACACACGCGCCCAGCGTGAGTGTAAGCCACCAGGTCCGGGACTTGAACAGCGGTCGACTATGTGGGAGTCCAGAGACATAACCATTACACCAACTGCTGGTCCCATTTATCTTGATCTTCTTGATCCAGATTTTGCTGTCCAGATTTTAAGACATACCTGCTCAGTATACTTATACAGAAATATAAGGTATCTCTTTACTAACACAACCATACTTTTAAGATGGGGGGATGGTGGAGGAGAGGTGGTGGAATGATGCCTGGCAGATAAATCAGATTATTTTAATGACTTGGGCTTTTTTAATGTTGCCAGCATGTTTGTACTAATGTGTAACTGTTCCTGGAAACACGTATTTGAGCATCCAGAATGATGCAGTATATTGGTTTGTGTATTCCTGTGAGTAGGTAACACTGTTAAATTCTCTGAGAGAGTGTGTGCAAGGGGGGTGCTGCTTATTTTTGTATGTGCTTCCCATTGAAAATGTTGCAGTACATCGTCTGTCACTGTCTTCGCGCTCTGGGGGTGGGCTGAGGTAGGGAGGGTGTGACGCTGGTATTTGTGTGAACTCGGGCTTGTGATGCTGAGCTTGGTTCATCCGCTTTCTCCTCCCTTTTCCTCCCTACTCCTTCCCACCAGCGCCACAGCAACATCCTCAGAGTCGGAGAGAACTGCGCCCAGCGCGGGCACAGAGCCCCCACCGCCAGCACCCTGCGGCCCGGAGAAGACAGTGAGCGCAGTGACAGCGCCTCACCGCCCCCAGTCCGCAGACCACCATGGCCAAGAACCGCAGGGACAGAAACAGCTGGGGTGAGTAGCAAATGGTAACTTCCGCAGCCCGCCCCGAGTCTGGCCCTGGGCTTCAGGAGACAAGGAGGGCCGAGGGCTGCGTGGTGTCAGCATCCATGGCGGGGAGACGGACCGCTGGCGCGCTGCTCCCTGTTGGGTCGGAGGAACCATGGCCGAGCTGTACCCGCGTCACCGGAATCGCGCTGTCTATGCAAGGGCTGCTGCTTGGCCCAGGCCGGGCCTCCAGCGGCTTCTCCCCCACCCCGCGCTCGCCTCCTCCAGCATTTGGACAGCACCCCCTGGGCACCTCGGGGAGCCCTAGGGTTCCGCCCTAGCGGTGGGAGGGAAGGAAGAAGATGAGGGTGTGCAGGGGAGCTCTTGTTACCCGGCCGAGAGGGGCGACGGGTCACAAATCTCGAGCGGGCAGAACCCCAATTCCCCATTCTCCCGGAGCTGCTAGCTCCCGAGCCCTCCGACAGGGCGCGGGTTCCCCGCGGGCGGATGGCGCGTTCGAACAATGAAGTGGAAGGCGCGGAGTCCTGGACAGAGCGTTGCTAATCCGAGCAAACCCGAGAGAAGGGGGCACCCTTCCGGGAGTCCCCGAGCGCTGCAGTACTCATCTTAATTTGGGGGTTGGGTGAGGGCCATTTGGGAAGGAGGGGAGCAAAGTTATGGTTTCCAGCCTTCTGCCCCACCCCAACCTAGTACCCGGTTAGATCAGCCTCGAGGGTGGCTTTGTTCTTAGATTTTACCTTTTGGAGATATTGGGCTCATGATTCAGCACCAGGCCGCGGGGAGGGGAAGGAGAGGCTAGGCCCAGTGGGTTCACGCGCGAGTGGGTGGGCGGCGCTCACGCAGGCGGAGAAGAGCGGGCGCAATGATGCGGGAGAAACCGCTGCCCCGCCCGCTCTGCTGCTCGAGACCTGGTTCCGGACGGTTGGTGTGGGCAGGTGGGGCGAACCTTTTCACCTGAGGCTCCTGATTTCTCACAATCACAGTTCTGAGCTCACTAGCAGTTTAGGAACTAAAGCCTCTAGAGCAATTTTATTATCTGAACCAGAGAAGATCTCAGGCTTCGGTGGCTTGATGGATAGAGAAATATTTTGTTCATTATCTTTCAATTGTTATTATTTGTAAAGTTTACAACTACATAGAGTTCACAGCGGCTTGATTCTCTTCCTTGTCTCGGCGAGATCTCTTCTGTATACCAAGAGGTAGAAATGTACAGTTTATTTGATTATTTTAATTTACTTTTATCAGAAGACAGTACATCTCCTTGCCTCTGATTATCCTGATGGTCCCAAGATCGACTTGATCCCCAGCAGGCAGTTTACATATGAGACACTGTCCACATTTCATGGTTAATGTGGAGAGTTGGAGCAAGGATGTCTGCCATTAGCTGCCGGAGTTTAAGAAAAAGTGGTTCCATTTTCTGAGATCACCATGTCCCAATCTTAGTAGGTGTGACTATTTCAGTAACACTGGTTTGCTTTTTCTGCAGTCTTGGTGATCATTTCTAGTGTCCCTGTTCTGCCCTTTCCCTTGGCCTCTAGAGTAGGAATTCCTGGAACAGTCACAGTTAAGGAGTGCATGTTCAAGTCAGTCTGGTCTTAATATCTGTGGATGTTGGCTCCACCCTAAGAGGGAAAGTAATGTGAAATTTTATTCTGAGGTTTCAAATTTTTCTTGTTTGTGAAGTTTTGCATCATTATTCTTCACTGTTTCCTTTGGTTAGAGATTTCTTATGTAGTGGATTTTTTTTTTCCCTCTTGGCTATGTGATCCTCAAAAGGGATTTGCATAAAAATCACGTTGGTCACTTATTAGAAATGCAGATTCCCTCTTTTTCTATCCAGAGCTCCTGAGTCAATAGATCTGAAATAGGACCTAGAAATCTCTTCTTAATTAGCACGTTAGGTGATTGAGAAGCAGATGGTCTTTGGGTGTTGCTTTAGGAAACACCATCTTAGGTTATTTATGTTTGACAGGAACATATTACAAATAGTTTGCCAGGAATCATTAGAAGAGTTTCAACTCATGGATTTGGAGGGGGAAAAAAAAAACCAACAAAACACTAGAGGTACTATGTGTTCGCTGGACATTTTCACAGAAAAGAAATACTGAAAGTGGGGAGTTTTATGTTGATGTTCTATAGAAATGCCTTACTACTATTCAGATTTTTCTTTTCTGAAAAGTAAATATTGTATAAATGATTCAAAAAATATAACACATGGAGCAGGAATAGAATTTTTTGCAAAGATGTTACCTTTGTGTGTCTTGATTCCATTTTATTATCTGCTCCTAGCACAAAGCCTAACACATAGTAGGTGTTAAGTAATATCAATAGTAGCTATCATCATTTAGCTAATGTTTTAAGTGGTGAGTAGCATAATCCTCATTTTACATGTGCAAAGGTAGAGTTATTGACGGAGCCAGCATTCCAGCTCTGGCAGTTTGTCTTCTGACTGTATCATCTAGCTAGGGAAATATTTTTCATATATGTGAAAAAGAAAAAGGCAGAATGTCAAGATATAGACAATCCAGAATTTAAAAAGAGCAAGAAAGTTATATAAAAATCTATACAGAAAAGCTAAAAGTCAGACAAGGATTCTATAGGGCCATATAGCAGGCATTCACTTTCTACTGGAGAGAAACAGAGGGAAAGTGAGAAATCAGCCCCTGGGGGAATGGCCATGCTAGGATCCCTTCTCTATTCTCCTCCTGGGATGATTTTCAAGTGTCATTTTCAGGCTGTGGGGTCTCATACTCAAACCATGACTGGCCATGTGGGAATTCAACACCTTATCTACTGCATTCAAAGAAGAAAATGTTGTTTAATTTCCGCAAAATTGTGAATTTTCCAGTTTTCCTTCTGTTACTGATTTCTCACTTTATCCAATTGTGGTTGGAGAAGATACTTTTATGATATCTATCTTTAAAATATATTGAGGCTTAATCTGTGGCCTGTCATATAGTCTGAGACTCAATTTGTGACCTGTCATATAGTCTATCATGAATGTCCTATGTACATTTGAGAAGGCTGTCTATTCAATTATTGTTGGGTAGAGTCCATATATGTCTGTTAGATTTAGTTAGTTTATTGTGCTGTTCAAATTTTCTATTTTCTTGCTTATTTTCTATCTAGATGTTATATTCAGTTTGAGAGTCAGGTATTGAAGTCTCTATTATTGTAGAACTGCCTATTTCTCCTTTCAATTGTGTCAATTTTTATCTTATATATTTTGATAGTTATTAGACATGTGGATATGTATAATTGTTATATCTTTTTACTGTGTTGAAATTTTACTAATTATATAATGTCTTTCTCTCCCATAACCCTTTTTGATTTAAAGTCAATTGTGTCTGATATTAGTATACCATCCCTGCTCTCTCTTGGTTGCCATTTGTGTAGAATATCTTTTTTCATCCTTTCGCTTTTTTTTAAATTAAATAGTTTTTACATTTTATCGCATCTTTACAGTATACATTTCTTTTTCCAACACAAATACCATGCATGTCAGTCAAGACTAGGATATTACTATATACATTATCATCAGCAAATAGCTTCTCAGTTTTTGTCAGTTAAGCATATTTTACTCATTTCCCCCCCCCCTTCCATACTAAACTTTTCTTCTTTACATTTTATTGATTCACAAAAGATCTTAAAGTATGGACAAAGATAGAATCTAGTGACAAGTGCACTCTAATTTTTTTCTGAAACTTTTTTTCTCTCCCTATTCTCCCTTTTACTAAAGAGAGATATAAACTAACTTATTTGCAAAAATAAAGAAAAATTTGGTTAATCTCAATTTGGTCTGTTATTTGCACAAAGCCCCATAAGAATTCAATTTCTGATGCAAGGCAACAGATTCTATTGTATTATTGAGCTTATGCAAATAGCCATTTTGCCACAAAATAAGAATCTGGACAACAAAGCATAGATGAAAATCAGTAATGTTTTAGTCAAAAGTTGTAAAAATTTCTCCAGTTCAGTTTCCTGAAATTAATCTCTCTTCTATTGAATTTGTAGTGTTAATATAGTCTGATCTTTCCATGTAAATTCTCAAAGGTAACATTCAAAGTTATTATTGATCTTTCGGGACTTATCCCCACCATTAAGTTGGCCATTCTCTTGGATGCTTTTTGTACTCTTATTTCTGTGTGTCTGACTTTAGTTTTCCTGGTATAGCACTCCTTTCAGAACTTCTTGGAGAGCTGGTCTGGTGTTGGTAAATTCTTTCAGGTTTTGTTTGAGAATGTTTTTCTCTTTTCTTCCTATATGAAGGATAGTCTTGCTGGTTATGGTATTTTTGGTTGAAATTATTTTTCATTTAACACTTTGAATATATTTTCCCATTCTTTCCTCGCTCACATTGTTTCCAACGAGAGGGCCAATGTTAGCCTGATTGGATATCCTTTGAAAGTAAGTTGACATTTCTCTCTTGCCAGTTTTAGTATCTTATCTCTGTGGTTTTGGTCAATCTGACTGTGATGTGCCTTAGAGAAGATCTTGGGTTGATTCTATGTGGAGTCCTTTGTATTTCTTGGGTCTGGATATTTGAATGACTCTTCAGGTTTGGAGAGTTTTTCCCAGGATTTCATGAAATAGATAATTAATGCCCTGATTAATTTCTTCACCTGGAATACTGATTATCTGGATATGTGGGCATCTAATGGTATCTAGTATTACTCGTATATTATTCTCATTTTTTCTAGGTTATTTTCTCAGTCTTTTTTGGTGAACTTTTCTAGGTCAGAGGTTCTGCCTTCTATATCTGAGATTCAATCTTCTGCATGATCTAATCAATCTGCTTTTAATACTTTCAAGGGAGGTTTTGATTTCCTGTATTATAGCTTTCTTCTCTAACAGTTCCGTTTGATTCTTTTTTATGGTGTGTATTTCCTCTTTCAGATCGTGGAAGAACTTCCTCACCTCCTGGAACACATGTCTCTTTTCTCCTGCATTTTCTGGAGTTTGTTGTCTTTCTTCTTTTGCATCTCTGTTAGCTTTGTCACTGTGAATACCCTAAATTCCTTATCTGACATTTCCAAGAGTTCCATTGTACTGTCTGTAGATGATGAAGGGCTGTTCTTTCTCCTTAGAGGAGAGATATTTTCTTGATTTCCCACATTTCTCATGCCTCTACAGTGGTGGTTTCTGGTCATCTGATGAATTATACGTTACTTCCTACCTTATTGGGGTTAATTCTGAGTGTTAGAGTCGTGTGGAAGGAGATGGTCTGCAATATTTCTGCAGTTCAGTTTCCCTGATTCTCACCAAGCAACCTGCACTTTTGTCAGTGGAACTAGATATTACAAAGGCCTCACAGTTTCAAGAGAATAGGTGCACCAGGGCTGAGCTGCAGAGTTTAAAGATGTTTTGATACTGTGCACCTAGACCTGCCTAGATACTCGATTTGTAGAAGGTGAGAAGCAAGATGAGAAATTCAGTTAAAAGAAAGGAAAAAGACCAAAAAAAAAAAAAAAGACATAATAAAACAACAAAAAGGGAAAAAATAAAAGAAATAAAAGGTAAAAATAAATGAGAACTGCTCAGCATGCTGAAAAGGGCAGGGCTAGGCCTACCTTAGATGCACATGAATTCTGAAATTAGCAAGAGAAAGGAGAGGTCAGAAACAAGAAGACAGAGACAGAAAGAAGACAGAGACCACCCTACCTGCCTTTTTGCTGGGTGTTGGGCCAGAAGAAAAGGTTTGGGGCAGAGGCTTTCTGGTTAAAGGGGCAGGGCTAGGCACACCTCAGAATCACTTGGATTCTGGCTTTTCACTGGGTGTTGGAATGGAAGAAGCCATCCTTTCACTTTCAATCTGTGTCTTTGAATCTAAAATGAGTCTCTTGTAGACAGAGTATAATTGGATCATTTTTGTTATTTATTTTGCCAATCCCTTCTTTTCTCTTTTTTTTTGGAGAGGTTTTATTTTTGCTATTGGGTGCGTGCATTCGCCAGGAAGACAGAGAGAGACAGAGACAGAAAGCGAGAAATCACCCCCCAGGGGAGATGGCCACGCCCCAATCCCTTCTCCATTCTCCTCTCGGGATCTTGGGCACTCATGCACACGCGCCCAGTGTGAGTTTAAGCCACCGGGTCCTGGACTCAAACCAGTCGACTACATGGGAGTCCAGCAACATAGTCATTACACTAATTGCTGGTCCCGCCAATCCCTGTTTTTTGATTGGAGGGTTTAATCCGTTTACATCTAAAATAATCATGGACAAGGTTGTATTTCATATATTTTGCTACTTGTTTTCTTTATGTCTCAAAGCTTGTGTGTATGGTGTGTGTGCACATATGTTCATACACATATACCTGTGGGAGGATTTGTTTTTGTATATGCTTTTTGACTTTATGACAAGGTCTCATTATACTACGATCCTCCTGCCGCTGCCTCCCAGGTAGCTAGAATCTTAGGCATATATCACTATTGCCTAGCTTTTCCTGTGTCCCACTATATTGCTCATGCTGACCACAAGCTTGTCATCCTTCTGCCTCTGCCTCCCAAGTAGCTAGTACTATGGGTATGTGCCTCTTTACCTGGCTTTTTAGAATAGGCCAAGAACTGAACCCAGGCATCACATGTGGCCTTAGCCTGCTAAGCACCAGCATCCAGTGTTCACTACCTAGTCTGGGCCTAACTTTTTTGTTCTTTGTTTCCTGCATTACTATCTTCTTTTGTATTTGGTTGATTTTTTTTTATATAGTGTAATATTTTAGTTCTCTTATCATTTGCCTTTGTGTATATTTTACATCTAGTTTTTTTTTTTTTTTGGTTACCATGGGGATTACATTTAAGTTCCTAAAATTATAACACTCTAATGTGAATTTATACCAGTTTAATTTCATTATCATACAAAAATTCTGCTCCTTTACATCTCTGCCCCCACTCTTTTCAGTTTTCTATATCACAAAACTACATCTTTATACATTTTGTGTCCAAAACTATAAAACTAATAATTGCTTTTTAAAAATTTTATTTTAATAATTGCTTTTTAAAAATATATTATTCTTTTGGGATCAGGCAGTGGTGCAGTAGTAAAATGTGATGCTCTGTGAGGGAATTCCACAAGGAAAGGCTCCCAGATCAAGACCAAAGACCTCACAGAATATGCTGGGCACACTCTTGCATATTATCTGAGGCTAGATCAAGACAGGGTGTATATCATAGCATAAGGAATCTCTTAGGGGTGCTGCTTTCTTTGTTTTTGTTTTTGTTTTTTTCTCTTTCTGTCTCTGTCACTTGTGAAAGAAACAAGGAATTTCTCCTTTTTTTGTAAGTTTTTTGTTTTGTTTTGTTTTTACCATAGGGCAAGTACACAGCCTGGAGAGAGAGAAAGGGAAAGTGAGAAATCACCCTCTGGGGGAATGGCCACACTGCAATCCCTTCTTCTTTATTCTCCTCTCAGGATTTTGAGCATGCATTTATATGTGCGGGGGTGTTTTTCAGGCTTCCAGGCCCAGAACTCAAACTGTGGAGTCGGCCATGTGCGATCCAATGCCTTAACCACCATGCTACCTGCTTGCTGGCCTGAAAGAAATAAAAAAACTTTAAATGCATTAGTGTCTTAAATAATATAGAAATCAAAATGTGGAATTATAAACTGAAGTTACAATAATACTAGCTTTTAGACTAATGTATTTTTAATGTATTAATCTCTTAAATCATTTAGGAAACAGAAAATGGAGCTTAGGGGCTAGCAGGTGGCATAGGGGTTAAGGCGCTAGACTCCTACTTGGTTGACCATGGTTCGAGTCTTGGATCTAGTGTCTTGAAACTCACACCAGGCACGTGTGTACATGCCCAAGATCCTGAGAGGAGAATGGAGGAGATGGGATTGCTGGCGTGACCACACGTCCTGGGGGTGATTTCTCACTTTCTGTCTCTGTTTTTCTCTGACTCTCCAGTAAGTACACGTGTCCTACGTACATGTGTCCTGTTACAGTGTGTGTCTTGTCTTCTATTTTTCTTTACTCTGTTTCCTTTCTGTTCATCAGACTTGATCATTTTAATTGTCCTGTCTTCAGGTTTCATGATTCTTCTCCCTACTCAAATATGCCTTTGAATCTTTCTAGTGAAGTTTTTTCTAGTTTTTGTACTTTTCAGCTCTAGAATTTCATTTTTGTTTCTTTTTAGGTTTCTACCTTATTATTGATATTTCTGTCTTGTTCATATTGCGTTTTCTTGACTTTATCCATGTCTTCTATTAGTTCTTTGGGTATCTGTAAAACAGTTTTTTGGTTTGTGTCTTTTTCTTCTTTATTAGCTTTTGTTATAGGGCATGTGCGTTCACCAGACAGAGGTGGAGAGAGGGAAAGTGAGAAATCACATCCTCCCTCCCCCTGGGAGGCTGGCTATGCCATAGTGTCTTCTTTTTTATTTTCCTCTTGGGATTTAGGGCACGAACACACACATGCCTGGTGTGATTTTCAAGCCACTGGATCTGGGACTTGAACCACAGAGTGAGCCATGTGGGATCCAGCAGCCTTAACCTCTGTGTCACCTGTCTGGCCCATGACAATTGTTTTAAAGCCATAGTTTAGTAGATTTTTTTCTCTTGCCTTTCTCTGAAACAGTTTCTATTGGTTTATTTTTTTCCTGTAAGTGGGCTGTACTTTCCTATTTCTTTGTATACTTGAGATTTCTTGAAAACTGGACATTTGAATCTAATAATGTAACTTTAGAAGTCAGATTTTTTACCCCTTTGTCAAAGTTTATTCTTTTTTGATTTGGTTTTCCTTTAAATTTTTTTTTTAATCATGATAGAGTGCATGTGTGTGCACATGAGAGAGAGAAGCACTCTCCATAGGGTCTGGTCATGCCTTGATTTTCTTCCTCCAGCCCTCCAGCCCATCAGATCTTAGGCACCTCTGTACAAGCCTAATGTGTTTCAGGTGGATCAGGCTGGGGATCTGAGCCATGATTGCCATGTGTGATCTAGCCTCTCTGTGAGCACTACATTACTGCTATGCCAAAGAGCTGGCCCTGTTTTTCTTTTAAAAAAAAAAAATTAAAAAACAAAGTTGTAGACTGACTCCATGGCAAAAGTCAACTTGAAAAGTAAATTTAAGATTTTCTCTGAGCTTTTCTGAGCTCGTGCCTTTCACTGAGCATGTGTGGTGATTAATTCCCTGCACATATAGTTGCTTTTGAATGTCTTTAGTCTTTAGTACTGTTTCCAAAAGGGGGAAAAGATAAAAATGAAGGGACAGAGATAAAAGGTCCTGGCCCCTTAAGTCCCCCTGAAAGTTGCTCTAGCCTGAGCAGGAAGGCCTTTCAACAACAGGGAAAGGGGTGTTTGTACAACAATGGCTGCCTGCCTGTGTCTGCATCTCCATGAGCAAAAGCAGCAATCAAAAAACAGAACAAATTCCCAAATTTAGGAGAACAAGATCCTTTATTTCCTTTCCTGGCTCCCAAAAGCTGCATGGAAGCTGCTCCTGGAACACACGCATGGCTGCCTGCTATGTGGCTGAGGAGTGGGAAGAGGTAATGCTTCTGAGCTAAGAGCTGAAATTAACGGCAAGCTACTGTCCAAACCTACCCCTGGAAGTTGCAAGCCTTCATTAGATGCCAGAGGTCTTCCTATAATTCTTCCTAGTCTTTTCCTTATCTTCATCTGATTAAGGATATTCTCCCTTATTCTTTTTTAAAAAAAATAGAATTATTTTATTTGACTTTATTTACTTATTTTTTATTTGACCAGAGAGTGACAGAATGAAAGAGAAAGGTGAGAAAGCAAGCCACCAGGTCCAGGACTTGAACAACAGTCTGCCATGGGAGTCCAGCACCCTTAACCACACCACCTGCCAGCACCTCTTCTTTATTCTTAAATAATAGTGTTTTATTTTTTTAAAATCATCATTGGTATTGAATTTTTTAAAAAGGTTTTTGTCATAGGGCATATGTGCTATCCAGAGAGACAGAGACAGTGAAAGGGAAAGTGAGAAATCATCCCTGGGGGGATTATACCATAATTCCTCCTCCTCCATTGTCCTCTCAGGATTTTGGACACATACACAGACGTGCCTGAGGTGAGTTTGAAGCCACTAGGTCCAGGACTCGAACCATGGTTCACCATGTGGGAGTCCAGCACCTTAACCACCACGCCACCTGCTGTCCCTTGGTTTTTGAATTTTAACAAATACTTTTTCTGCATTTATTGAAAACAATATGTTTTTTCGTCTTTAATTCGTCAACGTGTTTAATTATGTTAATAGATCTGCTGTGTTGAATTAATCTTGTATTCCTGGAGAAACTCAGGCTAGCCATTTTGTAGTACCTTTTAAAATATATTGTTGGATTTGCTAATCTTTTGTTTGGATATGTATACAAACATGTATACAACTAAATTTCCTTTTGTGTACTTTCTTTTTCTGACTTTGGTATAAGGGTATCAAGGTTATCCTAACTATAAATTGAGTAGGGTATGTGTCTTTCTTTTCTTTTATGTATTCTTTGTAAGCATTTATATAAGATTAAAATGATCCAGTTTGGCATCATTATGCCACTTGGACCAGCTATTTTCTTTGGGGTAAGGTTTTAACTGTTGATTAAGTTTCTGTATTAGTTATAGAGCAAACAAAGCTTTCTATTTCTTGAGTCAATTTTGGTAATTTACATTTTTCTTGGAATCTGTCTATTTCATCATCCTGGCATGGATTGTTCTAACTTCTCTGTTATTTTCTCTGCTTAATTTTATTATTTGTATATTTCTTACTATAATTTTTTAAAGAATGTACTTCTAAAAAAATTACCTTATTTTACTTTATTTATTTATTTAAATTTGACCAGAGAGGAGCAGAGTGAGAAAAAGAGGGGAAGTGAGAAAGCAAGCCACCAGGTCCAGGATTTGAACTGTCGTCAGCCATGTGAGAGTCCAGTGCTTTTAACCACAACACCACCTGTCGGCCCACTATAGCTTTTATTTATTTATTTTTATTTATTTTAACTAATTTTTTTTTTTTTGGAGAGGTTTTTGCCATAGGGTGCATACACTCACCAGACAGAGAGAGACAGAGAGACAGAAAGCGAGAAATCACCCCCTGGGGGAGATGGCCATGCCGCAATCCCTTCTCCTCCATTCTCCTTTTGGGATCTTGGGCACGCATGCACACACGTCCAGCGTGAGTTTTAAGCCACCAGGTCCGGGACTCGAACCGTGGTCGACTATACGGGAGTCCAGTGACAGCCATTATGCTAACTGCTGGTCCCTATAGCTTTTATTTTTTAATCTCTTTTTTATTTTCTATTTACTTAAATTTTTATGCAGCTCTATTGTTTTCTTCTTGTCGTTTGTTTTAGTTTATTCTGTATTATCTTTTTCAACTTGAAAAGTTGAATATTGCACTATACATTTTCAGCTCTTCTTTTTAACCTTTAGGGTACTAGATGTTCTTTAAATATTAATTTTGCTATATCTTGTATATATCAATATGTAGTAGGCTTATTCTCACTCACTTTTATGTACTTTAAATGTCCACAGAGTTTTCTTCTCCCTCTCTCTTATTAGCAGAAGGAATGTGCGCTTGCCAGAGACAGAAAGTGAAAGGTGACTGTGTGTGGGGGTTTGGGGGAGAAAGCACCCCTCAATGGGGCATGGTCACACCACAGTCTTTTCTCCTCCATTTCTGAATCCTGTTGGGATTTTGTGCATGCATACATATGTGCCTGGTGTGTTTTTCAAGCTGCCAGTGCTGGGATTCAGACTATAGTTGTTTCATGTAGGATCCAGGTCCCTTAACCACTAGACTATGAGGCTGGCCCAACACAATAATTTTTTAATATATGAATATAGAGAAAGTGCATGCTCTGGTTTGACCTTGTTCCCTAAAAACTGATGCGACAAAATGTTAAGGTTCAGTGGTGGAGCCTTTGGGAGGTAATTAGGACTAGGGTAATGAGGGAGGGGCATTACTGGGTCCTGGCAGGGTTATAAGTGGAGGTAATCTGGGAGACCCGCAGACACAGATGTACACATGCTCCTGCTCTCTTACCATGCGGTGGGCCGAGCTGCCTCAGGACCCTGCAGGGCCCCCTGCCATCAGAGAAAACCCTCACCAGATATGGCCCTGAAACCTTGGGCCTCTAAACCCGAAGCCGAACAAACCTTTCTTCTTCATAAATCACTGAGACTCAGGTATTTGTATTATGAATAACCCATGATGGACTGAAACAGTTTGGTTTTCCTAAACTATATTTTTGTTATTGATTTCATACTTTATTCTACTCAAAATATGTTGTGTAGCAGCAACAGTTTCTATGGTGATGGAAATGTTCTATATCTGCACTGCTCAATATGGTAGCCACTAGCCATATGTGGCTATTGGGCACTTCAAGCATGACTAGCGGGGATAAGGAACCAAATATCTCCTTTCATTTTAATTAAAATATCCACATGTGGTTAGTGACTATCATATTAACTACTTCATGTTTATTAACTACCCATATTTTGAGCGTTATTATTTGTCCTAGTACAATTTAAATTTTTATTAATATTTTATGTGAGCTCGAAAAGCATGCGATGTTTCCTGATAGTTGATTATATATATATATATATACACACACACATATATATATATATATATATATACACACACACACACACACACACCTATTAGTCCAAGCTTATTAAATGTGTCGTTCCTATCTTCTGTGACTCTGCTTTTGGACTGCATAGCCTACTGGATAGTGATATTTGATAATACTTTAAAATTTTGAGAGAGGTAAAGAAACATGGTACTTGACTGTCAAATTCTCCTTGTCATTCTGTCAAGCTTTGATTGTGGATTTTCGAGCTGCGTTGTTAAGTGCACACACGTGTGGAACTGGCATATCTTCCCGATGAATTGAGGCTTTCGTTTTTATGTAGTGAGCCAATTTATCTTGAGTAATGCTTTTTGCCACTATAATAACAAAATGTAAACAGAGATGCTTCTTACTTTTTTTTGCTGGTTTAGTTTTAGAGACTACTAAGCAAGAGTGACTAGGGAAGGAGTCTGACTTAACGGCCCAAACTGAGTCATCTTGTACACCTGAGTACTAAGAGCCCACTCAGCGGTGAGTGCTCTTTTGTGATCGTACCTGTGGGACTGAATACCCTTACACGTTGTACCATTCCAGAAGTCCAGAACGTACTTCCTCCAAGTACTTAACCACAGTGTTAGCTACTACCCATAAATTGGCATGCTACAAGCCTTATGGTTGCTATCTGTTCACATATCCTAACTTTTTATTAGAATACAATAATGTCTGGGGAGAGGGGTCAGTGAAGGATTGCTAGGTGGCTAGGAAAAAACTTGCTCTAAAAATTATTGTCTGGGTAGCTTTTGGGAAAATAAATCTCCAAAACCAAAAGGTCATTGCTAACTCTCTGAAATCTGGAATGAGACCCTCAGACAGGTTGGCTGCCCTATCTGAGAACCTGCCAGCTGTTGGCTGGGATTGCTACAAGGCCAGCATGGCCAAGGCAGGCTTGGTGGATGACTTTGAGAAGTTTAATGCCCTGGAGATTCCTGTGCTGGAGGATAAATATACTGTCTAGGTGGATGGTGAAGAAAAGACAGATGTGAAAAGTTGTGTTGGGTTTAGGTCACTCGCAAAGGCCAGGACTGAGGAATATCAGAAACAGCTGGAGAAAATGAAGAACATAATTCCATTTAATCAGATGACCAGCGAGGACCTGAATGAGATCTTCTCAGAAACCACATTAGATAAGAAATACCCCTATTGGCCTCAACTGTCAATTGAGAATTTTATCAAATTTTTGTGTCTGGGAGGAGGCTCTGGTCTTTGTGTTACAAACACTGGACATTAAAATAAGAATAATTACACAGGAAAAAAAAAGAATGCAATAATGGTTTTTCCTTCAGTTCGTCTTCCAAATACCATGTGTGTGTATATGTTCAATATCCTGAGAATGGAGAAAAAGGGTTTGTGGCATGGTCACCCCATTGGGGGTGGTTCATCACTGTCCCTCTGTCTCTCTCCAGCAAGCGCATGTGTCCTATGGCAAAGAAAGAGAGCGAGAGAGAGAGAAACAAACAAATATGCCAGGCACATGTATGTATGTGCGCCAAATGAGGGAGAACGGAGAAGAGACTGCAGCCTGGCCATCTCCCCAGGGAGCGATTTCTCACTTTCCCTCTCTCTCTGTCTCTCTGTTGAGCATACGTACCCTAACACAAAAAGAGAGAAAAGTACGGAACAAACAATTATGTATATAGCACATAGTATTTGATACTGATAATAAACAACTATATAATTGGTGTATGTTTATTATATTATACCTTTTACTGTTATTTTAGAGTATACTCCTTTCATTTTTTTTTTTTTTTGAAAGTCTACTGTAAAAAAGTATGCTGCGTGGGGCCAGTAGGTAATGTGGTAGCTAAGGCACTGGACTCCCACATAGATGACTGCGGTTTGAATCCTGTACCTGGTGGTTTGCTTTCTCACTCCCCTACCCCCACCCAGTCTCTCTCTGGTAAGTGCATGTGCCTGTAGCAAATTAAAATAATAATAATAATAATTTTAAAAATTAAATCATCTTTTTTAAAAGTATGCTACATTACATTGGCAGCAGCCTCATACATCTTTTTTTTTTTTTTAATTGGCTTTTTATTTTTTCCTGGAAGTCAGACAATTCTCAGTCCTTAAAGACCCGGCTCCTTACATGGGCTTTGGTGGAGGGCAAGGGGCAGAACCTGCAGGTCTAAATCGGGGTGGGGGAGTTTGGTCCTTCTGAGCTTCACGAGATCGGTTCCTGACTACCTTGCTATGAAAGGCGCAGTTCACACAGTGATGTAGCTTCACACACAGCTTGGGGAGCACACAGGCATCGAAGACACTTGCTTTGGAGATGTCCCTGACAGCTACGGCCTTTACTATGTTTCCGATGACCAACTTCTTAATGGCCTTGTCCTTGGGCGTGCATCAGGCGCCGTTTGTGCAGCGAACAGGCTGCACGTGACTGTGGTCCTTTTTGGCATGGCCGTTCTTCCTTCTTTGTCATCTCGTAAGCGAGGCTGCATGAGAGCCTCGTACATCTCCTGTTTACCTTGTCTCTTGATTATATCATATTTTCTTGTTTATCTTGTCGTTTTGTTCATGCCCGTTTTAATGGGATAGGATATGGAGGTAGAAGACAGTGATACTGATGATTCTGACTCTGTAGACCAAGCCAGTGTGTGTTTTTAAGTCTTAGTTTTTAACAACAACAAAAAAATTAAGTTAAAAAACTAACTGAAAAACAGATAAATAGAAAAAAGCTTATAGAATTAACACATGAAGAAAATATGTTTTTATTTTGTACAGCTCTACAGTGTTTTAAGCTGCACTATTACAAGAGTCAAAAAGTTTTAAAAGTTTCAAAGCTTATCGAAGTAAAAATGGCAAAGTAAGCTAAGGTTAAGCTATTATTGAAGAAAGGGCTATTTTTTAATAAATGTAGCATAGTGTAGCCTAAGTGTACAGTGTTTGTAAGACTACTGTGGTGTGCAGTACTGTTCTAGGCCCCTACATTCATTCAGCAGCCATTCACTGAGTCACCCAGAGCGATGTTCAGTCCTGCAGTCTCCATTCATGGTAAGTTCCCTATACACGTTTACCACGTTCCTCTTTTATATCATATTTTTACTATACCTTTTCTATGATTAGATTCACAAACGCCATTGTATTACAGTTGCCTACAGAACTGTACGGGTTTGTAGCCTAGGAGCAATAGGCTATCCTTTATAGCCCAGGCGGTACCACCATTGTTTGTGTAAGTACACTCCGTGATGTTTACACCGTGATGAAATTGCCTGATGGCGCACTTCTCAGAAAGCATCCCCATCATTAAGTGCCACATGACTCTACGGTGGTTTCCAGTTTCTGTAACACAGAGTGGATCTTAGAATCGTAAGATCATGGTAGACCTGACCATGACACAGACGATACTCAGCACAAGGAGTAGCCACCTGTTTTTGGAAGAGCTAACCCAAAGATGATTAATGGATCAGATAATTTTTTTAAAACCAAGTATTTCTAAGTCACTGGCTTTCTTCAGTCTATAAATGCATGTGTGTGTGTTTTCCTTAGTGGGAATTATAGTTCCCATCTGTGTTATTTTTAAATATGTGAATATATTTTCTCATGATTAGATATTTTCTGTAACATGATTTCAAACAGCTTCATATTTTACATAATATAACTGTGACATAATTTATTTACGGTATCTTACAGTTAGTATTTAGATTGTTTTCCGTTTGTCACCATATAAATAATGCTGTTATAAACCTCTACATAGATAAATACATGTGTATAATCTAATTTTCATAGGATAAATGCCTAGAAATGGAATTGTATCATTAAAATACATGTGTATATTTTTGATGCTTTTCTTTTTCTTTTTTTTTTTTTTGAGAGGTTTTTGCTATAGGGCATGTGCGCTCGCCAGACAGAGAGAGACAGAAAGTGAGAAATCACCCCCCAGAGGGGATAGCCACTCCGCAATCCCTTCTCCTCCATTCTCCTCTCAGGATCTTAGGCACGCACACACATGCACCCGGCGTGAATTTAAGCCACCGGGTCCGGGACTCGAACCATGGTCGACTACATGGGAGTCCAGTGACATAGCCATTATGCTAACTGCTGGTCCCTTTTGATGCTTTTCATAGTTTTCAACACCGAGTATATATTTCTGTCTTAGTTCATTTATGCTGCTATAACGAAACACCTGAGTCTAGATAATTTATCAGAATTTTGGTCTGGCCCTGTAACACAGGGAAGCCAGATCCCACATATCTCACTGCAGTTTGAATTCCAGCCCTGGTGGCTTGAAAAACATGCAGACGCATGTGCACTCAAGCCCAAAATCCTGATAGGAAGGAAGAATGGAAGAGAAGGAACTGCAACATGACTATGTCCCATTAAGGCGTTCTCTATCTCTCTCTCTCTCTCTTTCTCTCTCTCTCCCTCATATGTGGCATCTGGCAATGAAAAAAAAGTTTAAAAATATTTTTTAAAAATTATTTTCTCATATTCTGGCAGTTTGGCTGTTTAGTGAGGGCTGTTCTCTGCTTCCAATCTGATGGCACCTTTATAGGGCATTCTTTGGAGGGGAGAAACACTGTGTCCCATATGGAGGAAGGAAGGAGAGGAGAATGAATGCTACATGAAATCTCTTTTATAAGGGCTATACTTCTGTTTACAGGGAGAGGAGCTCTCATGACTTAAATCCCCTTTAAAGTCCCAATCTCTTATTACTATCAAGTTGGTCATTAAGTTTCAACACCTGAACTTTGGAGAGGCCACATTCAAATCATTGCATTCTGCTCCTGCTCTTTCTCAAACTTCTCACGTGCAACATACATTCATTTTATTCCATTCATCCCAAGAGTTACAACTTGTTCCAGCATCAACTCAAAAGTCTCAGAAAGTCTAGAGTCTTATCCAGATCAAACATGGGTTAGACCCAAGATATTATTTATCCTGGGGCAAATTTCCCTTCAGTTGTGAACCAGTGAAATCACATAAGTTGTATGCTTCCAAAATCTAATGGTGGTACAGGCATAAGATTCCAAAAGGGAGAAACAGGATAGAAAAAAGGAGCAGTAAGTCCCAAGTCCAAAACTCAACAGAACAAACATCACATCTTGAGATCTGAGAGTAATCTTTGACTCCATGCCCTGTCTACTAAACACACTGCAAGGGACTTTGCCCCATGGCATTGTGGGACATAGCCCATGCTGTGGTACTCTGGGTTGAAACCAGCTGCTGTGGCTTCCAGGCTGGTGTTGCACTGATGGATAGACAGATCTGGAGTCCCAGAGGGAAGCCTTGTATTATGGCTCCACTAAGCATTGCCCTGATGGGGGCTCCAAGTGGCATTTCCACCTCTGCAGCACATTTCTGCCTGGGCCCTAAGGTTCTCTAAGCCACCTTTTGAGATCAAAGTGGAGGAAGCGCTTTTTTTTTTTTTTTTTTTTTTTGAGAGGTTTTCGCTATAGGGCGCGTGCGCTCACCAGACAGACAGACAGAGAGACATAGAGACAGAAAGCGAGAAATCACCCCCCAGGGGGGATGGTCACGCCGCAATCCCTTCTCCTCCATTCTCCTCTCAGGATCTTGGGCATGCACACACATGCGCCTGGCGTGAGTTTTAAGCCACCGGGTTCGGGACACAAACTGCGGTCGACTATGTGGGAGTCCAGCGACATAGCCATTACGCTAACTGCTGGTCCTAGTGGAGGAAGCTCTTGAACTCTTTAGAATTAGCACCACATGGGCGCTGCCAAGACTCATACTTACACCTTCCAGAGTGGCAATCTGAGCCACACCAGGGCCTGTTTGAACCACATCTGGGCCAGCTGAGGAGTGTTGCACCACAACATGGGGAGCAGATACATGAGACAGCCCTGGCAGTGAGCCCCAAGATCCCAAGGGTGCCCTGGTCCCATCCTTCATCATTCTGCCCTCAAGGTCCTAGCACTGTGAGCCTGTGATGGGAGGGACATCCTTGAAGATGTCTGAAATGTCTTCATGAATTTTGGAGACCTTATCATTATTCAAATCATAGCAGTATTTTTGTAACCATTGCCAGTTACGATAGCCAAAAGGGTTATCTCCTTTTACTTAGAGTATCTTTTAATTACTAGGAATACTGAATTATTGCCCTTGTATCTATTAGCCAGTATTTCTTTTTATTAGTTATTTATTTTTTTGTTGAGATACATACACACACATTTCCCTAATTGTGATGATATTGTTCTAGAGACATCATTCTTCTTCCTTTTTCCTTTTCTTTTTTTCAAATTAGATAGAGAGCATAGGGAACCAGCAGTTAGCGTAATGGCTGTGTCACTGGATTCCCACTTAGTCGACCACAGCTCATGTCCCAGACCCGGTGACTTAAAACTCACGCCGGGCGCGTGTGCGTGCATGCCCAAGATCCCGAGAGGAGAATGGAGGAGAAGGGATTGCGGTGTGACCATCCCCACTGGGGGGGTGATTTCTCGCTTTCTGTCTCTATGTCTCTCTCTGTCTGTCTGGCGAGCACACGCGCCCTATAGTGAAAACCTCTCTCTCAAAAAAAAAAATTAGATAGAGAGCAGAGAACTTGTGAGAGAGAGAGAAAGCACTCCCTATGGGGAAATGATCATGCCACAATCCCTTCCCCTCCATCTTTTCTTCCTTTTGGGATTTTGGCCACATGGACACACATGCAGCTGGCATGCTTCTCAAGCCGTGCATCAGTCTGGGACTTGAACCATGCAGTTGGCCATGTGGGATCCAGCTGCCTCTACCACTGTACTACTAGTTGGGTCTAATGTTTTTTCTTTGTTGTCAGAGTGTGAGATGATAGAGAAAGAAAGCACCTCTCAGTGGGGTGAGGTCATCGTGATCCTTTTTCCTCCACTTCCCTGTTCTACGAGGACTTCAGATGTACATGCGTATGCACGCAATGTGTTTTTCAGGCCACAGTCAGGGCCAGTATTTGAACTGTGGTCCGCCATCTGCAATATGGTCCTATGCACAGCATTTAACCATTGTGCTATAGAACCAGTTCTAGAGACATTAGTTTAATGGTTTATGGAATTCTTTTGCATAAAATATGAGTAAACAACCCATTAACGGATTTACTTATTTCTTGCATCGCTCTGATGCTGTAGAATCTACATCATTCCTTTTTACCCCCTTCCATAATGGTATTGCTAACAGTAAAACTATCTGAGTGTCTGCCTGGTATCTCGAAATAGTATTTTGAGATCTACTATGTGTAATCATTTCATTGAACTCATCTCTACTCTTGCTCTTAACATACTTAAGATTCACATTTATGAGTTAGTATTTTATATATACTTATTTATCTTAGAGATTTTTGCTATAGGGCATGTATGCTCACCAGAAAGACTTGAGAGACAGAAAGTGAGAAATCACCCCCCAGGGAGATGGCCATGCTGCAATCCCTTCTCCTCCATTCTCTCAGGATTTTGGGAATGCACACTCATGTGCCTGGCATGAGTTTAAGCCACCAAGTCCAGGACTCAAACCTTAGTTAACTATGTGAGAGTCCTGCAATGTAGCCATTACGCCATCTGCTGGTCTTAATATTTTATTTCTGTTTCCTAATTTCCTTTGTCCTTTTCTGTACAACTTCTCTTCTGGTGTTATTTTGGAAACTTCTCAGTTGCTCATTCAAACAAATATTTTTTTTTCTATTATTCTCTTCAAGTTCTGTTGTTAGAAACAGATGTAATGATTTAAGAAAAAGTAACCATTCTTTTCATTTTAGTTGCCAAGAGACAGTTCCCTAGGTGCTGTCTTTTTTTTTTTTTTTTTTTTTTTTTAATAATCTCCAGTGCACTCAGTTTGTCATCTTACTTGGTTTAATTTTTCCTGGAAATTTTTGTTGTTATTGTTTTACAATTAAGAAAATCAGAAATACACTCCTATAGCATTTCCAGTAAATTAAGGTGGTTACTTTTTACATTCTAAATGCTTGAAAACTCCCTCTCTACACATGTAAATTTATTAGCTAAGTGGCAATTTCCAGAGATTTAGAACACCTCATGGAATGACAAAGTCTCCAAAGGCCCTGTATGGAACATGAGTTCCAGTTTGTAAAAATGGTAAAATGGGACATAGAGTTTCTTCTCTCTTTGTGAGCAATACACTGGATCACCTTAGCAGCATATTCATTATCATCTGTTTTGTTTCTGACTTGTTTCCTCCCCTCCCCTTCTTTAAGATTTGCATAGTGCTGACTTTAGCAAAACATATTTAAGAAGGTAGAAATCTAATGCTAAGGAAACTTGGTATGCATTTCAAACAGATTTGGGGGCAATTTTCAATAAGCAAGGATAGTATTTATTGTTTAGTTAATACATTTTTATGGATGATAAATTAAGTATGTACGGTTTGCTCTTAGTACTACTCTGCACTCATGTAAACAAATATTTATTGAACACCTACTGTGTGTTTTCAAGGAATATAAAAATGAGTAAGACAGCCTCTGCTCCCCAGATATTTTTAGTCTGTGATTTCAATTTTGGTCTTTCACATAAACTGAAGTTTGTCTAAATAGTTTTTAAACAGCTTTATTGAAGTATGACTCATATTTCATACAACCTACTCATATAAAGTATACAATTAAAAGACTTACTATTTTCAGAGTTGTGCATCTGTCATCACAATTTTAGAACATTTTCGTTAGCTCCAAAAATAAACTTTGTATCTCTTAGCCATCGCCCCTCAAACTTCATCCAACCCAGCCTTGGGCAACCACTAATTTATTTTATGTCTTATAAATATGCCTATTCTGGACATTTTAATATAAATGGAATCATACACTATGTGGTCTTATGTAACATAATGTTTTCAGAGTTTATCCATATTGTAGCATATATTAATACTCCATTTATTTTTATTGTGGAATAATATTTCATTATAGGGATATATCACATTTCATCCTCTATCAGGTGATAGACATTTGGGTTGTACCTTTTCTAAACAGTTTTGCATGTAAATATGGATTATCATAAATATATGTGTAGGTTGGTGGTAATTATAAGTTTCATATAGGAAGTCTTAGGTGAGATGCAAATTAATGACTATATTTTTATAAATATTCCACAAATTCATTCTGTTCTATTATTATTCTTTATTTAATAGCATACCACTTCTGTACTTCTAAAAGTTTCCTTACCAAAAAAGGAATGTTTAATATGCTATTTTGCCTACATTGAATTACAATGTGATTAATTCTTCCTATAAACCATCTTAGTATTTTTGATTTTTTAAGGTTTTTGCTTTAGAGCACATGCCCTCGCCACAGAGTGACACAGAGACAGAAGAGGGAAAGTGGGAAATCGCCCCCTATGAGGGGTGGCCATGCCACAGTCCCTTGTTCTCCATTCTCTAAGGCTTTTGGGCATGCATGTACATTCGCAGAGTGACACAGAGACAGAAGAGGGAAAGTGGGAAATCGCCCCCTATGAGGGGTGGCCATGCCACAGTCCTTGTTCTCCATTCTCTAAGACTTTTGGGCATGCATATACATTCGCTCAGCATGATTTTTCAAGCTGCTAGGTCTGGGGCTAGAACCCCAATCAGCCATGTGGGAGTTCAGAGGCCTTAACCATCAGCCACCTACTGGCCTCATTTTAGTATCTTACAGTCACAACACAGATACTTGTTTTTCTTGTTGTGTTAGTTTTTGCTACAGTGTGTATGGGCTTGCCAGAGAGACAGAGAGAGAAAGGAAGGTGAGAAATCATCCCCCAGGGCAGATGGTCATGCAACAGTCCCTTCTCCACTCTCTGGAGATTTTGGGTGGGTGTGATTTTTAAGAAGAGGAGGACCTGAAGTGAGAGTCTTTTCCCTTTCCTTCTTTCTTTTCTTTCTTTCTTTCAGAGAGATTTTTTGCTATAGACCCATGTGCTTGCCAGAGAGACAGAGAGTGATAGAGTGACAGAAAAAGAGAAACCACCATTCAGGGTGGTGGCCTCACCACAATCCCTTCCCCTCCATTCTCCTCTCTGTATTTTGGTTATACATGCACACATGCCCAGCATGAGTTTTAAGCCACTGAGTCTGGGACTCGAACCACAGTGGACTATGTGGGAGTCCAGTGACATAACCATTATGCCATCTGCTGGCCCCAAATCTAGTCTTTTCTATTTGTTTATTTGTCTGTCCTTGTGACAACATCACCTTCTCTTAATTACTGTAGATCTTAAATATCTATTGGTATCTCTTAGTATATGTCCCCCAGTTTTGTTCAAGATTGTCCTTGTTAGTCCTAGATCTTTACCTTTCCATAGAAGCTTGGTAATTTGTATAAGACCGATGAGAATTTTTGTGATATCATAACCAATTTATGGATCAATGGGGGAGCACTGACATATTCATAATATAGAGTCTTAAAATCTGAGAACACGTATGTTCCTTTTTCAGTAATATTTTGTGTTTTTCTGTAGAGGTTTCAGTGTCTTTAGATTTTGATGGTATTTGGAGCTAGATCTGTGAGCTCATGAAAGGTGATGTCCTCTTCCCAGCTCCACTCTCCGTGAGTCTCATTGTTAGACTGAAACAGGCCAGAGCGGTAGTATTTATATGGCAGGAATTGGAAAACACTACAAATTAGGACTTTTCCTCACCTATCCACTGATAAGAGCTAATTGTTAAACATTTACCACCAAATCACTTACATTTATTACTAAATGTGGTGGATTTTATAATACTATACCAATGTTTTTTTTCTTCTCATTTAAAAAATAAATTAATAAATAAAGGTATAGAGCCAGTAAGTGAGTGGCATCGTGGTTAAAGTGACTGCGTCCCATATAACTGACTGTGTAATTCAAGTCCTGGACCCAATGATTTGAAAAATAAGCTGAGTACATGTGTGTGCATGTCCAAAATCCCCAAAGGTGGGAAAAATGGAGGAGAGGAGATCTCAGCATGACCATTCCCATTGGGAATGTTTTCTTACTTTCTCTCTTTCTCCCTCTCTCTTGCTGTCTCTCCAGCAAGTAGACACACCCTCTGGTAAATTTGAAATTAAGGTATAATACATATGCAGTAAAATCCACTCTATTAATATATGTTTGTGTGACTTTTGACAAATTTATGCAGTTGTGTTACGACTATCACAATCAAGACACAGAACCATTTCATTACCCTAGATACTTCTCCCTATTCCTTTGTAGTCAACTCTTCCCTCTACACAACTCCTGGCAACCATTAATCTACTTGGTCCCTGTAAATTAGCTTCTTCTGAATGATTCGTATAAATGGAATCATGTAGTGTATTACCACTTAAGTCTGACTCCCATTAGAGTAATTCACATGAGATTCATGCATGTCGTTGTATGAATTAGTAGTTTATTTCTTTTCATTGCTGAGTAATGCTCTCTTATATAGATGTACCTAGTTGAGGGGTATTTGGGTCATTCACAGTTTTTATTGGGTTGTTGGAAAAGTCATGACACATTTTTGCATAGAAAAACAGAAAAATACATCATGCCTTTTCCAAGTATAAAATTGCTATCAACATTTCTGTGCAGAGTTGTGTATGAATATGGGTTTTCATTTAGCTTGGATAAATTTCTAGAAGTAATATTTTTGGATTTTATGGTAAGTATATATTGAATTTTTTGAGAACTGACAAACTGTTTTGCATTTTGGCTGTACAGCTTTTGCATTCCTACCAACAACACATTAGAGTTCTAGTCGTCCTGCAGCCCCAGCACCACTTACTTTAGTCAGTGTGTTTAGCCCTTCTAGTAGGTATATAGTGCTCTCTAGATTACGACTTTTCAAGCAGCTCTCCTACTTTGTGCATTTCAAGGTGCAAATTTTCTCTGAGTAAGCTTTTGCTGTGTTACATTTTCCAAATTTGACTCCAAATAGGGAAATATTGAAAATACTTCCTTTAAAATTAAGAAGCCGTAACTGCTGAAATCAGACCTGCTGAAAGTTATGCCCATTACTGTAATAACTCTTGTATTCACTATTGTATTGAATGTCCAATAATACACAAAAAGAAATATAAAATATTTAGAAAATCAGAAATAACACTGTCATGATTATAAATTGTTTTTCTAGTTTTACATTTTAAAAATATCTGCGGGACCAGCAGATGGTGTAGTGGTTATGTCGCTGGATTCCCATATAGTTGACTGCAGTTCAAGTCCCAGACCCGGTGGCTTAAAACTCACACAACTCACAATCCCAAGAGGAAAATGGAGAAGGGACTGTGGCATGGCTATCTCCCCTGAAGGGCGATTTCTTACTTTCTGTCTCTCTGTCTGTCTCTCTGGCAAGTGTACATGCCCTATAGAAAAAAATCTCTCTCAAAAAAAATCTACAGGGAACCAGCAGTTAATGTAATGGCTATGTCGCTGGACTCCCATGTAGTCGACCGTGGTTCACGTCCCGGACCCGGTGGCTTAAAACTCACGCCGGGCGTGTGTGTGTCTCTATGTCTCTCTCTGTCTGTCTGGCGAGCGCACGCGCCCTACAGTGAAAATCTCTCAAAAAAAATCTACATAAAATTTATAGAAATAATAGAGTTTAGCAAATGTTTCAATATGAGACCAACACATTAAAGTAATTACAGTTCTTTACCCAAACAAGTAGAAGACATAATTAAAGCAACAAATACAACAACTAGTCTTGTTAGCTATGTTAACTATGAACTACTGTTAACTATCATATTAACTACTGTTAATTTTTGTTAACTACAGTTAACATAACTACTGAGAGAACCCTCGATAACTGTGCTATGTTATGTTACATACTGTGTTAGCTATGAACTCCCAACAACAACTACTAACAAAAAATATAATGTACCTAAGAGTAAATGTAGTAAACCTCTTCCACCACTGCAAATTAAATAATAAAAACTTTATTGAAGGGAATTAAAGACCAAAACCAGATGAAGCAATAGTCCATGTTTATGAACTGAAAGACTGAATACCATAATGGTATCGATTCCTTCCAGATTAATCTATAAATTTAACATAATTTCAATAAAAATTCAACGAGTGTATTGATTCTAATATTTATATATAGTTAAAATAGCCAAGGCCAATACTATTTAGAAGAAGGAGTTGTCATACTAAATGACTTTTTTTTTTTTTTTAATTTTGCTATAGGGCACATACTTGCCAGAGAAAGATAAAGAGAGTGAGAACCCCCCACCCCAGAGGGGATGGCCATGTCACAATCCCTTCTCCTCCATCCTCCTCTCAGAATTTCGGGCATGCATGCACATGCACCTGGTGTGATTTTTCAAGGTGCTGGAACCTGGACTCAAATCATGCAGTTGGCCATGTGGGACCCAGCAGCCTTAACTTCTACACCATCAGTTGGATCATTTAATGACTATATTTTTAATGCCAGAGAGCATGCGCATGAAAGTCAGAGAACCCTCCAGTAAAACCAGATCACACCAAAGACCTTTTTCCTCCAATCTCTAGCCCATCAGAATGTTGGGTATGTGCACACCATATTTTTCAAGCCGCAGGGTTCCGGACTTGAACTCTGATTGACCGTGTGGGACCCAGCTTTCTCTGTATAGTGCTACAGAATGGGATAGCTCTATAATCACTTCTTATCAAGTTATTTTTATTAATATACTACTGACAAATAGTACATAGTTAATATAATAAATGATGACCACTACTAGTACTGTTTTCAGCATTATCTGTTCATGTTTGATTTTGGCACTACCTGCCTGCTTAGTTTCAGCCTCAGCACAAGGTTCTTTCTGAGGATAGCTAATATTCTTACTTGATGAAGCACTGTTCTATTTGATTCAGTCACATGATCAGAAAGTCCAAATGTAAGTCTTTCTGGAAAATGGTGGAATTATGTTAAAATATGTCATTAAAATGAACATTTCTAATTCCACTGTGCTCTTGTGTCAGGTGTTTGAGAAGAGAGAGCTAAAGGGGCCAACAGGTGGCATGGTGGTTAAAGGCACTGGACTTCCACAGAGCCAACCATGGTTAGAGTCCAGAACCTGGTGGCTTGCTTTCTCACTTTCCCTCTCTCTCTCTCTCCCTCTCTCTCTCTGTCTGTCTGTCTGATCAAACTGGAAAATAATAATAATAAAGTTAAATAAATAAATTTTTAAAAATTTATAAAAACAAAAAAAAATAGAGAACTAAATATACATTTCTTGGCATTTTGAGATGATTAACTGAACTGGTTGCTGCTTTGTTCAACAGGTGGATTTTCCGAAAAGACATCTGAATGGAGCTCCGAAGAAGAGGAGCCTGTAAAAAAGGCAGGACCTGTCCAAGTCCTCATCGTCAAAGATGACCATTCCTTTGAGTTAGACGAAGCCGCACTGAATCGGATCCTTCTCTCGGAGGCTGTCAGGGACAAGGAAGTTGTGGCTGTATCTGTGGCTGGAGCGTTTAGGAAAGGAAAGTCGTTCCTGATGGACTTCATGCTCAGATACATGTATAACCAGGTACGTAAGAGGTGCCTTCAAAAGCTTTCGTACTTCCGAGCTTCTGTCACTTTGCATTTTGATTTAGTGATGTTTTCAGCATTCCCACTTCTATGATCGTATATCCTAAATACGAGCTGATTTAAAAAATGCTACAGTGAAACTATTCCAAGCTCAATGCTTTAAGAACAAACTGTGCAGGCCACTTCCCTCTGAAGCCCCTTAGTTGTCCGTCTTTTTTCTCTCTTAAAAATAGACACAGCTTAGTGATATGATTAGAGACTTTAAATGTTTCAGCATTAAAAATGTCAAATTTGGGGGCCAACAAGTGGTGTGGTAATTAAGGCGCTGGACTCCCATGTGGTTGACCATGGTTCGAGTCCTGGACCTGGTGGCTTCCTTACTCACTCTCTTTCTTTCTGGTGAGCGCACTTGCCCTGTAGCAAATTGAAAAGTAATAATAATGACAAATAAAAATTAAATAAATAATTATTTTTAAAAATGTCAAATTTTGCTACAAGTTTTTGAGTGTAATAGCTTTTTTCCAACATGCATGATGACATTTTTCAAGCATGCATCAAATTTAAAAGAATTTTACAGTGAACATCTGAATACCTACCACCTAGATTCTACCATTAATGTTAATATTTTTGCTTTTTCATATATGTCTCCATTATTCATTCCTTTTTCTGTCTATCACTCCATCTTACGCTTTGGTTCATTTACAAATTGCTGAGATCAGTATACTTCCCCACCAATATGTCAGTTTTTAGAAGGAAAATTGTTAATAAACTTATCCTATATTTGGCACACAGTAATCAATAAGTAGTATTTGAAAAAAATACATAAATGCCTGAATGAATGAAAAGCTGAATTTTAGGTCAACTCAAAGAACTATTTGTGAATATTTTCCTTGACTTTCAAAATTATTATGAGGTATTGTTAAAGCTTAATTTATTTTATTTCTCTTATGAGGAAAAGAGGGAGTCAGAGAGAGAGAGACAGGCCCCCCATAGGTCTTCACACTGTGATCCAACCGCATCCCAGCCAGCCCAGATCACCACCATGCACACGTCTGCTCATGGTATATGGGGAAACGTCCCGACAAGAACCCGAAGCCTTCCCATGTGGGTCTAGCATCACAGGGCACTGCATTGCAGCTGCACCACTGCTGCTGGCCTCAAAATCATTTCCCATGCTTAGAGTTTTTATAAATACGTTAGGTAGACCATTGATTGACCTGAGTTAATGTAACAGTAATGTTATTCTTATGCTAATTCATCTTCATTACAATTTATTCATTGAAATATGCATCTCAAGACGCTTTTCCAGGCAACACTTTATAAGACTTGTTTAAGTTTCAACTCAAGTTCTGACTATGCGCTATGCCCTGCATTATGGAGGCACTATGGACACCAAAGAAGACATACATTTTGCACTTAGGCATCTCATGGTCTGAATGAGGAGACGAAAGGAAGATATGCATGAAATATTTAAGAGCATCATTAAATGCTAATCCATATGTTTCTGAATGTAGTTCAGGGAAAGGACAGGCAGGAGTTAGGAGGGAAAACTTCATAGAGATATTAGAGACTTAAGATAGATTTGTAAGAGGATCGGGATCAGGAGAGGAAGAGAGAAGGACATTATAGACTAAGAAGAATAAGCATAATGTATACATTAAATAGAGGATACATCTTCCCGAGAGTAAAAAATATGTATTAGAAACAAAGAGGAGATGAGATTGCATAGGTGAGAGCCAATTCATGGAAGAACCCAAACAGAGCTTTTTATGAGGGTCTAAAATACTTTATAGAACAATACAGGATATAAGTAAATAAAATTTTGTTTGATACTCTAGTTTATAGAGAATTATTAATTCAAGTAGCCTACTACTAAATACCTCTTTATATTTTAGTTAATATGAGGTTATAGATTTGAAGATTATCCTATAAGGTCTTCCAAAAACTAATAAGCTATTCTATCTAAAAAACATCAAAATAAGTGTAACTACTATTTTTGTTGTTGTTATAGGGCATGCACATTCACCAGAGAGAGACAGAGAGAGAGAGAGAGGAAGTGAGAAATCACCCCCCTGGGGGATGGCCACACTGCAATTCCTTCTCTAACTCTCAGGATTTTGGGCACTAATGCACATGCACTTGGTGTGATTTTCAAGCTACCAGGTCTGAGACTCAGACCACTCAGCCAGCCATGCAAGATCCAGCTCCTTAACCTCCACACCACCTGCTGGCCCAAGTGTAACCACCATTTTTTTAAAAAGAATTATTTATTTTATTTTACTTACTATTTTTTAAATTTTTGCTAGAGGACACATGCACTCATCAGAGAGAGAGAGGGAGAGATTGGGAAGGTGAGAAAGCAAGCTGCCAGGTCTGGGACTCAAATCATAGTCAGTCATGTGGGAGTCTGGCATTTCAAACACCACGCCACCTGCTGGCTCCACCAAGTAACTACTATTAATTAACATCACCAATGACTTAGTTACTAAATCTAAGAGACACTTGCCATTTCTTATCTAACTTGATATTGAGCCTTAATGGACAGTTTCTTTTATTCTCTTGTTCTTCGACTCCTCAAATCCCACTTGTATTGGTACCCTTCTATTACTTCCCCCTGTCAGGCCCTTGGTCATATTTTTAACGTTTTAGTCCTGCTTTTATCTTCTTACCTATCATTTCCTTTATTCTTTTTTTTTTTTTTTTGAGAGGTTTTTGCTATAGGCGCTTGCACTTGCCAGAAAGACAGAGAGAGACAGAGAGATAGAAAGTGAGAAATCACTCCCCAGGGGGGATGGCCACGCCACAATCCCTTCTCCTCCATTCTCCTCTCAGGATCTTGGGCACGCACGCACACGCACCCGTTGTGTTTAAACCACTGGGTCCGGGACTTGAACCACAGTCAACTACATGGGAGTCCAGCGATATAGCCATTATGCCAACTGCTGGTCCCTCGTTTTCTTTATTAACTGGTCCTTCGTTGCTTCTAGAATGATCTGTTTATTTGCAATAACTTCTCATTTCCCACAGGATAAAATCTGACTTCCCTAGGTACCTTATAGGGCCTTTCAGAATCCGGCCATCTGTCTTAACTTCTCCCTGCTGCTCCTTCCCTCCTTTCCCCCTGCTGCTCCCTCTTCCTCACCGCCCCCCAACCAGAACATTTGTATAAAAGCCACACATGATAAGCTCTCACATAACTTTCTTTCTTTCTTTCTTTCTTTCTTTCTTTCTTTCTTTCTTTCTCTCTTTCTTTCTCTCTCTCTCTTTCTTTCTTTCTTT
>NW_006160211.1:1672083-1701269 GCF_000334495.1 Tupaia belangeri chinensis
TCTTTCTCTCTTTCTTTCTTGCTCTCTCTCTCTCTCTCTCTCTTTCTCTCTCTCTTTCTTTTCTTTCTTTTTTTCTTTCTTTTCTTTCTTTCTTTCTTTCTTTCTTTTCTTTCTTTCTCTTTTTCTTTTCTTTTCTTTCTTTCTTTTCTTTCTTTCTTTCTCTCTCTCTCTCTTTCTCTCTTTCTCTCTTTCTCTCTTTCTCTCTTTCTTTCTTTCTTTCTTTCTTTCTTTCTTTCTTTCTTTCTTTCTTTCTTCTTTCTTTCTTTCTGGAATACCTTCTCCAAGTTTGCTGACCTGAAAAATTCCCAATATTCTTCAAGTCTGAGCTCAGTCACCACTTTCCTGTGAAATCTTATTTAATTGAGAGTTAGTTATTCTTTCCCTTGTGCCCTCACTTTTGACTTATATAGGAGGGAGCTTCAAAAAGTTTATAGGAAATATGTATTATGAAAAAACTATGCATGGATTTCAATTTTTTTGCACCAAAATAAACACACATTAATTTCATTTTTCCACATGCTTTCGAAAGTCCCCTTACAGAGTTTCACTTTGGCATGTATTCGTACTGCATCACAATGCTGTGTTCGCACGTGTCTCTCCCTGTTAGTCTGTGAACTTCCTCTAGTCTGGAACGATACCCTTTCATCTCTGTGTCCCAGAACCCAGCATAAAATGTGACAGATGACTGCTCCTCTCTCATTATTTTTTTGGATGAATAACTAAAGTAATTGTATCAATGCCATAGATGTGCAAATGGGTTTCCTTTTGACTAGAGTTAGCGAGGTATAAGAATAGGAATGCATGAATGGGGGGAAAATGGCGCGCACACACATCCAGTTTCATATCACAGACTTTATTAATTTACAGGAATCAGTCGACTGGGTCGGAGATTACAATGAACCTTTGACTGGCTTTTCATGGAGAGGTGGGTCTGAAAGAGAGACCACAGGAATCCAGATATGGAGTGAAGTCTTCCTTATCAATAAGCCCGATGGTAAAAAGGTATGAGGCTAGCTTCTTAAATAAAACTGAGCTTTTACTTGAAATTATTTCTTTTCAGGATCTGAAAATGCTCTTCTGAAAGCAAACTTTGGCCATTTGACATGAAGCTTAAAGGGCAAGGAGGCAGCACTCCATTGCATATTTCTATTTACCTTCCCAGTAATCGGGGCAGGCAAAATATTGTAGTAAGGACGTAGAATGGCAGACCAGCAAGCCAACCTCTGCACTTCATTTCAGTGCTGTGTTAAGTTCCTGTTACGTCAGATTACCAGTGAAAGTTAGTCAGCAGCTAACCCACATTTTTATTTTCTGTGACATGTTTAAGAAATTACCTTTTAAGTATGTATTGATCACGGTTTGCGTAAGCTCTTATGATATTAATGTTGTGGAATCCTAATGCTCCAGATTTTCTGTGAAATATCAATAATGTACTCAACTTGCCTCTAGGTCGCAGTGTTATTGATGGATACTCAGGGAACCTTTGACAGTCAGTCAACTTTGAGAGATTCGGCCACAGTATTTGCCCTTAGCACAATGATCAGCTCAATACAGGTATGAGATAAAATAAATCCATATTAATGTATGTTTCTGTAATCAACAATTATGAATATGTGTGCTTCTAATATGTGTGTAAGCAAGTAGTAAGACCAACAAGAGAAATGATAAATCATATATGTTATTTGGCTCAATTAGCATACCAGTTCTTGTGATTTCTTTCTTTTTTAAAAGAATTGTTTATTTTATTAATTATTATTATTATATTTTTAACTTGCTATAGGGCATGTGTGCTTACTAAAGAGAGACACACATGCAGATAGATAGAGAGAGAGAGAAGGAGGGAAGGAGGGAGGGAGGAAGGGAGGAAGGAAAAGTGAGGAAGCAAGCTGCCAGGTCTGGGACTTGAATCATGTTCAGCCATGTGATAGTCCAGCACCTCAAACACAATGCCGCCTGCTGGCCCCAGTTCTTGTGATAGCTATCAGAATAATTTTTGTTACTGTAATTCAGTTGCAGTTTTCAAATTAAACTGTCTTAGTCAGAAAAGATTATGTTAAATTTTTTTGTTTTGTTTTTGTCCAGAATATGTGTTCATTTGCCAGAGAAAGAGGGAGACAGAGAGAGAGAAAACACCCCCAATGGGGTGTGATCATGCCACAATCTCTCTCCATTTTCCATCTTGTTGAGAATTTGAGCACACACATGCATGTACCTGGCATGTTTATAAGCTGCCAGGATTAAGATTTGAACTGTGGTTGGCCATGTGGGATCCAGCTCCCTTAACCAGTAGGCTATGGGTCCAGCCCAGATTATATGCTCTTATTAATATATTTTCTGTTTAAAATCTATAATAAACTCAATAATATTACATCTTAAAACATATGCATAAGTAGAGACCACTTATGTTTAATGAAACAAGATGGAAAAATATAAAATTTTGTTTTACATACATAGCCAGTGGAAACATTTCTAAATGTCAGAACGTTTATGCATGTTCATAGACTTTTAAAACATCTCAATATTTAGGAAGTAAATGTCTTTATACGAAATTGTTATCTTCCTTTCTTTTCCCTTTTTTCTTTCTCTTTTTTAAACTATTGCTTTTGAGGTTATTGTAGGCTTTCTAAATTGTCCTGAAAGTCCTTGAAGAGTTTTACTATAATCATAGAACATAGAACATGAAAGATTTTTAAGAAAATTTTTAGATAATTTATTTTCACTGGAGAGAGCAGGAATAGATAGTGGCCAAGAAACAAAGCAGATCAATAAAATGAGATAAGATAGTTTAAAAAGACAGGAAAAGCAAAGTAGTGAGGATGAGTAAGTCAAGGCTAAAATTACAAGCAAGTCAAGTAGAAGGAGCTAGTGACCCAGCAAAAATGGTATCACATGTGGTAAGGATGCCCAAGAGAGAGTAAATAGAAGGTGGGAAGACTTTTAAAATAAAAGTCATGGTTATAATCTATGGTTGATGCTCTTAAAAATTTATTTCTTGAATGAGCTTTTAAAATATTGACTTAAGGGACCAGCAGGTGGTATAATGGTTAAGGCACCGGACACTCCCACATGGCCAACCACGGTTCAAGTCCTGGACCTGGTAGCTTGCTTTCTCACTTTCCTTCTCTCTCTCTCTATCTCTCTCTATAGTCAAATTGAAATAAAATGAATGAATAAATGAAATTAAATAATTCTTTAAAAAATATTGACTTAATATCTAATTTCTTCATAACTGTCAGCAAAAGGCAACACGCAAGCCAATTAAAATCAAACTGACTTTGCTTTTTCACTATTTACTATTTGTCTTTGATGTGAATCACATACATTTGTTACTGTAGTATTAGATGCTTTCATAAAGTAATCTTCTAAGTCTCAAACAAGGAGCATTTTTTAACTGAGAACTGATCTGTTATTTAAATAAGTTCACAAAATATACTGTCAGCATCAGTATACAAACATCTAAATGTCCTTAACTTTTCTTTGAAGTGACCGATACTTATCCTTCTAACAAATGTCATCAAAATGCTGTGATCTCTTCATGAAGCAATGTGTATAAGAATGTGAGCATGATACTCAGAGCATAACTTCCGTATGATGAAACTTTCTGTAGACATGAAGAAAATGATGATGAAGAAGTCAACATAACTTTTCTTAACAAAATTTTTGTATGGGTTTTTCAGATTTCAATTGCTATTACTTTGGTGTGCATGGAAGAATTATTGTTTTATGGAATTGTTAAATTAGGCTCACAAAATGAGTTTAATATCCTGTCTCCAGAACAAGTGGCCCTTGTGTTTCTAGAACAATTTTATGATCACTATAAATGCAGGAGAGCTCGATTTTATGATAGTATTTTAAAAAATAGAGAATGAAACATCCTTAGGATGATGCCAATTATCTTCCCATTTTGACTTTCTCTCTTCATCAAGGTATATAACTTATCCCAAAATGTCCAGGAGGATGATCTTCAGCACCTCCAGGTAACCACACCTAGACTCTCTTTGACATATTTGGTAGTCTTCTGAACTTATTCAGCAGAAGTCAAGGGAATGATTTAGAAACAACTGGATGGGGGTTGTCCTGTTTCCAAGTGTCTCGTTCCAGCCCATTGTGGATATGATCTTTCTAATTCCTCTGTTTTGTAAAGGCACTCGCTATAAGCCCTGGGTATGTGAAAATACCTGACAAGTTGGAGTCAGAAAGTATCTTTGATCTAAAAATGACCCAAAATATGAAACTGAAGTCTCAGGTCAGGGATTTGATAGGAGTTACCATTGCATCCACACGTGCCGGCTTTTGTTTGCCTTTCACCTGTGGACCACCAAGAACTGTGAAGGGTTACCTAATGATAACTTACAGAATTCTATTTTAGCTCTGAGGGAGACCTTAGGACACCTAACTTATCCTTCATAATTTATTGATGAGGAAGATGAGGCTGAAAGAAAAGTGACTTGCCGAAACTCACGTGGCTAATTAGTGTAGAATGGGAGTGAAAATCTGGGTTTAGTGTGCCTTCCATTCTTCAAGCAGCATTTAAATCTCAAGACAAAGATAAGATGTTTCCTAAAGATAGTTCATACTGTTGTAACTTCTTTGCTCTCTCGCTCCCCTTTTTTAAAAAATCTGCCACCGGGAGTATGTACTGGTGAGAAAGAGAGAGAAATGGAAAGTGAGATCTCCCCGTCACCTGCAGCCTGGGGCTTGGTCACACTGTGTTTCCCTCTCCATTTCTCCCTCCTGTTGGGATGTTGGGCACATACGCACACATGCCCAGTGTGTTTTTCCAACAGTCCAGTCTGGGACTTGCACTACACAGTGAGCCATGAGGGATCCATGCTTCACAACCATGCTACCAGCTAGCCTGTGTGCCCTTTAGACTCATGGTATTTTTTGTTATGTAGCAAATCCACTGTTTCTCTGACAGTTTTCCTCGGTATGTTTCATAGAAGGTTTTGCTTTCAGTATATTATTTTCTTGGCAATCAGAGCCATGTGGCAAAACATGAAGATTTAACAAATAACGAAGGATGATAGAGCACGGTAATTAATCTGTGACATTAGACATATCATTCGGAGAGATCAGCAGGTGGCATAATGGCTAGGTCGCTGGACTCCCATGTAGTCGACTGCAGTTCGAGTCTTGGATCCAGTGGCTTAAAACTCATGCCGGGAGCATGTGCGTGCAATGCCCAAGATCCCGAGAGGAGAATGGAGGAGAATGGATTGCAGTGTAGCCATCCCCCGGGGGGGGGTGATTTCTCGCTTTCTGTCTCTCCATCTCTCTCTGTCTTTCAGGCAAGCACATGTGCCCTATAGCAAAAACCTTTCCAAGAAAAAAAATATGTATGTATATGTATGTGTGTGTGTGTATATATATATATATCACCCAGAGTTCACATCCAGCATTGTTACTAGATATATCTCTAATAATCACTCTGATCATTCATGACAAGTAGGCAGTATGCTAAATAATTCTTAGACATTTCTCGTAAGAAGAACAGTTGCTTCTTTGAGAGGATGTCAGAGCCTAGCCAACTACTTTTCAAGTGAGTGACATGGCACTGTTCGATACCAGTTCAGGGGTTTCTAAAGAAAGAGCAGATTTCAGGCTTGGATATTGAGTAAGTAATCTTTTTGTAGTGCCTTCCAAAAATTTTTGTGTAAATGACAATTTTTTAGCCTTCCTCAGAAGTGACTGTCAATTCAAATTATGTTAGTAAATGATTCTAAATGAAAGTGCCTCATCCCTGGGCCACCTGCTCTTGAGGCAGGACCTTCCAGATTTTCATTTCATTGCTCTAATCAGGTGCCTAGTGATGCCCTTTGCTTTCTAGATACCCGGCACTCCCACAGTATCATATTGGGGGTGCAATGTAGAAAGGGAAAGGGTGGGAACCCCATGTAGCAGTATTCTTTCCCAGTGCTGAAGGATTGCCATGGCTCATCGCTCAGTATATGAAGTGGCATTTCCGGTATCCATATGGGGAAGGCCCCATCACAGTCACCTCCTCAGGTGTGTGTCCTCCAAAGTCTTATATTTCTGGCAACATGAAAACTTAGATTGGGACCAGCAGTTGGCGTAATGACTATGTCACTGAACTCCCATGTAGTCGACTGCGGTTTGAGTCCCAGGCCCAATGACTTAAACTCACACTGGGTGCATGTGCATGTGTGCCCAAGATCCCAAGAGGAGAATGGAGGAGAAGGGATTGCGGCGTGGCCATCCCCCCTGGGGGGTGATTTCTCGCTTTCTGTCTCTCTGTCTCTCTCTGTCTTTCTGGTGAGCACACGCGCCGTATAGCAAAAACCTCTAAACAAAACAAAACTTAGATTATGGTGCTTCATGATCTCAAGGGGGAGCAATAAAAAGTATGAGAAGGCAGTGCATTTAATTCTCCACTTTTTAAGACAAACGCTTACATGTCTTTGTAGTAAGCGAGGTCATTATAGCATTAAATTACTTGAGGCAACAACTTTTGTGATTCATCCTACATAATTTACACCTCTGGTTTAATCTATGCAAGTTACATTTTTGAAGGTCATTAACGCTCCTCTCCCCCATCTTTCCTACAAAAACTTGTTCCACATACTAGGTATAAAAGATATTTGCTTTAAAATGAAAGTTTTATTTTTAAATGTATGATATGTCCTCATTTTTAAATATCTAACTACTGTAGCTATGCTTTATCTGTCCAATATTTATTATACTTCCTTAAAATTATCATCATAATTTTAATAATATAGCATATTGGGACCAGCAGTTAGCGTAATGGCTATGTCGCTAGACTCCCACGTAGTCGACCGCAGTTTGCGTCCTGGACCTGGTGGCTTAAAACTCATGCCGGGCGCGTGTGCGTGCGTGCCCACGATCTGGAGAGGAGAATTGAGGAGAAGGGATTGCGGTGTGGCCATCCCCCCTGGGGGGTGATTTCTCGCTTTCTGTCTCTCTGTTTCTCTCTGTCTGGCGAGCGTACGCGCCCGATAGCAAAAAAATCCTCTCCAAAAAAGAAATAATAATAATATAGCATATTGTTGTAGCTTGCAGGGAAAAATGAAAGAAAGAAAGCCAAGAAGTAAAACTTTGCAGATATTGAAGTTTTGTGTGTTTGTGATTTTCCTTCTAGCTTTTCACTGAGTATGGCAGATTGGCAATGGAGGAGACGTTCCTGAAGCCATTTCAGGTGAGTGATGGTTAAGTGACAGTCATTCTTAAGAGATTTACCTGATCACTGTAACCAGCTCTATTAGTTAGGGTCATGCTTCCTTCTCTTTTTCTTTATTTCATTCAAGAAGCATTCTTGAATACCTATTTAATGCTATTTGATTCAAGGAAAAGATAGAAATGGGGAAATAATATTTAAAAGGTTTTTGTTTTGTTTTGTTTTGTTTTGTTTTTAATACATGGGGAAATGAAAAGATGAGTTAGGTATTCTGGTTCTTGCAAGAGTTTCAGCGTTTCTCCCTGGAATTCCATCCCAGAGCTGTTACAAAGCCAGAAGAAAACTGATGAATTTGTCAAACATAAAAGCTAAAAGCAAACGAGACTAGGGATAATGAAAGGGATTATAAACCTGAGCAAAAGCTGACTGGGCTCCAGGGAAAATACTGGATGGGGAAGAGTCTGTTGAGGTGTGCTTTGCTTCCTTATCCATTGCTACTGGGTGCGAGAAGAGCAGCCAGCTCAGCCTCAGTGGAGACAGCGGGGTGTGAGGGCGAGAACCAAGCTTGGATTGAGTAGCGTCTATGACTTAGTGCTCCCTTCTGCCCCTACTCCTACTATACCAAGAATCAAGCTACTACATGGAGTCTTCAAAAAGTTCTTGGGCAATTAATATTATGAAAAATCATAGCTTTATGCACAGATTTTAATTTTCTGTACCACATGAAAATATTTTAATTCCATTTTTTTTCATTAACTTTTTGAAGTCCACCTGTAAAACTATGTCAAATAGCCCTTGAAAACAGTACCTGGAAGGGGAGCAGATTTAAACATCAAAGCATGGCTCCTTCAGCCAAAGCTTTTGGAGGGACCAGAATTTAGCCACCCCCTATGAATACACAGCGAAGATGGATCATATCCCAAGGGGAATGTGAACACACAGGGAAACTGCGTGACTAAGGGTAAAGTAGCACTCATGGCTCAGATAGCAAATAATTTTAAATGAATTGTGTTGCTTGTCTATTGCTGCAGAACAAATCATTCTTAAACCACATAATTTTATTACGTCACACAATTTTTTAATTTATTTTTTTAGAGAGATTTTTGCTACAGGGCATGTGTGCTCACTGAAGAGACAGAGAGAGAAAGTAAGAAATCACCCCCCAGGGTGGGTGGCCACGTCGCAATTCTTCCTTCTCCGTTTTCCTCTCAGGATTTTGGGCACATATGACACACATGCTCAGCGCCTCCACAGTTTTTGAGGGTCAAGAATCTAGAATGGGTTAGCCCGGCTCAGGGTCTCTCATGAAGTTGTGTTCAAAATGTTAGCCAGGGGGACCAGCAGTTAGTGTATGTTGCTGGACTCCCACATAGTCGACCGCGGTTCGCGTCCCAGACCCAGTGGCTTAAAACTCACGCTGGGTGCGTGTGCGTGCATGCCCAAGATCCTGAGTGGAGAATGGAGGAGAAGGGATTACAGCGTGGCCATCCCCCTTGGGGGGTGATTTCTCGCTTTCTGTCTCTCTGTCTTTGTCTGTCTGTCTGGCGAGCGCACGTGCCCTATAACAAAAACCTCTTTAAAAAAAAGTTAGCCAGGAAAACATTGCTTGCAGACTTAAGAATCCCCTTCCAAGCTCATACACATGACTGTTGGCAAGAGCCTTTAGCTACTTGCCACATGGGCCTTCCACATGGCTGTTTGAAACAGGCTTTCCTCAGAGCAAGCCATACATCACAAGAGCAAATGAGAGAGACACCACAATCTTTTTTTTTTTTTTAAAGAGAAATTTTTGCTATAGGGCAAGTATGCTCATCGGAGAGACAGTGAGAGACAGAGAGACAGAAAGTGAGAAATCACCCCGTTGGGGGATGGGAGATGGCCGTGCTGCAATTTCTTCTCCTCTATTCTCCTCTCAGGATCTTGGGCACACACAGCACGCAGTGTGAGTTTTAAGCCACCGAGTCTGGGACTCGAACCACAGTTGACTATGGGACTCCAGCAATGTAACCATTACACCATCTGCTGGTCTCCACCACAACCTTTTATAACCTAACTCTGGAAGTGACATATCGTCAGTTTTGCCTCATTCTACCAGTCATACAGATGACTGCTGGCATTATGTGTAAGGGCACAGAACAAAGATGTGAATCCTAGGAGGCAGGGGTCTTGGGGCCACCTAGGAAGCCGGCTACTTTATGAGCATATTAAATGTTCTTAAAGAAATAGGGTTGGGCTGGCCACATAATCTAGTGGTTAAGGAAGCTGGATCCCACATGACCAACTGGTTGGAATCTAGTCCCTGGTGGCATGAAAAAACATGTCAGGCTTCTGTGTATGTCTGCCAAGAATCCTGACAGGACAGAGAAATAGAGAAGGGATTATGGCATGACTAAGTCCCAAAGGGGGTGCTTTCTCTCTCCTTTCTCTGTCTCTTTCTGGAGAGTGCATGTACCATATGGCAATTTTAAAAAAAGTAATGAATGTCTTATGCTTCTTAGTAATAAAAGAGTAGATAGTTTGGATAAATCTTCCTTACAACAATCAAAAACTTCCACAAAAAAACTATAAATTTTAGGGCCAGCAGATGGCATGGAGGTTAGGGCAGCTGGAACCCATATGGTCGACTGTGTAGTTTGAGTCCCAGATACAGCAGTTTGAGGGTCATGCTGGGCACATGTGCATGAGTGCCCAAAGTCCCAAGAGGAGAATGGAGGAGAAGAAATTGCTGCATGGCCATCTCCCATTGGGGAATGACTACTCTCTCTCTCTGTCTCCTTCTCCAACAAGCACACATATTCTATAGCAAACTTGAAGAAGAAACTGGTGCAAACAAATACAAGAAAATAAAAACAATAGGACTAAATAGGTTTAATATACTCTTGTAGACTCTTGTAAATGTGGGAACTTGGTACTCAATAAAGGTGTCAACATCAGTCAGTGGGAAATGGATGGATTAGTAGATGGGTTTGGAAAAATTAATTTACTGTTTGGAGAAAAAGTTGGATTCCTACTAGATATCTTACATAGGTCATATGTGGATCAAGAACTAAATATAAAAGTTAAAACTACAAAGCCAGCAGGTGGCATGGTGGTTAAAGAGCTGGACTCCCATATGGCCAACTTCAGTTCGAGTCCTGGACCTGGTAGTTTGGTTTCTCACTTTTGAGAACCAGCGGTTAGCATAATGGCTATATCGCTGGACTCTCACGTAGTTGACTGCGGTTCACGTCCCGGACCTGGTGGCTTAAAACTCATGCCGGGCGCGTGTGCGTGCATGCCCAAGATCCCAAGAGGAGAAGGGATTGCGGCGTGACCATCCCCCCTGGGGGGGGATTTCTCGCTTTCTGTCTCTATGTCTCTCTCTGTCTGTCTGGCCAGCGCACGCGCCCTATAGCGAAAATCTCTCAAAAAAAAAAAAAAGTTAAAACTACAAAGCTAATAGAAGAAAATGCTGGGGAATATTTTTCTGAACTGAGATGATGAAATATTTATGAGACTCCCCTCCATAAACAATGTAGTGGAAAATTGATGGGTATCGCTACATCAAAATTAAATATTACTACTTATCAAAGGCCCTGATACTCAGAGTGAGCAGCTTCACAGAAAATATTAACAATGTAAACCAACAAAGGGCTGCTCTTCAGAATACATAGTGAATTTTGCGGATAAGTAACACGTGGACCCCAAGTAAAAAAAAAAAAAGCAGGCAAAATGTATTAAAAGATAATCCACAGAAAGGAAACCTGAATTACTAACATGTTTTCGAATTTATCATTGATAATCAGATAAAAATTAAGACAACAGTGAAACACCAACTTACACTCATCAGACCAGCTAGAAGGCCACTGGGTAATACCAAATGATGGATAGGATTTTAGTAAATGGAAACACTCAGATCCTGTTGGCAAAAGTATGGATTGGAGCAGTCATTCTGTAGAGCAGGAAAGATATTTTTAAGATATACATTATACATTGATAAGATAGTAGTCACAGGATGTTGGAGGCAACTTAGGTGTCCATCACTAGAACAGATACATGAAAATATGGTGAAAAGCATATTCTGGAATACACAATATATAAAGCCAATGAACCAAAATATATAGAGTTGCATGAACAGACAATTAAATTCAAATGGAATTAAATAGGAAAAGCATGAAATCTACAACACAATACTACTTGTGATTATTTAAAACTCCTGCATACTCAAAATAATACATATTAGTGTGGGCGTGGGTGGGAGTGGACAGTTGAGGAAGGAAGTGGGAAATCTGGGGAAAATATGATGAAGCAAAGAAAGAAAGGGGCCTTTGCATGAAGAAATGGTGTGAAAGAAGGGTATAAATCTCTCCCCTGAGATCTGGAGAGGTGAGTGGGGGAAGGAGACAAAGTAAAATAAGATCAGTTCTGCTTTGCGGTCTTCTATATGATTCACAACACCTGCTAGACTCTGTTGTCTTTTTTAAAAAATCATTTGTTAAGTTAATCGTTGAAGTGTTAAGTAACAATTAGGTTATTACTTTGCTTTTTCTCTTCTCTGAGAATTATTTGTATACATAGACTGGGTGTAAGTACTGGAAATTACAAATACTGAAAAGGAACTTCAGATCTTACCAGCAGGTGTCACTGCTCCTTACACTTTGCTAGGTGTACTAAAACTGAACAGAGATCAGTCAATGCTCTGTTAAAATACATGATAGATAGAGAAAGGGATAGACAGATGGGCAGAAAGATAGAATTACTGTTTTGGGTTAACAAAAACATATCAGTGAATTGCAAACAAGCAATAGACAAACTCTTAAGAGTTCACCAGTTGTTAGTACACTGTTGGCATTGTGTAATGTCAGTGAAGAGAAGTTGTTTTGATGGAGTGAGTCAACAGTGACTTGTAAACAAGTTTGGGTGTAAATGTAACCACCTGAAATTGAAATGAGAAACTCACTCAGCAGTAAAAGTGGCATCCAAAGCCATTTACTAATGTTTGAGATAAAGCAACCAAATTCAAAACAGACACTATACATCATAACATTAAAAGATAAGATGTAAATATGTTCTAATCTCATAACATTTAAGATATCAATAAAATAATTTAAATTAGAAAAAGCACAGAGAGGAAAACTGCAAAGTGAGATAAATTTATTGAGATTTCAATTAATTCAGCAAGCTTTTTCAGCAAGTCAACACGTTTATCCTGTTTCTTGCTCTAAAAAGTTAACTGCTTTATTCGTTTGTATAAGACTGTGAAGAAATTTTAAACATTTCAAGAGAAAGAAATATGAGTGGTAATGAAAAATTTTAAATAATATTATACTAAAATTAAACTAAGTTTAATAAATTGAAAATAGAAGATGGGTCTGGATAGTGATACAGGGGTAAAATGCAATGCTCTACAAGGTAGACCCACATGGGAAGGTTGCCAGATCAAGTCCAGAGACCTACCCAAGTATGAGAGGCAAACATGCCCGTGATCCAGGTTGGCTGAGACGGGAAAGGGTTGTGGCCTCAAGATTGTGTTGGGGTGCTATATCTCTGTCTGTTTTACTCTCTCTGTCTCTTACTCATGAATAAATTTTTTTAAATGAATAAATGTAAAGAAAAGAATTTTTAACTCTAAAAAAAGGAGTAAAATTATAAATAATAACCTCCACAATAAATAGAAAATGTGAAGGCAATTGGCCAAGAATATAAATAGGTGACTTAACAGATTATTTTGATTCTAAAAAAAAAAAATCACAGCTTATATCAAGTTCTAATCAATCAAACAAGAAGACCTATCACTGTATTTTAAAAACATGGTCTAAAAGAGAAATAAAAGCTAAGTAATTAAGTTTAAAAACATTATTGAATTGTACATTTATCTACTGGTGTGCTAATAAATGTTTACAACTGGCTGGGAAGGAGAAGGGGTGGGCCCGATTTGAAGCATACGCTAAATTCTACAATGTAAATGCTTTTGCCATGGCCAATCTCAAGATGCTAGTGTGATGTCATGTAACTTGCAAAATACATCTAATGTTACCAGCTGTTCTTTTCAAGCCATTAGAGGCAGCTCTAAACTACATAGCACATCCAGGAAGTAAAAACCACATTAAGACAAATATGGTTCTCTAATTCACATTATCTATTTCTCTCTTGTTTTGCTCACTATGAACACTTGAATCTTAAGTATAATATCCAATAGGAAATACTTCATCAATTCTGTCCTATAAAATAACTAAAATAACTAGGTTCTTTACATTAGCTTTTCTTTTCTTTTTAAAATTTGCTATAGGATGTGTATGCTAGTCAGGAGAGAGAGAGCAAGTGAAAAAGCACTGCCAGGGGCATGGTCACAACCCAGTCCACTCTCCCTCCTCTGGACTGGTCACGCATGCATGCATACCTGACATATTTTTTAAGCCATGTGGGAGATCCAGCCACATTAACCACCATGCCACTGGTTAGCCCTACATTAGTTTTTTCAAGCTTTTGCTATAGAAAAACTTCCCAGAGACAGAGAGAGAAAGAGAAAAATTACCTCTCTAGGGGTTGGGTTGGGGGTGGGTGGATCCTCTCTAGGGGTTGGGTGGGGGGTGGGTGGAGGGCCATGCTGCAATCCCTTCTCCTCCAGTCTCCTTTCACATACACACACACACACACACACACACACACACACACACACTTTGTATTTAATGACCCTTTATTCCCATGATTTAAGAATGTTCATCTGCAGAATAAATTCTTTGATAGTGATGAAAGCAACTTTGAAACAAAACATCCTTCGCCAGAGATCTGCGATGATTGTAACTGCCAAATATTACCAGAGCAATGCATGACCTCACTGAGAAGATGATAGACTGCAGTATGCCTGCTTGCCTACTTTTTACAGTGGATGTTCAGCAAATGTTCGTTAATGGTGGTATTCTGTACATATGTGAGATTGTGGATAGTCTATATATAAGGAAACCCACCAGATTAAAAATTGGAAGGTGTAGGGACCAGCAGTTAGCGTAATGGCTATGTCGCTGAACTCCCATGTAGCCAACTGTGGTCCAAGTCCTGGACCTGGTGGCTTAAACACCGGGCATGTGTGCGTGCGTGCCCAAGATCCCAAGAGGAGAACGAAGGAGAAAGGATTGAGGCATGGCCATGCCCTCTGGGGGGTGATTTCTCGCTGTCTGTCTCTCTCTGTCTTTCTGGCGAGCGCCTGTGCCCTATAGCAAAAACCTCTCAAAAAAAAAGAAAAATGACCCCAAAAAAAAAAAAAAAAAAATGGGAAATTTTTGGCCTGTATGACCAGCCAATGGCGAGTGGTTAAGGCAGCTGTATCCCACTTGTCTGACTGAATGGAGCAAGTCTCAGACCTGGTGTCTTGAAAATACATCAGGCATGTGTCCCTAAAATCCTGAAATGAGTGAGAAATGGAGAAGGGATTGTGACATGACTGTCCCCCATGGTGAGGGGTGCTTTTGAACTTTCCCTCTCTCTGTCTCTCTCCAGCAAGTGCATATACCCTCTAGCAAATTTTAAAAAGAAAAAAAAAATTGGAAGCCATGGATTCACAGTCTGGTGAGGCTATTACATATCCAATCCAGTATTGTTCTCTTCACATTTTTAGAATGAGACTAATAAACAATATTAAATCATAAATTGGTTCGAGAGTATCTAAAGTATTTGTACTGGGAAGAGCCCCTTCTTGAACTGCAGAAACACTATCATGAAATTCTCCATCCTTGGATATGGGTAGTAGAGAGGCTGAATTGAAAGTGTTACACTTGGGGACCAGCAGTTAGCATAACAGCTATGTTGCTGGACTCCCATGTAGTCGACCGTGGTTTGTGTCCCAGACCTGGTGGCTTAAAACTCACGCCAGGCGCATGTGCGTGCGTGCCCAAGATCCTGAGGGGAGAATGGACGAGAAGTGATAGTGGCGTGGTTCTCCCCTCGGGAGGTGATTTCTCGCTTTCTGTCTCTCTGTCTCTAGCGAGCGCACACACCCTATAGCAAAAGCCCCCCCTCAAAAACAAAAAAAAGGAAAAGGAAAGTATTACACTGATGGATGGTAATACAAAAAGAAGAAAATAACCTATTTCACTAGCTAAGACGACTAGAAAAAGGTCAGGCATTTTCAGTTAACACTAGCAATGGTACTATATATGGTGCCATCAGACTTAAACATGACCTGTGTGCATGGTCTGTATACTTCAGGCAATTAAATAAAGTGCAACCAAGGCAAGGATGATAAGCAAGGATTATGGGGTAGGACATAAATGGCAATAGTCTTTGTTGTACACTATGTTGTTGATTTAATGTCTGCCACAACCAGAGGTGGGGGCTAGCAGATGGCATGGTGGTTAAGGCACTGGACTCCCACATGACTGACCACAGTTCAAGTCCTGGACCTGGCAGCCTGAAAGTCACACTGGGCACATGTGAGTTCATGTCCAAGATCCCAGGAGGAGAATGGAGGAGAAGGGGTTGTGATGTGGTCACCCCACCCTCACCCCAGTGTGATTTTTCACTGTCCCTCTCTCTCTGTCTCTCTTTGATAAGCTCATGTGCCATATGGCAAAAACATTAAAAAATAAAATAAAGAGAGCAATTAATCTGGTCTCTTCTGGGCTGTTCTCTAATTTTTCTGCCTATGTCTTTGGAGTGTTTTGCTCAAAGAGATTCTTCTGTTTCTATTTTAATCACACATGTTATAGTATTTTTAGCCAGTGTAGGAAACTGGTTCTTCCAGTAGGTTTTCTGCTTGTAATAACTACAGGAGTCGCTGTTGACAGGCCCCTGGTTATTAGAGAATAGGGTACAACTTGATCTTATTTTTTCATCTGGAGTGCCATAATTTGGGCTCCAATTTTCTGGCCCAAATTTTGGTCTTGTTTTTATCTGGAAGGCCATAATTGGATTTTTACCTGTTGACTATCCCAAGCCCTCTACAGATTGGCCATATATTAGAGATTTATAAATTGACAATTTCTCATTCAAGTTTTTTTTTCTAGTTTATGTCTGAATGACAAGTGTTTTTTTCTTCCATATCTACATTTTATGTCAGCCTAGAAAGATTCCCTTTACTTTAGCTATCTAGGTACCTACAATTTTGTTTGAAAGTTTCCTGAAGTTTATTTTTAAATTTTCATTATTGATTCATCTTTATTTTACTTACAATTTTGAATCTTTATCCTTTTTTTTTTTTTTTTTTTAGTCAAAGGACACTTGCCAGAGATAGCCGCACACAGAGAGGGAAAACATCCCTCCATCCCCACCCTCAGGGCCATGGTCACACCACAATACCTTCTCCTCCTCCTCACTCTCCTTTTTGGGATTTTTGCACACACACACACACACACACACACACACACGTGTGGTGTGTTCTTTAAGCTGTTGGAGCCAGGACTCAAACTATGCAGTCAGTCATTTGGGATCCAGCTCCCTTAACCACCATGCCATAGGCTGGCCCTGTGCAATTAATTTTTAAGAGAAAGTCTCCCAAAATGCCCTCTGTAGTGTTTTGTGTGTGTGTGTGTAATTTCTTGCCCTCTATTCTTTCCTTTTTTAAAATTTTTCTTTCTTACTTTCTTTCTTTAAATTTGACCAGAGAGGGACACAGTGAGAGAGAGAGAGAAGAGGGCAAGTGAGAAAGCAAGCTGCCCTGTGGCCTGCCTTCTGGGAGTCCAGCGCCGTTTGCCACCATGCCACCTGCTGGTCCTAACCCTCCATTATTTCTTTCAATAAATAGCTGGTTTTTAAAATATTCTCCTGGTCTTTCTTATTTTATTGCTTTACCATATTCCCCCACCTTAATGTAACGATTAAGTGAACTAGTTGGAAGACTAGTTCAGGACGGTAACCTCTAACGAAGGCCAGTATACCAGCACATCACTGGATGGGAGCATCAGGCAAGGAACTTGAGGATTTGAACATTGGCATTAGTTTCTTGTTACCTTATAGATGGCTAATTTGAAAAAAAATAACTTCACATTTGCTTCTATTCTACACATGGTCCTCATTATTTTGAACTGGGGAAATGCCCAATGAAAAAGACTAAGAAATGAGACTAAAAGCTCCCAAGAAAAATGTAAAATACAGCCAAATTTACATACTTGGTATATTTATCCTGGTTCATGACCCTCTCTTTTGCAAAAGTTACTTCTTAGCTCATCTGTTTTCAAAATGCATGTTTTAAGTAAAAATTTTCTAAATACAAGGTATTATATTTCGTTTTGACAAAAATTTTGAGTGAAAATGAGCATTTACTTAAAGTTAGTAGACAATTGGGTCGTTGTAAGAGTCATGATGCATTTTGCGTTCAAAAATATAGAGAAATACATGATGACTTTTCTAATGACCCAATATTTAAAGAGCGTGGATATGGGTATCTTTAAATTATCTCCACAATTGCCTCTGTTTTTACAAAACAAAAAAGAGGAAAGAGAAGCTCCATTTTAGTGAAGTGAGAAATATCCATAATCTAAGTGTTCCTGTTTAAGGAAAGATGTGATCCAAATATTTTATATTCAGCAAAACTGACTTTCACATAGAGTAAGGGTTCAAACTGTTGTCAACTTGTAAAAGTGCAAGGAATATTGCTTCCATGCCCTCACAATAAGAAACTTGAAAGCTTAGCTTCAGATGAGCAAAGATGACTTAAGGACGGATGGTTAGCATTATATGTGTACTTATTTGTGGAGTTAGGCCTAAATGAAGGATAAAGACACAGAGCATCATACGTAAGAGCTATTTTCTATAAATAAATAAGGAGAGAGATAAAAACTTAAAAAGTAGAATGAGGAGAGCATATGCCAACATTTTTAATGGTTGTAGTAAATATGCCTGGTAGTTGACGTTTTAGCTATGCAGTTCTGACTGTCGTGTACGTATTGTTAGCATTTTTTTTAAAGAATTACTTTTACTTGTTGTATTTTAATTTGCTATAGGGTACATGCACTCACCACAGAGAGACAGAGAGGGAGAGAAAGTGAGATAGCTAGCCGCCAAGTCTGAGACTGAACTGCTGTGGGCCGTGTGGGAGTTCAGCACCTTAACCACCACACCGCCTGCTGGCCCTGTATTGCTAGCATTTTTAAAAAACGAGTAATGATGGGATATCATAATTAAATAATCTCCTAGACCTTAGGAACCCTGATTCTAGATTCCAGAATTAAGATTCTTGGGCAAAGAGATGCAGATGTAATCTAGACATTGAAGGTAAACTCTATAGTCCTGAATTTGGATTTGGAAGTTGTCAGTATGAACTAATGAGTTTTGTTTTGTTTTGTTTTTGTCAGAGGGCATATGTGCTTGCCAGAGAGAGACAGAGGAACAGAGGGAGGAGAAAGCACCCCCTAATGGAGATGGTTATGCAGTAATCCCTTCTCCATTTCTCCATCTGGTTGAAAGTTGGGGCATGCATGCATGTGCGCCATTCTCACCTGTTGTGTTTTTCAAGCCACCAGGGTTAAGATTCCATCAGCCATTGGTGACTAAGTCAGAGGGCCAACTCTCCAGCCAACTTTTATTTTATTCAAAATTAAAGCCCAGGTGTGGTAAAGCTGCAGTAAAAAGATCTTTTTTTAAAAAAAGAGGTTTTTGCCTTAGGGTACATGTGTTCACTGCAGAGAGAGAGACAGAGACAGATCGAAAGTGAGAAATCACTCCCTGCAGGGGATGGCCAGGTTGCAGTCCTTTCTCTTCTCCTCCTGAGATCTTGGGTACATATGCACATGCACCCTGTGTGATTTTCAAGCTACTAGGTGATTGGCTATGTAGTTTTCCAGTTATGTAACCATTATGCCATCTGATGGTCCTTTAAAAGGATTTTTGATGCACTGAGTTCAATTAGATAGAACATTAAAACCAAGCAACTGTCAGCATGATTATAGAGTGAAATGTAAATAAGTTAAATTTTGACATTGTAAAATTGATAAAAAAATTTTATTGTTTAGAGGGAGATTTTTGCTATAGAGTGTGTGCCCTTGCTAGAGAGACAGAAAGTAAGAAATAACACCCCAGGGGTGATGGCCATGCCACAGTCCCTTCTCCTCCATTCTCCTCTCAGGATTTTGGGCACAAATGCACATGCGCCCAGTGTGAGTTCGAAGCCACCGCCTGGGACTCGAACCATGGTCAACTGTGTGGGGGGTCCAATGACATAATCATTATGCCATCCGCTGGTTCCCCAAAAATGAAATGATTTAACAAATTTGTAAGCAATGATTCTATGCCAAGCAATGTGCTAAGTCCTAAGGATAGTATGAAGAAAGAGATTTAATTTTTGCTTTCAGAAGGCTTAAGATGTATAATTAACTAACAATAAAGTACTGGAGTGGGTATCTTTTCTCTCTTTCTTTCTTTCTTTCTTTCTTTCTTTCTTTCTTTCTTTCTTTCTCTCTTTCTCTCTCTCTCTCTTTTTCCTGTCTGGTTCCCTTTCTTCCCTCTCTCCTAGCAATAGAATCCTCCTTTCTAATGGGGAATCTCCTCCTGTTGGTTCAGGTGAAGCTGATGCCACCTCTTACAGAGGTGCCATGTTAGACCATCCCACCCCTCTGACCACAATACGTATTTCTAGACTGGGCATAAGGTCAAAGGTGAGTCAATTCCTGGGACTTTCCTGACACAGCGATCATGAGAAACTGATTTGCACTAGTGTCGCTAAGCTAGCAGGATATGACTCGGAATCGTGGTCATCATTTTGGCCATCATGTAGAGCCTTGATGATAGCATTTAAGTGCCCTGAATTCTACTAGAATTAGCTATACCACTGACCTGTCCAGTTCTAAAAGCAATCATAAATTCTCTCTTTTTTAGCTTAAGTTTGTTGGGATTGAATTTTATCGCTTGCAACAGAAATAAGTTCATCAAATTCTAATGTAAGTGTTATAATAGGGGAAGTTCAGGATACAGTGGGAGCACATAGCAGTAACACATATCTTACCTTATAATTTCCATGTGCATTTGTGGTATCTTTTAATGTTTATCGCATCATAAACACGTACACTCAAACTGCTCCTGGTGTCATTTCAAAGTTAATAAGAACAGCAACAACAAAGTAGCGCATGGAAGGGAAGTGTGGTAAGAGGAAACCTGAGAATGCTGATTTTGTCATGGCAGGACATTAAAGGTGAACATATTTAGAAAGAATAATTCTGAATCAATGAGGAAAGACAAAACCAGTGGAAACATTGGCAAGAGACCTGATCAGACGCTTCACTAAAAATAATTAAACAGAGCTAATAAACATGTCAAGTGCTCTATCTTATTAAATGCAGTTTGAAAGAGCCATGGGCTATTAAGCTGCAGTTACAGAAAATACGAAGTGAGGCAGCTCCATTCAGCGATGAGGGCATCGCTGTCCGTTTTGGTGCACACGCGTAGCAGCAGGAGCCCTCCACCATGGCTGGCAAGGTTACGAATTGGGACAGCACTTGGGGAAACTGACAGTACCAACTGATCCCAGATATGTGCATATCTATCACTCAGTAACTCTGCTTCAGGGTACAAACCCCAAAGAGATGTATATGTATATTTGCCAAAGGACACACAAATGTTCATAATAGAACTGTTCATTTCAGCCAAAACCTAGAAGAGCTGAAATGCCTATTTATGGTAGAATGAATATTTTTTCTAAAAAATTATTATTTATTTAATTTTATTTATTCATTCATTTATTTTAATTTGACCAGAGAAAGACACACACACACAGAGAAAGAGAGAGAGAGAACACACAGAGAGAGAGAGAGAGAGAGAGAGAGAGAGAGAGAGAGAGAGAGAGAGAGAAAGGGATAAAGGAAGCTGCCAGGACCGGGACTCGAACCGTGGTCGGCCATGTGGGAGTGTCCAGCACCTTAACCACGATGCCACCTGCTGGTCCCAAATATGTTTCTTACATAATGGAAAATTACGCAGTGATGACCATGAATAATAACTACGTATGTTCAATGAAGGAAGCTGGACTGGAAGAATACATCATGGGTGATCTATTTGTATAAGTAATAAAAACAGGCAAAACTAACTTCTAAACTCTTAGAAGTCAGGCTAGTGCTTCCCCTTGAGCAAGGGCTAATGAGGAAAGCGGAAGTAGAGGCTTGTGGAGAGCAGACTTGATCTAGGTGCTGGTTATGTGGTATGTTCAGTTTGTGAAAATTCATTAAGCTATTTTTCTGTATGTAGACTACATCTCAATAAAAGGTTTGAAAAGTAAATATATGTTTTCCAAAATATTTTTTCTTAACTTCCAAAGAATCTATCAGAACTTTTTTTTAAAAGAATTACTTTATTTAACTTTATTTATTTATATATTTTAACTTGACCAGAGAGGGACAGAGAGAGAGAGCAAAAGAGCGAAAGAGAGAGAGAGAGAGAGAGATAGTGAGAAAGCAAGCTGCCAGATCCGGGACTTGAACTGCAGTTGGCCATCTGAGAGTCCGGCACCCTTAACCACCATGCCACCTGCTGGCCCTATCAGAATTTCTTAGGGTGAAAAATCATTTAATTAAAATTTAATAATACCATAAATGTCATCTCATTTTCCTCTTAGTTAATTGTGAGTCTAATTTTTTTTTTAGAGATTTTTGCTATAGGGTGCATACACGTGCTGGAGAGACAGAGAGACAAAAAGTGAGAAATCATCTTCCCAGGAGGGATGGCCACACCACAATCCCTTCTCTCCCAGTCTCCTCTGAGGACCTTGGGCACTCATGCACACGTGCCCATTGTGAGTTTTAAGCTGCTGGGTCCAGGACTCAAACCACGGTCAACTACGTGGGAGTTCAGTGATACAACCATTATGTCATCTGCTGGTCCCAAGTGTGAGTCTATTTTAGTTTAAGACTTTTAAAAATGTCACATATAAACCGACTCCATTTTTTGTAAAATCATTTTTCTCCTTTTTTCCTTCTATCTAGCCCTCTTCCATTTGTGGAGATGGCTTGGTAATGTTCATAGATGTTAACTATGATTACATCCAAGAGATGGAGTTTGGGGTGCATTTTAAATCTTAGTTGGATTTTGCAATATAGTTCATAACTTGATATATATATATATATATACACACACACACACATATATATAATGTTTATGTTTAACATATATGTGTATAATATATATATAATACAAACAATACATATATATGTATATGCATTATTTCAGTAAAAACATTTAAAAAAAAAAAACAAAGCAAAGTTGATCTTATATCTTTGCCTGCATTCAGCCACAGCCGTCAGAAGAGAAGATGGGTAGGAGTAAATTCTACACAACGGCTGATTATACTCACACAGCTCCATCCACCCTCTTCCAGGGGCATTGCTGTCTCACCCCTCGGAGAAGCAGGTTCGTCTTGGCAGTGTGTAGGCAACTGCCTATTCCCACTAGTGGAAGCATGTGCAATGATCTCACAGGGAAGAGATTGCTTAGAAACTTTCAGAGGTTTTATGTTTGTCTTTCAGTTCCACAGTTTGGTAAAGAACACTATTTCAGTGACAATGAGTTTATAATTGGTTTCAATAAAAGCAGAGGGATGCATCCTACAATCCCTTTATCAGTCCTTTCTTGTCCTCGTAGAGTCTGATATTTCTTGTTCGAGACTGGAGTTTCCCGTACGAATTTTCATATGGAGCGGACGGTGGTGCCAAATTCTTGGAAAAACGCCTCAAGGTTTGTTAAGCTATTTAAGTGCGTGACATTTCACCAGCAGTAATCTACAGTTAGTTCTGCGGAATGATTTGCTGAGTAGCCATAATCTGATTTGACCCTCCTAGTATCTCTGTGAATATCGATACTTAATAAACTTCTTTCAGAGTTATAATTTTGAATATTAATAGTAAGTATGTTAAAGATGAAGAAGTCTTTGTAGATATCTATAAAACAATGATTTATCCCCCAAAGGTAAAACTTATAATTGAAGAATTAAGGCAGTTGACAACAACAGTAAATATCTATATTTGTGTTTTACCAGTGGCTTAAAGTCAATTTAACAGAAATAGCTAGTTTTGAAATCTCTGAAATCAGTTAAAACATTTTGCTAATAGTGCACAGAAAGTAAAAGCCCTTTCAACTTCTGTCATGATAGTTCAATTTTGTATGAATTATTTACATTGAGCAGATTCCACAAAAAGTACCTACTGAGAAATTGGGGGGGAGCTCAAAAAGTTTTTAAAAAGCTCCTGGGGCCAGCAGGTGACATAGTGGTTGAGGTGCTAGACACCTGTGGCCAACAACAGTTTGAGTACTGAGTGGCAGCTTGAAAATCCCCAGGCCCGTGTGTGTGCGTGCCTGAAGTCCCAAAAGGAGAAGGGCTTGTGGTGTGGCCATCCCCTTGGGAGATGAGTTCTCATTTTTACTCTCACTGTCTCTGTCTCTCTCTGGCAAGCACACATGCCCTATAGCAAAACCCTTAAAAAAAAAAAGTTCCTTGAAAATCAGTATCTCTGAGGTTACCTTTTCATAGTTACTTTTAGAGTAGTTTGTCTATACTAAAAACTGTCAGATAAATGTAAAAAAAAAAAAAAAAAGAAGGAAGAGACAGCAGTTTAGTTTGTAGCTAACAAACTATGCAAAAGTCATTCTGGAATTTAAACATAGACCTACCAGGTGACATGGTCCTGAGTATCTCCTGAAAAGAAGGTAGAAATAGCTTGTGATCTGCTTATCTCCTGAGTGCTTTGAATTAAAATTTGAATTTGTAGAAACTAGCTCATAAAACCCACTAATAGCCCTGAAAAACAGAAAGGCACATTGCGTTAACATGAGGACAGAGGCCTGTTAGTCGTAATAACTGCGCCATGTGCATGCTTAGAAATGGCTGTGGAGGCTGGCTTGCCCAAGACTTCGTTCTCTCCTTAGTAGCATCCTCGTCACGTTATTTTTGTCGTTGTGGGGCCAGACAGGCATACCAAATCCAAGAAACCATAGAATTCCTTGGTTCAATTTATGTTGAAAGGAGTTTAAACTTCAGAATGATTCGTTGCAGGTCTCAGGGAACCAGCATGAAGAGCTACAGAATGTTCGAAAACACATCCATTCCTGTTTCACCAACATTTCCTGTTTTCTGCTACCTCATCCTGGCTTAAAAGTAGCTACCAATCCAAATTTTGATGGAAAACTGAAAGGTCTGTCTGCCTTTTAATGACTGAGTCTGATGATTAAAATGTCATTTTATCCACTGGGTTTGTGAATGCTAGTTTAGTTTATTCCCTGATGTGATTTGAATGACTGGGAACTGTCAGGAAAATCGGGACTCCTGGGGTGGTGCTGGAGTTCCTCCTCCGTGGACAGGGGGATCTCCGGGTGCTGAACGCGGGCAGCCTGTGGAAACAGCCAAACTTTGCATTCCTCTGGGAGCGGGAACCTTCACCCTCTCACCTCTGCGCATTGAGGAATGCTTCTTAGTGTCTTTGTGTTCAATTTTCCTTCTTTACATTGAAAGAGGAAAATAGATGTCTATATTATTGGAATGTTATAAGTTTCGTAGAGATATAAAGCAATATTGTATTTAATTCAGGCTCTTTAAAACAGTTACTAAGCAATTTAATTATAAATTATGAAAATCTATACTAAAAACAAAATCCTCTCTGAATGAGGACCAATTTTTAAAGAAACCAAAAGTACTAGTGTTTTCCAAGTAGTATATGTAGTATGTAATTATCTCTTTAATAGAGGCTTGATTAATGTTTCATGATTGAAAAGCAGATCAACTTGTTAGAAAAAAAAAAAAAGGGTAGGGGCTGAGGTAGGGATTGAAAAGCAGATCAACTTGTTAGAAAAAGAAAGGGTAGGGGCTGAGGTAGGGTCTGGGTGAAGTTAGTCTTTCTTAATAGATAGCCACCAGGACTTTGGACATATGCTTTGTAGTTCATTCAAGATAGTACAAAGACATTTCTGACTTTTTAATTTGTAAGCCTAGAGTTGAGTATGTATAACTGAATTCAGACACTTGTTTAATTTATTGTGGCCTTTCTGCATTGTGCAAGGGGTTAGACAGTGACATGTACATACACGGTTTTCAGCATAAGTGTTGTCAAAAGGGTTTAAGTTACTTTTAAAAAGGACAACGTATCCAGATTTGACAAGCAGAAGTATTATCTTTTTCTCTGTATCCATGGCATTTACTGTCAGGTACCTTATACTTAACTTTGGCAGTTAATACCACAAACATAATCCACATTTCTCAATAATTAGCATTGCTTTTCTACTTTAAATTACTTTAACTTCATACAGCAGTAAGCACACGAATGTGTGGATGCCGGAATCCTATAATTTCACTGTCACTCATGAATTCCCACCAAATTGGACACATGGATTTCTTGATACTGTGCAATTACCTAATGGCTTCAGTGTGTTTTGAATAAATTACATGGAGGGCTTCCACAAAGCTTCCCTTTTTCTCTGGAGCTGGGAGCCATAAACAGCCAGAGGAGGGGCAGGCCTTCAACAACAGCCCTTTATTGGGACAAAAAAGTTCCCTGGCTGGTATTACTGTAGTATGCAGCGACTGCTCTCACATGGATTGATACACTGCAATGAGAGAACTCGGGGAGGAGTTTAAGATAAATCATGCAGATACAGAATGTCACTTTTTAACAGGCTTGTTCTCCTCCAAGTTTTACTCAGACATCTCTGTGTATCAACCCACCCGGGAAACTTACAGCTACCTGGAGATTCTGAGGTTACCGAAGGGGCTAGCCAAGGAGAAAGAGCAGTGAAAAGCTGCCGATTAAAGGCAGATAATCCGTCGAGTGTGGGGAAATGTTTACTTTCCTCTATGTTTTCCTGGATGGTTTTGAAAGTCAGCTATCTGCATTATTTTTCCATCTCACCCGGAATTTTACAATATGGTGTAATTTCTACCCAGCACCTAGTCTGCTGTTCATTCCGTTTTCCAGAGGGCTGGCATCTCAGTGGTTGCCCCTGGGCAGAAAGGCCTCTGTTCTAGTTGTTCTTATTGCTAATAAAAGAAAATACCCAAGTGTGGGTAATTTAAGAGAACAGAGGCGTATTCAACTCACAGTTTAGAGGCCCCAGGTCTAGGTGCCATATCCGCTGAGGGTTTTCCTGTTTGTGCAGTCCCAAGGCCATGCGCAGTGTCACATCATGAGAGGAGTGTGTATTTCTGTGTGTCTCTGTCTTGGTCTCCTTCCTTCTCCTTATAAACCCACCAGGAATCACTCAGGAGCCCCACCCTAATCACTCAGTCACTTCTAAACATTCGCCCCACCTTTGCACACCATGAAGGTATTAAGTTTCCTCTTAATACATCTTCGCAACAGAATCAAGTTCTAACACATGACTTTGGTGAGGAGTTGGTGGGGGGGGCCCAAACCACAGCCGTCTCTCAGTAAACATTTGTGCAGAAATCAGTCTTCAGTAATAGCCTCTCACAGCCTCTTTCACACACAGAAATAACTCTAGCTCATTATCAATACTATTTACTATTTGTTCATAATCCTTCATAGTATTTGTTCATAGTCCCTCACAGTATTACAATTATTATATTATCTATGATAGTGCTATTAAAAACATACAATATTATGATTAGAATTAATTGCTATTAATTGAAAAGCTTCCCACATAAGAAATCAAAAGGGTCGAAAGTGCCGAATTGGGGCCAGCAGGTGGCGTTGTGGCTAAGGCGCTGGACTCCCGCATGACTGACCACAGTTTGAGTCCTGGACCCAGCGGCGTGAACAATCAGGCTGGGCACATGTGTGTGCATGCCCAAAATCCTGAGAGGAGAGTGGAGGAGAAGGGACTGGGGCATGGTCACTTTCCCTCTCTCTCTCTTTTGGGGAGCACACATGTGCTATGGCAACACTCCTCTCCCCCCCAAAAGAAGTGCTATATCACATTCACTCCTACTGCATTCAGCCAGCTCTTACTGAGTGCCTACAGAATACTTTAGCCCGTTAAATACAATCTTTTATTAACAAGTGGTTTCTCCCCCACGGCTGTTCAGCATTATAAGACCCTAACATGTGAAGAATGAGTAACCACATCATAAGCAAGGGAGCTGCTTCCTTAGCAACTACAGTTAGGCTTCGAAAAGCATGGCCAAATGCTATTGCAAGGTGATTGTTTTTAAAACGATGTTTCTAATAACTTGTCAAAATCAGGAGCTCCTGAAAGAGTATCTTTCTTGGCTAATTGATGGAGCAATACTACACCAGTGCATCTGCCACGTGGCGCTCTTTTAAAGCATGGACAATGTCCTTAATTATTGGCCACTAATTATGTTGGCCATGTTGGCCAACCATGTGAGAGTCTAGTGCTTTAACTGCTATGCCACTTGCTGACCCAAACATCATTCTTAATAATCACCTAACCACACAAACTTATTGAACACCTGTGGTCGATCAAACTTATTAGGATATTTGGCAAATTCCTCTGATCGGGTCTGCAGATTATCTGGGTCATATATTTACTGTGTTCAACTAAATGTTAACAGGAGCTTCTCACTTGCTGATATTATGAATGTATTTTTCTTATTTTCTGAGCCCAGAATTAGAATCCAGTGACAGCAAAGATTTCTGATGCTGTCTTTTTTTTTTAAAAGAATTATTTAATTTTATTTAATTTATTATTATTATTATTATTATTATTTATTTATTTTGCCATTGGGCTCATGTGCTCACCAGAGAGAGAGAGAAAGTGAGAAAATAAGCTGCCAGGTCTGGGACTGGAACAATGGTTGGCCAGGTGGGAATCCAGGACTTCAACCACCAAACCATGCCGCCACTTGCTGGCCCCCCAGAACACAATTTTCTTTTAAGAGAAAGACTATTGCTATAGGGCGTGTGTACTTGCTAAAGAGACAGAGACAGAAAGCAAGAAATCACCCCCCAGGGGGGTTGGCCATACTGCAATCCCTTCTCCTCCAGTTTCCTCTTGGGATCTTGGGCACACACACACACATGTGCTGGGCATGAGTTTTAAGTCTTTGGGTCTGAGACTCGAACTGTGGTCCACTACTTGGAAGTCCAGCAATGTAATCATTATGCCACTTGCTGGTCCCCCAGAACACATTTTTAATCCAAATGTGTGATTATATACTGATTATTTATAATTACTACCCTTGCTAGCGCATTATCCAATATATATACAAGGGGACTTCAAAAAGTTAATGGAAAATTTGTATTATGAAAAGAAAATGCATAGATTTCAATTATTTTTGGTACCAAAATAGATTCAAACTTTCATTCCATTTTTCCATGAACTTTTGAAGTGCCCATGTACAGTTGTATTTTATTCCATTCCAGTTTTATTTGAAATTACCAGAGGGTGCATTAACCAGAAAAGGAAGAGAAGGAGAGAAAGTACCCGTTATTGGGTGTAGCCACACTGCAATCCGTTCTGTTTCTCCATCCGTCAGGATTTTGTGCATCCATGCACATGTGCCCCCCCCCCCGGTGGTTTTCAAGACACCAGGGCTGGGATTCGAACTGTAGTTGGACATGTGGGATCTGGCTCCCCAATTAGGCTACAAGGCTAACTAATCCTTCATTCCAACTTTATTAGGAAACTTTGAAAGGAGATAGTTAAGTACATGTTTTGAAAATAACTGTAAAAGTAGTTTTATAAGGAGAAAGCAAGAAATCACACACACACACACAATTTTGTTTTATTCAGAAACTCAGTAAGAAATCTATATTCTACATATATAGTAGCACTCTATTAATGCTGAAAAAAGTATAAAGCCATACAGCAAAAAAGAAATCTAGTGGTATCAGTGAATACAGATGCATAGCAAGCAACTAAACAGAATGTTCTGTGATAGCATAAATGCAGGTACTAGCATTGTATTCCAATGCATACTGCTAACTAAAAAGCCACAATCATAAATACATTTGCGGGACCGGCAGATGGCATAATGGCTCCGTCGCTGGACTCCCACGTAGTCAACCGCATTTCAAGTCCCAGACCTGGTGGTTTAAACTCGCTCCAGGTTCATGTGTGTGTGTGCCCAAGATCCCGAGAGGAAAATGGAGGAGAAAGAATTGTGGCGTGGTCATCCCCCCTAGGGGGTGATTTCTCACTTTCTGTCTCTCTATCTCTCTGTCTT
>NW_006160211.1:1701302-1710663 GCF_000334495.1 Tupaia belangeri chinensis
CCAAAAAAAAAAAAAAGAAAAAAGAAAAAAATCAATATATAATACAAAATTATCACTGAACATTGAGGTAAGGCAAAGAGCAAAATAAATCTGAGCAAAGTCCTGTATTTGTACCCATAAGCCATGATAGTCACTAGAATTTCAAAGAGCTGCAGAAAACACAACAAAGTAAGTGTGAAGGGTCTCCAGCATCATGCTCGTGCATGCTACGAAGCAGCAAGTGAAGGAGACACATTCTAATGTAAACTGGTATTTCAGTGCTCATTGGGGCTATAATGACAAGGAATTTCAGGTTTGAGGTTTGAGTCTTCATCCTGAAGACCTTAAAATTACCAGTTTTCAAAGCCTGAAAACTCAGAGGCTGTTGAAATCCAAATTTTAAAAATTATAGGCAGTTACTGCATTTACTTAGTAACCAAGGCACTGGATGTATCTTGACTTTAATACACAGGTATCTTCCCGTCCATTTAAAATAATGATTTGGGACCAGCAGTTAGCATAACGGCTATGTCAATGGACTTCCATGTAATCGACCGTGGTTTGAGTACCAGACCCGGTGGCTTAAACTCATGCCAAGGCGCGTGTGTGTGCGTGCCCAAGATCCCGAGAGGAGAATGGAGGAGAAGGGATTGTGGCGTGGCCATCCTCCCTGGGGGGGGGGGATGTTGGGTTGATTTCTTGCTTTCTGTCTCTGTCTCTGTCTTTCTGGTGAGCATGTGCACCCTATAGCAAAAACCTCTACAAAAAAAATGATTTAAGGAAAATCAAAAGATTCTTCTAAAGATTGTCTTCTTCCTCTGAAGAAATCACAAGACTTCTCTGAAGATTCATTTTCTGTGTTGCTTTGTTAAGCCCATTATGCCGAGCTCGAACTTACCAGTATAACATGGGCCGTGTGAAATCAATGCTACCAGGCAGTGACAGGTAAACAATCCAGACCCCTTGGATCTGCTGTGGGCCTTGGTGCTTTTTCTTGCCGTGTCTTTGTGTCACTGAGTTCCACCACTAGAGGCAGCAGCAGCAGCATCTTTTTGAATTCTGGAGGCCCAGTGATCCCAGTTTACCCAGTTCTGCCTACTTCTTATAAGGCGGGCACATTCAATGCAGAGCAGTTTGGGGATGGACTTTCTGGAAGGAATGTGTAAACATGTGGCTTTTTCCCCATGTAGAGCTGATAAATACAAAACCAGAAAAAGACATCATACTACACAGAATGGTTATACAAACCGGTTGTAAATGTACGTAGAACATTTAATATCAAGAAAGCTATTTTATAGGTGGAAGGCAAGATAGCAATGTATTAGGTTGTTGTGAAAAAGCACGAGGCATTTTTCTATGTTTTTGTATGCAAAAATGCATCCTGACTTTCCTGATAACCCAACAACTGGAGCAGCGATGAGAGAGACCAGTACTGGAAGTCTGGGCTAGGAGAATCGTTCACCCAGAGAAAAGCAGGCTTCGGGGATTGTTTAAATGACGGGAAAGTGAGTTACAGCAGTAACACGGGGTGGGTGGGTGGGGTGGGGGTGTGTGTCAAAGGATGTTTTATTTTATGACACTGAGGAATGGATAGAATTTTAAAAGTAATGACGGATTTGCTTTTACTTGTAGAAATAGATGATGAGTTCATCAAAAACTTGAAAATACTGATTCCTTGGCTACTTAGTCCCGAGAGCCTAGATATTAAAGAGATCAATGGGAATAAAATCACCTGCCGAGGCCTGGTGGAGTACTTCAAGGTATCACTCTCATTTCTAGAGCACTTGTGAGTACTTAGGTCTGACATGTATTGGAATGTAGTTCCTACAAACAAAAATAGCAGACTCTGTAATATGGGAACAAAGGTATAAGGAATCTACAAGAAGGATTTTAAAAATTATGAAACTGCACAGAGAAACTTGCTTTCTGAAATTATTTTTTGAGGAACTTATAGGCAACTTTACTGTTGCTTTTTATCTTGAGGGGAATATATTTTGAAATACGAATGTATCTGAGAGTTGGAAAAGTCTTTTTTTTAGGGGAGGATGATTCAAAGTTGGTCCATGATTTATAATTAATTTCCTAATTAATAACCTTCATCTGAGGATATTCCCAAAAGGTCCATACCTTGCTACTTAAGAACATTCTTCCACATTTCCTGCTCTTTGCACCAAGGACCCGTTTTAAGTGGAATTACTTTACATTTGCATTTACCTGTTTATCTCAAGTAGCACCAAGTATTTTTTTTTTACCAACCACCTATACAGTGAAAAATTTCAGTTACCAACATTTGATTTGCAGATAGATGCTCCAAGGACTAAGATATCAATTTTAAATTCATATTTTGTCATTAAAATATTATGATATACCTCCTGTGTGATGTACTTCCATTACTCTTAATAATAAATAATACATTGGGTTGTCAAAAAAGTCATGATGTATTTTTTCTATGTAAAAATGTGTCATGACTTTTCCAATAACCCAGTATTACCTACAATTAGAATTTTCCTCTCTGTGTAACACCATGGAGGAGCTTACAACTTACTCTTACACAAATGGTCCACAAAGCTTATGACACCAGCAGGGCACAGATTACCGGGGGTAACCATGGATCTGAGAGAGATTTTTAAAAATTTATTCATAGAGAGATTTTTGCTATAGGGCACGTGCACTCTCCAGAAAGACAGAGCAAGACAGAGACAGACAGCACCTCCCCAAGGGATGGCCACACCATTATCCCTTCTCCATTCTCTTGGGATCTTGGGCACACACACACACACATATGCACCCAGCAAGAGTTTTAAGTCACCGGGTCTGGGATTTGAACCATGGTTGACTACACGGGAGTCTAGTAACATAACCATTACTCCATCTGCTGGTCCCTGGAACCTGAGAGAGTTTTAAAGGCGATGCCTCTGCACGAGCCTTTAAAGAGGGTGGGATTAGCAGGTAGAGATGTGTGAAAGAGCATGTCAGGAAAGGAAAGAAGAGGAACTGAGAAGGAAGGAAACTAAAAGATGAGAAAGAGGTAACACTTACAAATTCCTAGAAAAAATAAGGAAACTAAAAGATGAGAAAGAGGTAACACAAATTCTAAGAAAAAAATTTTTTTGAAATGTCAAAACCTTAGAATACATTTTAACAGAATTAGAGGAATAGTAACTGGGATTGCTTGACTATGAGTCTTTTTCTTTTTAGGCTTATATAAAGATCTATCAAGGTGAAGAATTACCACATCCCAAATCCATGTTACAGGTATTTATTAATCAAGGGTTTTTTTTTTAAAGAATTATTTATTTTATTATTATTTTAAAAATTCAACCAGAGAGAAAGGGAAAGTGAAAAAGCAAGCTGCCAGGTCCAGAACTCAAACCATAGTAGGCCATATGGAAGTCCAGTGCCTTAATAAGCACCACGCCACCTGCTGGCCCTATCAAGTCTTCAGCCTAGCCACATGGTACAAATGAGAGGCACCTACCACATGCTGGCTGAGCACCCATGAGAGGCCTGAATTTGGCTTCCAGCTCAACCTAAAACAGGCCAGCACGGTGGCACGCACCTGTGGTCCTGGCTGACCGAGAGGATGGGGCAGGATGGATCTCACAACATTCAAACAAAACAAGACAAAACCATACTGGTCACTAAAGCTAAGCTTTCCTTCTTGTTTGTATTCATAATAGGTGCCAATCTGGCTGTCAGAAATTACCAAATAAAAATATTGGACTGAATGAATTATTGGGAGATTTGCCTGTTAACTTTATCCATTTGTGGGTGCATTTAAGCATTTTTCACACACATTTATAGAACCCTTTATACATCGAGATAGATACACTTTGTACCAAAGGATTTTCATTCTCTTTGTACTTTATTTAGGAAACTAACTCATGTTGTGACGTGTAACAATAAGTAGAAAGGCAAGTCCAAGTTTTCAACAAGTGGCCTCCACAATTAAACATCAAAGGGGAGAAAGTAATTTTCCTTACCTGTTTTAAACACCTAAGCTCATAAGGTTCCTTTGTGTTATCGGTAATACATTGTCCTATCAGCAGCAGTCCTTAAACTTACAAATGTTAGCATATATAAAGTTCTATATATTATTTCCCATGCACTTGGGTTTATAGTAATTTCTAAGAGGCTTAGAAATATTTTTTGAAAGGAAATATCTTTCAAATCAAAATTCATTTTGAAATTATGGTTTATTGAGTAAATATCTGTTTTATGCTTTTGAAAAAAATTTTTTTAAAGATTTTTGCCATAGGGAGTGAGTGTTGGCCAGAGACAAAGAGAGACAGTGAGAGGGAAAATGAGAAATCACCTCCCACAGGGGGGATGGCCATACCATAGTCCCTTTTCCATTATCCTCCTGGGATTTGGGGCATGCACATACACCTGCTTGGTGTTGAGTTTCAAGCTGCCAGGTCCAGGACTCAAACTGTGGTCAGCCACCACCACCTTTCCACCTGCTGGCCCCATATGCTTTTGAAAATTTATTAATTGGAAAAATGTAGTGGCGATGTTTCAAGTTTCACAGTATTTGATGATGTGGGTTTCTTGAGCATTTCTTGCATGTGATGCTCTGAAATGTGAACTGCCTGTGGGAGTTTAATAAATATGAACTCCATTTTACATCATATTTTGTACTTCGTCCAAAGGCCACAGCAGAAGCTAACAATTTAGCAGCCGTGGCGACTGCCAAGGACACGTACAACAAAAAAATGGAAGAGGTAAGAATTAGTATAACTTTAAGTAATGTTTTAAGTAAAATCAGTATCTTTTTTATTGAATTATTCTTTTTTTCTTCCATATCACACTGTTTACACATGAAAAGAAATGGCTTTGAGTTATTTTTCTCTCAGCCTATGTGGATCACACATCGACTTACTCCAGTCCTAAAATATTTTAAAAACATTATATATGTACAATTTAAAGATCTTAAGTGAATTGTCTCTATACCATCCCTATTTACATTTGGGGGGGGTCAGATCTTCCTATCATTTATAAGATCTGCCACCCTCTCTATTACACCTCCTTACATTCCATAATTCCATTATTTGTCTTAAAACCTAATAGTAAAAAGTAATCAAAACTTGAGGGCCAGTATTTCCTCTTTTTAACATTCTGAATTAAGATGGAGTTATTATTGTGTATATCTACTAATGTGATAGGTTTTTATTTTTCCCTGAAAAATGTTATGAAATCAAAATTACATCCAAAATGAACAGTCTTAGAATCATTTCAGTACAGCATATACGGAATGGTGTTTACAGGGTAAATGAGGGGCAATCAGAACAAGAGTACTCTAACTGCGGTCAAATCTCAACGCAAGTAGATGGCAAGATTAACCGAGATCTCCCTGTAACTTTTCAAAAAATTAGGTGTGGAAACAGATAGGGCTTATTAACTGTTGATGATGACATGTATAGTATTCTCCACTGGGTTGGTCTGCGAAGTATTCCATGATGGGCAAAGTATTTTTACAAGTAAAACGAGAAATAGCAATTGACTGTTTTAAAAAATAATTAGAATAATAAAAATAATGATTGGGGAAAACATAGAAAAGATATGGAATGTTGAAGTGGGGAGATTAATGCCTCTGTACTGACTAACATGCATGGCATTCCCTTTTGAAAAAACAATGTAATACACTGTAAAGTTATATGTAATCCAATGTAATATAAAGAAGATTATGATGATAAAAAAAAAAAATTAGAAGTGTGGTCCAAGAACATTTAATGTGCTCCCATTTAGTTTCTAGAAGAAAGTGCTCAATAGGTCCCATTCAAACAAAAATCAATGAAACTGCCAAAGAAACACATTTCACAATTTTACTTTGAGAATATTATAGCATTGATCATTGTCTGAAATTAAACTTAATTTGGTCAAAATCACTTCTGTGCTGTGAGGTGCCCTAGAGGAACGTGAATGTAAGTTTTCTTACATTTGGAATCATTCTGGAAAGGAACTCACTTTGCACTTGATGTTGTTATGCCTTTTCACCCTGTGGGTTTTTGAGGAATCATGGAAATTCTTTTCCATGTCAAAAATAATAAAATTTAATAATGACTTTATATGAGCCACTGTAAGAGGACCAGCATGTATTGCCATCTCACAGATCTGGGAGGCAAAAAAATAACGAACTGGCACATAGGCAAGCCCTCTCTAATTACTTGCTCCTATAAACTCACCTAGGTAGGTGGAAATGTTACTAATTTTACTCTGTATTGCATAATCAAATCCTTCTCTATCTGATACAGATTTGTGGTGGTGACAAACCATTTCTGGCCCCTAATGACCTGCAGACCAAACATCTGCAGCTTAAGGAAGAGTCTGTGAAGCTGTTCCGAGGCGTCAAGAAGATGGGTGGGGAAGAATTCAGCCGGCGTTACTTGCAGCAGTTGGAGAGTGAAATAGATGAACTTTACATCCAGTATATCAAGCACAATGATAGCAAAAACATATTCCATGCAGCTCGTACTCCAGCCACACTGTTTGTTGTCATCTTCATCACGTATGTGATTGCTGGTGTGACTGGATTCATCGGCTTGGACATCATAGCTAGCCTGTGCAACATGATCATGGGACTGACCCTCATCACCCTGTGCACCTGGGCGTACATCCGCTACTCCGGAGAATACCGGGAGCTGGGGGCTGTAATAGACCAGGTGGCTGCAGCTTTGTGGGACCAGGTAGGAAGACCTTACATGCTCTTCAACACAGTTCAGCATACATTTGAATGTCACCTAGGTACCAGGCACTGCATTAGATGGAGGGGACATATGGATAGGACTTGGGCTCTCGGTCTAAAAGCATTTTACAAGATGGCAAGACACAACTAACTGTAGCACGATAGATGAGGTCCTGCATGACTGTCATCCAGTTAACATTTTGATATTTTTTAAAAAATATATGGATTAAGTAGTATGTTTACTTTTCCTTACTCTAGAGAATGTTAAAGCTGTTCAAGAAGTATAAGAAAAGTTTTTGTTTAGCTGATTGTGATTCAATTATATGTTAACATTACCTCATTATTTAGAACCTATTATCTGATGAACATTGGATTGTTTTTAGGTATGAATCGTCATAAAACATATCACTATTTTTTTAGTATAAGTTCCTGAAAGCAATTATGGATTACTCCAGATTATCTCTATTTGAGGTAGACTTTCATACCTGGTCATAGTGTGAGTCAGTGGTCAACCTGTGGATAGATCAGTCAGCTGTCTTTTCTGGTCCAACTGGCCATGTCTCAAGAGGACAGGCCACCAGGACCCACTGTCCAAGTAACCAACCTGGGCAGTAGGAACAATTATAAATACGCTAAGAATAATAATTAACTCACCACCATTCTGGAAGTGTCCAGTTATCGCACAAAAATTTAGGGAAACTTAGTGAAGCTAAAGTTGTGATTCTTCATAAAATTTTGAATTTAAAAGTTTTGAATGTTTATGATCTGTAAATAGCTAAATTCTCCAGCATCAAGAGCACAATTGTACACAGTCTTTAAAATAGAATTACTAATGGATTTCACATGTGCCTTTGAAGAATCTATTGTAGTTGAGATAAACTAGTGGTTGCATGATGAGAAATGGAGATGAAAACTGAATTCTTTGAGCCCATCACTATCAAAAGCTAAAAAGGGACTATTTGAGGTAAATGTTTAAACCTGTCTAAGATAAGATGAAATCTAAGAAATACAGAATTAGGTCCTCCAAGTTTCTCATAGAAGACCACGTAAACTGAAAAATCTGCCTCGATATTTGTTCTTAAGTGCTCACATATTAATATTGTAAACAAAGTTGAATATCATAATGCTATTAATGAAGCAGGATATATACTTCTCTTTTCTCCTTTTTAAATTGCCTTTGCCACAGGGAAGTACAAATGAGGTAAGTTAAATTTTTTTAATTAAGAGCTACATATTTTAAACATGGTGTTTTTACTTTATAAACTGACTATCCATTAAAGGGCGTCTTAACGTTGATTAGAAAATCCTTGGTGACTAGTACTCTTATGATATTCTTCTATTTAAATTTTTGTGAGTTTTTAACATGTCTTTAAAATATTTTATTCCAGATATCACACATAATTTGATCTGCACAAAACCTAAGACGTGAATATTACACATGAACATTTGGTTTATTTCATGTGTAGAAAATTTCAAAATTCTTAAGCTGACATGGTGCAGTCTGCTCTACTGCAGAGTGAAGCAAGTACAGTTAGGAAGTATGAGGAAATTTAAGTACTGGCAAGTATTTAAATGCAGCTACTACTTTTAGAAGTTGTTCTTAACTTTGGCTTTTGAGTGACGGTTGTCATACCAATTTAACCAGGCCAATATGCATTCCAAATTTCTTGGCATACCTCAGACTTAACCTATAAATTAATGTTCATTTCTCCTATTGTATATGTGCAAAACCGTGTCTCTGAAGAAAGAATATGAACTTCTTCAAAGAAATCACCTGTTACATAAAGAAAAATGGTCTCTGGGACCAGCAGTTAGCGTAATGGCTATGCCACTGGGCTCCCATGTAGTCGAATGTGGTTCAAGTCCCGGACCCGGCGACTTAAACTCACACCGGGCACGTGTGCGTGCGTGCCCAAGATCCCAAGAGGAGAGTGGAGAAGGGATTGCAGTGTGGCCATCCCTCCTGAGGGGTGATTTCTCGCTTTCTATCTCTCTTTCTGGCGAGCACACGCGTCCTATAGTGAAAAACCTCTCAAAAAAAAAAAAAAAAAAAAAGATCTCTGTGGAGTTATTTAGGTTGTTACCTTCAGGAAGCAAAGCTAATCTTCAACAACTACAGAGAGCACATTCTTTCCTCAGTTCTACTGGGGCACATAACTGAGTTATGTCTTCTAATCGAATGATGCAAGTCAGTAAGAAGTTATTTAATGTAAAAGTCTGTAAGACAAGGAAGTAAAAAAATAATAAATTTCCACTTTATAAATCAAACTTTGCAAATCAAGAAAGAATCCAAACTTTTAAAAGAACTGGGATTAAATGAAATGTATCAGAGGCCCAGCCATGGTTGTGCAAAAACACCACCACTGCTCAGGAGGCTAGAAGCCACATTGGAGGCCTGGGTTCATACTCTAGGCCAACCTGAACATGGTGGGGTGGTTGCACATACCTGTAATCCTAGCCCTTGGGAGGGTGGGGCAGAATCCTAACATGAAGTGACCTTATCAAAAATACCTTTCTCTTGGGACCAGCAGTTAGCATAATGGCTATGTCGCTGGACTCCCACATAGTCGACCGTGGTTCGCATCCCGGACCCGGTGGCTTAAAACTCACGCCGGGTGCGTGTGCGTGCGTGCCCAAGATCCTGAGAGGAGTATGGAGAAGGGATTGCGGAGTGGCCATCCCCCCTGGGGGGGGGGG
>NW_006160211.1:1711060-1730815 GCF_000334495.1 Tupaia belangeri chinensis
AAAAAAAAAACCTTTCTCTTTCCCTCTCATTAAAACATAAAAAAGTAAATATATCGGAACAAGTATGTAACTAAGATACAATGTTGCACCAATATGTATTCATAGAACTAAAGGTGGTACCATTCAGATTTAATGCCCTAAGATCAAAAGGAAAAGATACACAGACTCAGAAATGATAGAAGTTTAATGCAATTTCCTAGGAAATCATTATTGTTTGAAGGATAGCAAGCTCTTACCTAAATTTAAAAATATGCAGACTCTAGACTCCAGAACTAAGTCATAAAAGTCAGTCAAAACCAGTCTGTGATTCAGAGGGGATGAATCTTATACACTAGCTGAGGGGGGAAAACAAAGATATTTATGGATACATATGAAGCAGTATACACTATGCAAAAAGTCCTGATTCAAACAGTCAAACGGACACAAAGAACAATCAGAGGGAAAAGATTTTCTGAGAAAGTATTTCTGAATAAGATTTTTCCTTTTTTAAAGAATTATTATTACTATTATTTAATTTGCAATAGGGCACGTGTGCTGACCAGAGAAAGACAGAGACAGAGAGGGAAAATGAGAAAGCAAGCTGCCAAGTCTGGGATTTGAACCTTGGTTGGCCATGTGGGAGTCTAATGCCTTAACCATCATGTCACCCACTGGTTCCCTGAATGAGGTTTTATGTAAGATATGAATGGAAGTAACAAAAACAAGCCAAGGGTGTGTAAAATGAGGGTTCCCAATGTGGTGGGAGAGGGATATCATATATGCTTAGCTGCATGACCATATCAGAAAATGATGGAGAAGAAAATTGGGCCCATTCCAGAAAATATAGTGGAAGCCCAGAGTGCAAGAGAACTAGCAACATATAATAGTTACTGGCAGTCACATAATTTATCTGAAACTGATAATAATTTGCAATATGAGTTCTCAACAAAACCCTGCAGCCTAAAGTTTGGAAAACTGCTTCAAGAGGTATGCAAGGTAAAAGGAAACGATCTGAGACTAAAGCTCCACAAAGATCCATCCACAAAAGTGTTAACACACACACATACAGGAGAGCTGGAAACAATTGTGAGTTTTAAGATACTAGGTATTAATGTATATTTGATATAGAGTAATGCTACAAAGATTCCAAATTCAGCATGCTAAATTTTTTAGTCTATCAACTAAAAAGGAACAATTTTACATCTCTGTATTTAATAAAATGTTTTATAATCTTGATTCTTATATTCTAGGCTTTATATAAGCTCTACAGTGCAGCAGCAACCCACAGACATCTGTATCATCAAGCGTTTCCTGTACCAAAGTCAGAATCTACTGAACAATCAGAAAAGAAGAAAATTTAACCCAATTTTTAAAATACAGGTGCATGACAAATTGTCAGTTAAATATTCAGTTTTATGTCCTCATGCAAACATTCAAAGAGCTTCCATCAAAACAGTAAAATACCAAACACCTCTGAATACTGCAAAATGGCTGTGTTCTTTTACTTCAGTGTTTAATAAGCAGATGTATGTATGCATGGTTATATCTTTTGTTAACATGTACAGTTCCTTGATTTCATTTTCAAATATGCTGTTACAAAGTGTGTGTCTATTTATGATGACAGTACATGTGTTCTGCTTGAATTTGCCAAATTCTACTATTGGGTTATGATTAAACCATTTAGTGATATCATTCCATGTTTGGATACGCTCATTTAATTTCTACAGAAAAAAATTTAAATTACTTTGCATAGCAAATTATTAAAGCACAGCATCATGACTCAGCAGGCTCGATTTAATATGTATCATATTACAAATACCATCACTTATTTTAAACACATGTAAGAGCTTTTCAGTTGCTTTACCAAAAAATATATATTGCTTCTTTTATACTATGATTTAATAATATAGAATATAAACCTCTTGATCAAAAATGCACAAAAGATCTCTCTATATGTATTTGAGTTTCACTGCATTGTATATTTTTTCATTTGGTACACAAAGAAATGTATCCTTCATAGGTTTATTCTTTTAACAAGTCAACTATTATTAATTAAAGTTTACTCTGGTTCCTAAGATTAAAAACAAATGCTTACTGAATTTGAAAATGTTTGGCAGGTTTCTCTCTCTCTTCAAAAATTAAAAATGCAGTTCTTTAATGCTGACATTGCACATGTAAGTTTCTGTATTAAAAGCACACCCTGTTATGCTGATACCTTTATGTACCTTCCACTTCTTTTTTAAAATTTATTATTTTTTTAATATACATTAAATCACATTGTTTAGCTTACAAAGTGAACATTTCAATATGTGAACATTTCTCCCCAGTCCAGTTGATCAAAATATCTTCAACAGATAGCACCACACCGCCCTGTCCTGTCAATGCTCTGCCTCTGTATACCCCTTCTTTTAAACCAGTGATTTTATACTGTATCTCTAATGACTAAAATCTCTAGTGTAGTTTTTCAGAGCAGACCTCTTAAAGGGGGAAAAAAAAAAAAGAAGTGTGGTAATAAAAAATGTATGTCTTATCTGGGAAGCCCAAACAGTACATTTTGAGAAATGGCTATGCCTTAATGAAATTGAATGGCAACATAAAGTAAGGAGTAATAGGAAAAACCAACTACGATGGAAAAGTGTGTGGGTTCATAAGATACATAAACTTTTATCTGAGAAAAGTCTAATCACCAATTCAGCAAGTTACGTTTTTCCAGTGTTAAAATTCTACTGTGATTATACTGTATCCTTTGTCTATGGGCCTTTTGAACAGAAAAATATTTATAGCACTAAATCTAAAACACAGATACTAACACCACACATTTAGTTTCCACAAAAATATATTTAATGAGCTTGTTATATAAAATCAAACACTTAACATTTTCAACATTTTATCAATATTCAAATTCTTATCAATATTCCAAATTCACTGCTAATTGGGAGTGCTTTGTATTTTAAAAGACTGTGTAAACTAAAAAGTATTTACATATTTACAACACATGGAATATAAAGAAAGAGCTATTTCAATTAATGTTGAAATTCACAGAATTCTAGAAATTACAGGTCAGAAGTATCATAAATGTGCCTGCAATCAAATGTGCTATGATAATTACAAACAATATCTTAACAACTATGAAACCAAAAGAGGAAAAATACTGGAAAGGAAATAACGCAGTTTTAAAGTTCTGTGACAAACATTTAGAAGATTAAAAAAAGAAATATAAAATTGATTTCATGACTACATTTCCTTACAGAGTCCCTGATTGTCATGTCTGGCTGCATAACCCAGTCTGTCAGAAGGCAGTGAGTGTGCGATGCTCCTGCGAGCCCTCCCTGTCTCGTCGGAGCTGTGCCAACACAGGGAGAGCCCGGCACGAAGTGATGGAGTAATGCAAGCAATGGAGAGTGCTGCACACGTCCCCACACGGGCGAAGGCCTTATGCTTAAATTCATTCCTGAAAGATGTAAAGGCCCTTCCCCCTTTCACACCAAAACTACCTTCTCAACATGCTTTAAAAAGGGTTCCTTACATTTGGGGGGTGGGGTGGTGGAAACACCAACCATACACATCATATATAGTTATTTATTACAGTAAAGGTTCCAAATCCTATTTTATATTTGGAACTATACATGGTAATACGTAAACCATTCTACTCTAGACAATATTTCACACTAAAGCAGTAAACATATTTTAAAAAATACTGCATAGATCCTCTCTTGCTTTTTCTTTTTTAAAGAAAAGTACTACTGTTGTATGACGTTACCACGTGACCATTTCTCACTTAATATCTGGTTATAATGAAACTTTTTGCTGCATCTTTATTTAACAATATCCAAAGCAGTTTCCTAATATACATTTGAAAGTGTCTGCCATATTGGCTTTTAAAATGATACACTCATTTTTTTGTTGTTCGATAAAATAAAATTTCTAACAATAAAGTATATGTAAAATTAGAATTTTATAATTCCTAAAGAGTAAGCTGCCTTTATTAACCAAAGTATTTATTTGCAGTTTTTCATCTGTGAAAATATTTAAAGCTTTTACAAAACTTAAATTTTATTTTAAAAAAAAATTAACTTAAAAATTCTTGCCATGTTGCTGGGCATACCATTGCTGTCTCTGCTTGCGGTTTTCCAACTCTGTAAGAAGAGCCTGTCTGTAGGCTTCATACATTTTAACAATCTGTTCCAATTCTTTCATAAAGAGCAACTTTAACATTCCCTGGTATGTATCCAGGTCAGCCAGCTGGAAGAGTTCCCACTTCAGAATGTGGTCATATCTGGTTTAAAACATAATTGTACATGTGTTCATGATGCATGAACAGATATCATATATTTATAGCAATAAACTATTTTAGGGACCAGCAGTTAGCGTAATGAACTCCCATTTAGTTGACCGCGGTTCGAATCCCGGACCTGGTGGCTTAAACTCACGCGGGGCAAGTGTGCATGCGTGCCCAAGATCCTGAGGAGAATGGAGGAGAAGGGATTGTGGCATGGCCATACCCCCAGGGGGTGATTTCTTGCTTTCTGTCTGTCTGTCTCTGTCTTTTTGACGAACACACATGCCCTGTAGCAAAAAACCTCTCCAAAAAAATTTTTAATAGCTACTTTATATAACGGAACAAATCGTAAGCTTTAAGTAAAAAGAACAGATTAACTGCAATTTAAATACATTACATTTTACAGAAAGGAAGAAACTGCTATTATTTCATTTCAATTTAAGTTAAATACCCATTTCTTTTAAGTATGTTATTCTATTGTTAATATTAGACAATTATGAACACAAATTTCAAACTACAGTTCTATAATTTCTGAAGAATGCATTCTATGCTATTCCAAAGTTAACTGTTAGGAACTACAATGTACTTGCAAACGATAATGCACAAAAATGGGCAAAGTCATTTGTGTCATTCGTACTGACAGATCTTTTTGAGGAATGTGGTTCATTATAGCAAACAAGGTACCAAGTAGGAGGAGGAGTGAAGAGGAACCATCCTCATTCGTGAACTGAGTATTTCCAAGGTTGAAATAAATAGAAAAGAACTTTAAAAGCAAGAATAAACTCTTTTCAAAATGAGAGCCTAAGTAGATGGTGCAGGAGTCCACAATGCAGCACAGGATTCATATAAGATTTATATACCTACACTTACAAAGGTAAGTGGGTCACATGCTGAGAGATGGAAATGTGCAACCAACTAGTATATAACTTCATTTTGGGCTGAAGAGACCGAAAGACAGCACTCTACTTCAATTTTCTCATTTTAAAGATGAAAACACTCAAAACTAAAGAGGCTATCTCTTGTAAGAGTAGTCATTAGAAGTTCAGAAAGGCGAGAACTGTGGACCAAAATGGTTTAGAGTAGTGGTTTTGAATGTTAAGACTAGACAAAAGAACTTGAACTAGGGGGCAAAGCATGTACCTATATAATACCGAAACGGTACCTTTCAAATCATATTGCACAGCAGACATAATAAGCTTTGACTACAAATTCCATGAATTTATCTTGATCTTTAATTATTACTTGTGGTATTTCCTACCCAATGGTTCTTTGCTTGGTAATTCATTTACCATTTTATTCCAAAAGAATTATACATCTAGTATGTTTTAAAAATATGTTTTTGAGGGACCAGCAGTTAGCGTAATGGCTATGTTGCTGAGCTCCCACGTAGTTGACTGCGGTTCGCGTCCCGGACCCAGTGGCTTAAAACTCACGCCGGGCGCGTGTGCATGCGTGCCCAAGATCCCAAGAGGAGAATGGAGGAGAAGGGATTGTGGCATGACCATCCCCCCTGGGGGGTGATTTCTCGCTTTCTGTCTGTCTGTCTCTGTCTGTCTGGCGAGTGCATGCGCCCTATAGCGAAAACCTCTCCAAAAAAAAAGAAAGAAAAGAAATATTTTTCTTGTTAAAGATAAATTTTGTTAAGTTTATCCTATGCTTCAATTTATAGTAATAACATGCATTACTTACTTTTGTAAGCAAACTGACTTAGAAACATAACTTTACAAAACTTAAATCAAAATTTAGAACATAATCTGCTTCTATTAATATTTATAAGTGTGTTGGTAAGTTACTGCTAGAGGCAGAATTATAGAATTTCAGGAAGTTAGAAGACTCGCAATTGTTTGGAAGAAACAAGTTAATTTTAGGGCAAAAACTTTTTACTGAGGTAAGTAACTGATTCTTTCTTATCTAATTTGCAGATAACTGCTCACCCTTTGTTGGTTAGATAATATTAACCATTTCCATCCTCTCTAGAGACAAAAAATCGAATCAATTAGAGAGAAACAGCTTTTCAGAGCTCTTGTTTTAAGTTCTTGTTTGTTTTTTTAGATTTTTGCCATAGGACACCTGTACTTGCTAGAAAGAAACAGAGAGAGATGGAGTGTGAGAAATAGCCCCTAAGGGGGTATGGCCATGCAGAAACACTTTCTCTGGTACTCTCCTCTCAGAATTTTGGGTATGCAGGAACATGTGCCCAGTGTGTTTTTCAAGTGACCAAGTCCAGGACTTGAACCTGGAGTCAGCCGTGTGGGATCTAATGCCTTAAGCACCATGCCACCTGCTGACCCCTTGTTTAAGTTTTTAAGCAGTGAAGAAGTACTTACTATTTTTTTTTTTTCTGGTATGTTCCATTCTGGAAGATTTCCAAACTTTTTGTTAGTTTTGTTAAGTTTTACAGTTAACTCACAGAACCAGAGTTGAAAGTGACTTTAATCTTTGGGCACCTGTTTCTTTTCATAAGAAATCAGAAGTCCCATTTAGGTACTATTCTCCCCTCTCTCAAATAAAAGCTTACTGTTACTTGTTTTTAACGACGACTATAAAGTAAAAATAACCCTCTCCTTAATCTTATCAGCCCTCAAAATAACTAAGGTTAAGAGTTGTACATACACACTTCCAGACTTAAGGATATAAATCTATACACACATGTAATTTAAAAGCAGCATATAAACCACAGGCTATATACAATAGATTGCCAAGTAGTATCAAGTAGTATCAAGTTCTAAGCAAGACAAGAAATAATTTTAAAATCTCTAGGCTGAAGGCGTATGCACACACATGTAGAGGAATGGAAATTTCATAGAATACACATTATGTATTTTTGTAATAATATATATAACTTAGATCAGTCTTGGCTTAATATCCTGAAAATTTTATTTTAAATGATTATCCCTTAAAGTAACAAAATGCTACTATTTCGAAAAAGTATATATGTAAGATTTTATATTCAGGACCAGCAGTTGGTGTAATGGCTATGTTACTGGACCTCCCATGTAGTCGACCGCAGTTCAAGTCCCAGACTTGGTGATTTAAACTCACACCAGGCGCGTGTGCGTGTGTGAATAAGACCCCGAGAGGAGAATGGATTGCGGCATGGCTGTCCGCTTTGGGGGTGATTTCTTGCTTTCTGTCTCTCTGTCTCTCTCTGTCTTTCTGGTGAGCACACATGCCCTATAGCAAAAAAACTCTCAAAAAAAAAAAAAAAAAAGATGTTATATTCATATTTCAATAGCTAAGACTTAGTTTATTCCAAATTCAGTATTTAATCACCTTAAACTCTCTAAATCTCTTCTTTCGGCTGTTTTGGTTTCTGAAATTACAGAAGGCATATAAAAAGGCTATAAAAAACATTAACTGAATATTTATATATATATATATATATTTGTTATAAATATATGCAATTATGTGTAAAATGTTTAGCAATGTACCAATAATTTAAATACTGCTCAGTAAATGATGATTATTAAATAGGAAAGTAGCACTGACAAAAGTTAAGAGCATGGTCTTTTGAAATCAAGGTTCATAAGCTACCACTTAATAGTTGTGTGCTCTTAATATAATTTGAATATGTACTTCTGTTCTTCCTGAAGAATGAAGCCCTTTGAAGCAAAAATTTAATTTATTCATAACTAAATTTTAAGAACAGTGTGTACCCTACCTCACAACAGGTTCCTATAATTACCCTCAACGACCTTGGCAAACTCATAGCCATCTTTAAAAACACAGACCACGCAGTTTTCCTCTTGAGCACAGCTTTTCTTGCTCCATTCACAGTAAGAAACCATCACAAGGGCTTATGCAAGGCAGTCACTGTACCACATGCTTTCTAAAAGCTACACCACGTGGAGTAAAGTAGATTATCATTCCTGTGTTTTAGTAGAGGAAAAATACCTGGATAAAAGTTCTGTAACTTGTCCAATGCCCTTCAGGAAGTAGGTGACACAGCCAGAAATCACACTCAGTTTCCCTTCTTTAATTTCAATTTCCCATTGAATTCTTAATATTCTTATGAAGAGGTATTATTATTATCCCCAATTTGCAGAAGACAAACTAAGTTAAATACCCAGCCCACGGTTAAAATTAAAAAGTGTGAGTGAACTCTTATTTTTCACCCTAGAACTCACAGCCACTATGCTATACAAGTATACTTCTTCAACATACCCTCAATACCCTTGCGTCCTAATTTGTTTCACCTAGGAATCTAGGACTTACCTACTACAAATACTGTTTCATGTATTTACAAGTTAATTTTCCCCTATGAGAATGTAAGCTACTGCTTTTTTTTAAAAAAGGATTTTGGGGATGCACACGCAAGTTCCTGGTGTGATTTTCAAGACACTGGGTCCAGGACTCAAACTGTGGTCAGCCATGGAGGAATCCAGCACCTTAACTACTACCCCAAATGCTGGCCTCATAGAATGTAGGCTTCCTACTGTATTCTTAATAACAGAGGTCTGCACACAGAGAAGGGAAAATTCAATAAATGTTTGCAGAATAATTCTCATAAATGATTTCTGAACTCTAAGCTGTGATATCATTTCTTCTAGCAAAATATTACTTAGAAGCCCATATTATTAAGAGAAAAACATAGTGCTACTTGGGTTAAGCAGCCCAGAAACTCCACTCACTCTCTACTTTCCCCTCAAACAAAATTTGTACTGTTAGGTTCACTTACTTCACAGGGGCTCGAGCATAAACCTGAAGCCAGTCGGGAATTTCTGCAGTATGATATGGATTTGCAGGTACCAGAAGGGACTGATTTCTTTCCGTTTGCTGTGGCTGGTATGTGACAGGAGGTGGTTGGTCATAACGAGGCACACTAAGAAGAAGAATTGGTATTCATTAGGATAAAGGTCCTAAATCTAAAAAGAAATTAGAAAGAACAAATATTTAAGCATCTTTCAACATGCTTCCTGCCAACACTGACCTCCTTTCATCACCTAAAAGATAACTTCCTATAATAAAAGTCTAGTTTTCTTTACTCTACTATTGAGAAATAAAACGCTTTCTCTTGGGAATTGGTACGCCTGCATGTGATGGATATAAACCCAAGGTAAATCTTTGTGTGTGGGGGTTCTCCTTTGAGAAAGCCGGGGAGAAAAGAGGAAGAGCAAGAGAGGCAGAGACAGGCATCCCTGACAGCATCTCTGTGCAGTGATCTTTCTGCCCCCGCCTCCCAATTAGCCAGGACCATGAGAGCACACAGTCTGCGTGTTCAGCTTGCCCTGGGGACTCAGTCTGTGCCTCTCCTGTAGCTTCTAGCATCCCAAGCAGTGATGCTACCTGTGTGCCACCCTAACCATTTTTTTAAAGAAATATTTTTGCTATAGGGTGTGTATGCTCACTAGAGACAGAAAAACAAAGAAATCACCCCCCAGAGAGGATGGCCACAGCACAATCCCTTCTCTCCTCCATTCTCCTCTCAGGATTTTGGGCATGCATGCACACATGCTCAATGTGAGTTTTCAGCCGCCAGGTCCAGGACTCAAACCATGGTCAACTACGTGGGAGTCCAGCAATATAACCATTATATGGTCTCATACTTTACTATATATATATATATTTTTTTTTTTTTGAGAAGTTTTTGCTATAGGGCACGTGCGCTCACCAGAAAGACAGAGACAGAGACATAGAAAGTGAGAAATCACCCCCCTGGGGGGGATGGCCACACTGCAATCCCTTCTCCTCCATTCTCCTCTCGGGATCTTGGGCGCGCATGCACACACATGTGCACGTGCGCCTGGCGTGAGTTCAAGCCACCGGGTCCGGGATTCGAACTGCGGTCGACTACATGGGAGTTCAGCAACATAGCCATTACACTAACTGCTGGTCCCAAACTTTACATATTTTTAAGAGATTTATTTTAGCTGGTATTTATTCTTTTCATAGAAGATTATAAAAAAGTTCGAGCTAAGTTGTAATGTCTACAAAGAGGCTTAAAACTAGAATCATACGTTTTCATAATAACTGTATAGTAATTAGCTGTAAATTCATATTGGAAAGGTTGATGGTTTCCCTCAAAATGAGAACAGATGTTTTCTTCCTCCTATAAACTCAAAAGGGGGGGAGGGGCCAAGATACAAAGTCCAACAAGGATGGACTTGAAATATCCACATTAAATGTTATCTTTATCTATTTTTTATACCTTAAGAGAACAGATGGGAGTCTTGGTTGAATAGAACCATTTTAAATCATAGAGACTTAAGATCTGATATAAGTTCATGTTAATTCTAACAAACTGTGTATGCTGCAGGGAGGGAGAAGAGTGAGTTAATTGGGGATGTGCTGATGAAAGCAGTAAGCCACTAGGAGCTTAAAGACGTAATACTGGGATATATCAGAGATGACACCAGGAGGAGTCTGCCTCCAAACAGAAAGATATACGTGCATATCAGAAAAAGCTGCCCCTTATTAAACTGGCATTAAAATGAGGACTGGATTATACTGTGATTAGCAATTTAAAGACCAATGTGTAAACGGCACTGAATCTTATCTTCGACTATTCTTTGTAAGAAGGTCCAAAAGGAAGAATATTCCTTGATAGCACAGTTGGGAGATGGGGAAGACCTGAGGCTTGGAGGTCAGATATGCCTGGGTTTTAGCCTGAGTTGGCACTAACGCAGTGTACAAAGATAGGCTGGGGCCAGCAGGTAGCATGGTGGTTAAGGCGCTGGACACTCCCACATGGCTGACCATGGTTCGAGTCCCGGACAAAGTGGCTTGCTTTCTCACTTTCCTTCTGTCTGTCTGTCTTTCTCTGGTTAAATAAAAAAATAAATAAATGAATAAGTAAAATAAAATAATTCTTAAAAATAAAAGATAGGCAAAACTGCTTCACTTCTCTAGGCATCAAACTCCTTATGTGTAAAAGTGGAATAGTAATACACACCACATAGAGTTGTTGACAGAATTAAACAAGCTAGTTTTTGTCCATAGTCTTGTATATGATTGGCATAATATAAACAACTGATTAGCCAGTAATACTACCCAGGTGAGCTTAAGGACAATATTTTATTTTCTCCTATTTAACCTCTACAGCATTACTGAAAGAATCAACGTAATTATGAAAGTGCTTTGTAAACTATAAAATTCTATAATAAAGTTAATGATGAGTAAGAGAAAAGTAAACCCTCAAATTTGGTTATCTGGTTCTTCTCAAAAGAGGACAATCTCCATAGTTCAATAAATAATGGGTGCTACTAAATAAAATCATTGGAAAAAAGTGATTTTTTTCAGAGTCTGAATTAATTAACCCAAATGTATAAAATAATTAAAGCAACACAGTAACGAGGATTACAATGGTTCCAAAAAAATACAAATGTCCACTATAATTAAAAATCTGAATTATAATGATGATACTGCACAACATCTGATATGTTATGCACTGTTAGTCTTTTTCTTTGCAGTGTGTGTGGTGTTTGAGCTGTATCCCAGTTCTCCTGCCTCAGCCTCCCAGCCAGAAAGACCATGAGCATGAACCCCATGTTCAGCTCCTTTAGATGAGGTCTGACTATGCTGCCACCACGGGCCACAAGTTTATAATCTTCCTGCCTCAGCCTCCTCGGTAGCTGGGATTACAGGCATGTGCCACTGCACTTGGACTGAGAATTAACCTGAGCCTCCTGTGTGGCTTCAGCCTGCCAAGCAGCAGCATCTAGTGCAAACAGCCACAACTGGGTCAAACCTATTTTTAATCTTATAGCTCAGTTCTTGAAGCTCCAACTTACAACATACCTCAAAACGTGTATCACTCACATGTCAATGCTCAAGGACTACAGATAACTGGCTACGGTATTAGACCACATACAGCTAAAAGTCTGGCAACAAACCAGATCTACTGATAAGCCCGGTTTCAATCAAAATAGCCCAGAGAATCACTGGCTATATTTATTAAGCAGATCCAGGATGTTTTGTCCAGTCCCAACTTTTATCTTGTCTCATAACAGTAAGAATAGAACATAAAATCATGTCTGAAATTGAGTAAAAACATCAAAATTTGTAACTCAAAACTATACTTTGACTTATTAGGAGGTAGTTTTTTTTATCATTTATAGAAATTTAAATGTGAAGAAACTGATGTTTTATTTATTTATGCCAATTTCTGGGAATCTATAAAAAAATATTCTAGAATATTAAAACTAAATTTGGGGGCCAGAAGGTGGAGTGGTAGCTAAGGCAACAGATTTACACATGGCCAACCATGGTTGGAGTCCCTGACCTGACAGCTTGAAATTCAAGCCAGGCGCATATGTGTGCGAGTGCAAAATCCCAGGAAGAGAATGGAAGAAGACACTGTGGGGTGGTGACCATCCCCCCAGAGGTGATTTCTCACTTTTCCTCTCACTCCCTCTCTTTCTCTCTGGTGAGTGCATGCACCTTATGATAAAAAACATGGAAAAAAAATTACTTATGTCATGCATTACTGAAGTCCAGAGAAAAATGTATTAAGTTGGAAAAGAAAGCTTTTAAATCTCAAATTTCAGATGTCCTTCTCTTTGATGAAAATATGTGTTCAAAACCTAACATTAGACAATCTCAAAACAAAACACTGAAAATAAAGTTGATACTCTACCTAGGAGCACAGGGATGTCTGTATTGAGCCTTCTTATTTGTGTGATCTACATAATAGGTGCCAAATTCTGATGACTCAACTCGCTCCCATCCAGGAGGAAGTCCTTCTCGCTCAAGAGGATGGCTCCAGTGGGTTGTATTTGTGTTGTGATCTATATAATATTTCCTCCCTCTCATGGTCCAGTCCACAGACCAGCCAGGAGGAAGGGGTAAATCTTCAGAACCATGGTTAGTTAAATTTCCTAAAGATGTAGCAGCAACTCTCCCAATACCTGAGGGGAAAAAAGGGAAAAGCAGAACAATTATTCACAGCTAAAAAATATGCTAGTTGAGAAACACATAATGAACTAACTTGATTACACTGTTCAGTTAAAATTCATGATTTTGATACATCTGATGTTAACACTGCTTAATAATAAAACAAAAGAATGGACTACTTTATAGATAAATCTCAAGTGCTTTCTAATAAGTGAGAAAATCAGATTCAAAAGGCTATCTCCTCTGTTATTCTGTTTATATGATATTCTGGAAAAGGTCAGAATAAAGAACTGAAAACAGAAAAAAACAAAACAAAAACAAAAACAAAAACCCAAATAGCCAAGTAAATGTTAAAGAATATTTTAATGTTCCTGTATTATTCTTAGAATTTGCTATAAGTTTAAATTATTTTCAAATAAAAGGTAAGAAAATGTAAAAAAAAAAAAATCATGATTTTGTAGTTATAAAGTTTTTCATAAAATTAGTCAGTATTATCATTATTAAACTACAAAAAAGAGGGAGGAACTAAACTCTGAAATTAGAGTCTTTCTTTTGTTGCTGTAGTTGTTCCTGCTTCCCTCATTAGACTATATAAACATTTACCTAGTTCTTAAGTATGTATACTAATACAAGAAAATAAAACTGCACCTCATTCGAGATTTAAAATTTAAGAATTCATCTTTAAAAAATGTAAAAATGAAATTGTAAAACCATTCCTAGTGTACAATGTCTTAAAAATAATTTAGGTAGGCCAGCTTGTGGCATGGTGGTTGAGGCAGCTGAATCCTACCTGGTCAACCAACCATGCAATTCACGTCTTAGATCCAGCAGCTTGAGAAACATGCTAGGAACGTGCCTGTGCCCAAACTCCAAAAAGGAGGGAGATGGGGGAGAAGAGAATATGGCCTTACCATGCCTCATCGGGGAGAGGCAGTGCTTTTTACTTTCCCTCTCCCTTCCTCCTTCCCTCTTTCTCTACCCCAAGGGAGTGCACACGCCCTCTGGCAAATTGAAATGATCTGGCTGCACTCTAGAAGTATTAAATAAGCTTAAGGTAATAGAGTATAAATCCAACATACAAAAGTCAAGTGAATATCAAAACACTGACAATAAACACTTGGCAACAAAAGTTACTGAAATAACACCATTTATAAAAGTTCCAAACCACCAAATATATATAAATAAATATAAATCTGACAAAACACATACAGGATCTGTACACTGAAAACTATGAAGCACTGATGAAAGAAAGGAAAACCACCTACCACATTAATGGATTAGAAAACTCAACATAGTTAAGATGGCAATCCTCCTCAATGATCTTTCTGTTTAAAGTAATTCCAATCAAAATCTCAGCAGAGTTTTTGTAGACATAGATATTAGACAAGCAGACTTTAAACTGTATATTGAAAGGTAAAAGAACTAGAGTAACCAAAACAATTGTTAAAATAAAGAATAAAGTTGAAGGATAACATTTTGACTAGACAGATGTCCCTCTGAAAACACCTACTATAAATAGATTTCTAACTATATCATTATTAAAAACAAAAGCTATTATTGTAATTAAAAACTATACAGAATTGGGACCAGCATTTAGTGTAATGGCTATGTCGCTAGACTCCCATGTAGTCGACTGTGGTTCGAGTCTCGGACCCGGTGGCTTAAACTCACGCCGGGCGCATGTGCGTGCATGCCCAAGATCCCGAGGGGAGAATGGAGGAGAAGGGATTGTGGCGTGGTCATCCCCCCTGGGGGTGATTTCTCGCTTTCTGTCTCTCTCTCTCTCTCTGTCTTTTTGGTGAGTGCATGCACCCTACAGCAAAAACCTCTCAAAAGAAAAAAAAAACTATACAGACTTAAAGATTAAGATTGTGACAATTTCATTCTTTCATTTATAAAATCCGGACTTTTAAAAAAGAATTATTTATTTAAATTTATTTATTTATACATACACACAGACACACACACACATCTGGCCAGAGAGAGAGAGAGAGAGAGAGATTGAGAAAGCAAGTCACTAGCTCCAGGACTCGACCTACAGCCAGCCATGTGGGGGTCCAGTACCTTTAACCACCATGCCACCTGCTAGCCCCTAAAATCCAGATTTCTATATACTGAACTTGCCAAAATCTACTTAATATTATTCAAATAATATTAGGTCCCAAAACCATATTTGAACTATGATAAATCTGAAATTCACATTTAGAGAAAGAGCAAAGATCTTTCTGTAAAAAGCCTCCTTTTTAAACCTTGACAATTTGATAAAGGAATCACGAAGTCTCCAAAGTTCCAAATAGGCTCATCAGCTTTACAAATGCCATGTATCACAATCATGATTCTTAACTCTTTCAAAGATATCTACAAATAATTTCAAGACACATCCCACCTGAACTTACTTTTTTTTTGGTTTTAACATACATGCACTCTTCTCAGAGAGAGACAGAAAGAGAGAAAAAGAGAGAAAGAGGAAGGAAGAACCATTCTCCCCAGTGGGCCACAGCCACACTGCACTCTCTGTGCCTCCATCTAAACCTTCCATGATGATTTTGGGTCCATGTGCACATACACACATATCCAGTATGTTTTCAAGCCACCAGGTCCGGGATTCAAATCACAGTTGGCTATGTGGGATATGGCTCCCAATACACAGTGCTTAACCACTGCACCACGGGGCTAGCCCACCCCCACCTGTACTTTTTTAAAGAGCCATATGCACTAAATTTTTCCTAAACAATTGGGTCATCTGAAAAGTCATGATTCATTTTTGCATAGAAAAACACAGAAAAATACATCGTGACTTTTCCGATGACCTGATATTATTAGGAATAATTTTATAAAACCTGATAAAATGAATGTACAACACAAAGAAGTTGGAAACCACTGATCTAAATCATAAAACATTATTAGTAGTAGAAGCCTAGCAGATGTCAAGCTCTAGCATATCATACCTCTACTCTAAATTCCACCATAAAGCTAAAACTTAAATAATCAAATATGACAAATCTAGAAAAAGCAAGGAAGAGCACATAACACTCTTTAAAGGGCACAAGCACTAATAGTTATGAATTTAAATACTTCCCTGGCCCTGTGAAATATATTTTATTTCACACACCAAACTTCTCTATGAGGTAATATTAACATTATCAATTTTGAAATAAACAAAGGTTTGGGACCAGCAGTTAGCATAATGGCTATGTTGCTGAACTCCCATGTAGTCGACCACAGTTTGAGTCCTGGACCCGGTGGCTTAAACTCACGCCGGGCGCATGTGCGTTTGTGCCCAAGATCCTGAGAGGAGAATGGAGGAAAAGGAACTGCGGTGTGTCCATCCACCCCCCAGGGGGTGATTTCTCGCTTTCTGTCTCTGTCTTTCTGGCAAGCGCATGTGCCCTATAGCAAAAACCTCTCCAAAAAAAAAGAGAAAGAAACAAAGGTTTAATAAGTAAGTTCTTTTACCAATGGCCATGGATGATATAAGGCCAAATGACAAACTTACTACTAACCATGTAATCTTAGCAACAAAAGAACAACCTAATATGACAAATATGATCGTCATTAATTAAAAAAAACAGCAAGCTACTATTTTGAAGTAAATTGGTACAGAAAAGGAGAACTTCAGTTTCTGAGTTATAAAGAAAAAAAGCTAGTTTTCCACAAGTTTAATTAGTCCTAGTAAAGAATAAGTAGCATTTATAAATAATCCTCAAAACAGCTTCCATTTGCGGGAATTAACTGCACAAACACCTTCCATTAATACAAAATAAAGTAAAACATTCATAAACGAAATATATAATGTACCAAAGACATAGGTAAAGTACAATGTTATGCTCTCTTCTAAACTTTAATATTCATGCCTCCAAAGAACTTAATTTCATACAACTATCTATGAGACCTCAAAATTTCTAGTTTCCAAATTTTGTAGTGGCAATAAAGACTGAACTGGAATCTGGAACGCCAGTGAAGTTCAACAAAATTCACAATAACAGATGCTAAGCATTATAGCGCATGTTATAATCAAGATGTTGATAAGAGATCTTAGTATTGAAACAACTGTTCTTTCTCTGCAAAATAATTAAGAGACCAGCAGTTAGCGTAATGGCTATGTCACTGGACTCCCATGTAGTCGACTGTGGTTCGAGTCCCGGACCTGTTGGCTTAAACTCACACCAGGTGCGTGTGCATAAGTTCCCAAGATCCCAAGAGGAGACTGGAGGAGAAGGGACTGCAGCATGGCCATCATCCCTGGCGGGTGATTTCTCACTTTCTATCTCTGTCTCTCTGGCAAGCGCACATGCCCTATAGCAAAAAACAAACAAACAAACCAATCTCTCCAAAATAATTAAGATAAAGGTGTGTCTATAAAGATAATCAAAAGATGATTCTCATTTACTAAATATTTATCTATTTATTGGAATAAATATGAATCTGATTTTTTTGTAAAGCCTGAATACGTAATATTTTAATTTATATAAGTTGATTTCTATATTAAAACTTTTTAAAAAGTCTGATATTTAAAACTGCACAGAACTAAATTGTTTTAAGTCCAAAACAAAAGGAATTCGATCTGCTTTTAATATTTCAACTAAAGATTTCCTGTTCACAGCCAGATGCCTTCCCTTGGCACATACAGATTGTGCTTGATTGTTATGATGGCCAACAATGTTAAAGGTCAAATTTCACAGCTATAGTAAAACTCTCTAGGCCCTAAAACCCTTTAACATACACAACTTGTTTCTATGTTTCTGCTAAATATAACAAGATGAAATTAATCCTTGCTATAAGATGTTTCCTGAAAGTAATAACTAATTGGCCTGACTCGCTACTGTCATTAAGTGATTACAAAACAATTTTTATGTATCTTTCTTATGTTTATTAGCAACAATCAAAATTTAATGTTTGTGAAAACAAATCTGTCTATAGCACATCCCTACCCAACCACGAACTTACTTTCTCCTTTCTATTCATTCAAATACTTAAACCTTTTCCAGCATAAATTTTGAAAATGTAAACCTCAGTCTTTTCACAATAAATTCAAGATATTTTCAGCTGTAAGATCATATTCAGATTTTCCCCTTCTGGAAAAGACAAATATCTTTTGTTTGGTTAATTACTGGTTATAATCTTTGCCAGCAAGTAAACAGATTCCTTCAAACTATTGTGTTTTTCCCCAAAAGGCAAAATATTAAAGCTATATTGCCCTAATATAAAAAAAACTCTATTAAATAAAATTTCTCAAGCAATGTACCAACTGCTCAATAAATACTTACCTTTTGGGGAGAGGTAAAGAATATTTTATTACCAGATTCTTTTTTTTTGGAGAGATTTTTTTCACTATAGGGCGCGTGCATTCGCCAGACAGACAGAGAGAGACATTAGAGACAGAAAGCAAGAAATCAACCCCCAGGGGGGATGGTCACGCCGCAATCCCTTCTCCTCCATTCTCCTCTCGGGATCTTGGGCACGCACGCACACGCGCCCGGCGTGAGTTTTAAGCCACCGGGTCCAGGACGCGAACCGCAGTCGACTACGTGGGAGTCCAGCGACATAGCCATTACGCTAACTGCTGGTTCCCATTACCAGATTCTTCAGATAACTTTATATATGATACAATCTGACATTACAGAGCCTGGTATAACACAAAACTCTGTCCTGGGTGCTACACATGCTCTCTGTCTCTCTCTCACACAGTCATCAGAATAAATAAATAAACTTTAATTTTTCAGCTGTGACTAGAGAGTTGTTCTGAAGTCTGTCTTTAAACTTATAAAACTGTCAGTGGAGCCAGCAGGTGGTATGGGTTTAAGGTGTTGGACTCGCATGTGGCTGACCATAGTTTGAGTCCGGGGCCTAGTGGTTTGCTTTCTCACTTTCTCTCTTTCTTTCTCTCTCTGGTGAGCACATGTGTCCTACAGCAAATTAAAAACAGTAAAAATTAATAAAAGTAAATAAATCGTTTTTAAAAATTATGTGAGAGTACTCCTAGAAAAGACTAATTTTCAGTAGCTTCTAAGATTACTCCTAGAAATAAAGGTCTTTCAGTGTTCCCTCAAAGATATTTTGTGAATCTGAACTTTAAAAGTAATCTTTCATAATTATATTCTTAAAGCTCAGACAGAAAAGTACCGTAAACTATCAGAGATGTTTGCAATGTAAGTAGATAGGAAAGGTAAGGACAAAGGACAACAAATAATCTATATAACGGTAAACATGATTATTCCTGCTCTATCCCAAATGAATATTAAGTCTCCAGACATAAAACCTATGAATTCATTCACACATTCAGGCATTTATATTTCTGAGCATTTCCTGTGTAGCCAGATGTTGGGCTAATCCTGACTCTTCTACTCCCTTTTCCCTCAAACCCTGCTAGTGGCCAACTTCCATTAATTTAAACGTGCCCCAATGTCAGTAGCTTCAGTAGCTTTTACAAATGTCAAAAGTATTTCAGGTCCTCATTATTTAAAATATAGCCACTGAACATGCACCAAATGAAAGAATATGGAGTTATTAAAACTAATCATAGGGACCAGCAGGTGGTGTGGTGGATAAGAGTGCTGGATTCGCACATGGCCAACCATGGTTCAAGTCCTGGACCTGGTGGCTTGCTTTCTCACTTTCCCTTTCTCTCTCTCTCACTCTCTCTCTCTCTCCCTCTCTGTCTCTCG
>NW_006160211.1:1731485-1737666 GCF_000334495.1 Tupaia belangeri chinensis
GCTTTCTGTCTCTATGTCTCTCTCTGTCTGTCTGGCGAGCGCACGCACCCTATAGCAAAAACCTCTCCAAAAAAAAAAAAAAAAAAAAGGAAATAAATAAATAATTCTTAAAAACAAACAAAAAAAACTAATCATAAAAAGTCCATAACATTAAGAAACTCATTCAGGTTCAAAAGCAAGGATATAAACTATACAGAATATAATCACAACGATGTAAAAAAAAGAATATGACAAGGAAAAAAGATGAAAGAAATAACTAATACACTAACAGAATTGCTAGTAAGCAGGTATTTTACCTCTACTTTTCTACATTTTTGCAAGTTTCGTACAATAAGCAGTTATTACTCTAAAAAATGTATGAATGAGCTTTATTTTAAAAACTTTAATTGGGTAACAAATTTCTTCTGATGTTTGGCAGGATTATCAGAAATATCCAAAATTAACTTGAGTATGCAACTGGTTCAATCTTTTAACCTAGATCTTTAAAAATAAAAAAGGCATTCATGCATATTCATTACAATATTTCTATATGTCTAGAAAATCTTTCCACTTCAGTGTCCCAATGAACTCTGATGTCAGTGTTCATAAAATAAGCTCCTCTTACAAACTACTCTACACTATCCCCTAACTTTCAAAATTTAGTGATTTACTTTTTCCAAGCCCATAATTCTCAGTTTTCCTTCAAAAGCATCCTAGAGCTGCCTTTTCCTACCCATTATCACTGGTACTTAAAATCCTCTCTTCTCTAGGGAGCTATCCTGAATACTACTATAAAACTACTCTTCAAACACTGCTTTCATAAAATGTCGTCTTCTGGAAATGTGCAATGGCTTCTGCTTGACTCAAGTCCAAATCTTTTGTTGGATCAGAAATCAAATCATTCTACTTTGCATCTTACTTTTTTCAAACCTGGTAGAACTATACAGTCTCTTAAATTTAAATTATGCCCACTCTGTTTTCACTTGCTATTCACCATTTTCCACTTAAAATGTCCTGCCCTGAAATCTAAACTTTAAGCTCAAAGCCCAGTTTAAGTCCTATTTCTTCCATGTACCATTCTTTTAAGTATTCCAGCCTATACTGATCTCTCTTCTGACTCCCAATCACATTTATAGTCAGTACCACAAAGCATGACACTTAATTGTCCTGTGACTACTGTATATACACTGGCTTTGTTTACCCAAATAAGGTGTCAAAAAGGCAGAAAACAAAAGGGCCAAAGAAAATACTAGACAATAAATGCATAAAACGTTTTCAGGCATTAAACCAGCTTGATCCCACATGACCTACTGAGCAGTTCAAGTCCTGAACCCGGTGACTTGAAAATCACACTGGGTGTATGTGTGTGGGCGCCCAAAATTGCAAGAGGAGCATGGGGAAGGGATTGTGGCATAGCCATCCCCTCTGGGAGGTGATTTCTTACTCTCCTTCTCTCTCAATCTGTCTCTATCTCTGGCGAGATACACTCTACCAAAACTACAAAAAAAAAATTTTTTTTTTCTATAAAAATACCTCAGACTGTTTTTAAGTCAACTTATTTGAAGTTACATAAACTTAAAAAGTAAATCTGGCTCACAATTTTTTTTATTTTTATCCTTCCAAAATTTAAAACCTTTAACTGTCTAAGTAGAAAAACACAACAATCAGATAAGAAGGTAATTTTTGGCTTGCTTCAGTTTATCTAGTGTAACCCAGTACTTTAAGAATGAAGTAGAGCTGTTTATTCCACAAATCTCTTTTTCTCCCCATAGAAGTATCCCCAAGGGACCAGCAGTTAGTGTAATGGCTATGTTGCTGGACTCCCACACAGTCAACTACGGTTCAAGTCCCAGACCTGGTGGCTTAAACTCATGCCAGGCGCATGTGCGTGCGTGCCCAAGATCCCGAGAGGAGAATGGAGGAGAAGGGATTGTGGTGTGGCCATCCTCCCTGGGGGGTGATTTCTCACTTTCTGTCTCTCTGTTTCTCTATGTCTGGCGAGTGCACACGCCCTATAGCAAAAACCTCTCCAAAAAAAGAAAAAAAAAAGTATCCCCAAGACAGGAAATAAGAAAGGCAGATATTTCCCCTTCAATTCTATGGTAATTTTTTTTGATTCATTACAGAAAGAGCAACAAAAAGACAAACTCAGTATGACCTATTGTCATACTGACCAGTCTGAGAAATAATTATTAAGCTACACAAACAGTTCTGTTAAGAGAGAGAGCGCAGGGTCTAACTAAGCAGCGCAGTGCCCATAGTAGCAACTACATGCCTCATTCTTTCTATCCTCCTTTCTTTTCCCAGGTATAAGTCGAGTTCTTCTGAAAACTTAATCTTCCCTTTCTACCAAACTTAAATTCAATCCAGCCAGAGATATTAAATTCTCCAAGTTTTCAAGGCTCACAGTATTAACAGTCTAAGTAACCATGGGATATATTAAGTTTATATATATAAGCTAATAAAATGAAAAAGAAGGAAGACTAGCAAATGGAAAAGTATTTTGCTAGGAGTATTTGCTGGTTTCCCAGGAAAACTCACAAAAGAACATCTTTTAAATCAATAAATATAAACTAATGTACTATGTATACTGTTAGCCTACCTGAAGCATGTCTCCCTGGATTCTGTGGCATTCTTTGGAAAAGATCATGGTTGTATTCATAATATCTGTAGTCTTCACGTGTACGATCTCCAATTGGCCGCCTTCTCTGACCATCAAAAAAGTTATCTGAAAAATAATATCGAGATCCAGAGTCTCCATTTTCAACAGCAAAATTAACTTCTGTTAAAAATGACTGAGAAGAGCCATACTCCCGAGGAACATCTGCTAGACTCCTGGCAAGATAAGAAGGTGCAGATAATCTGTTGCTTTCTCTTCTCATTATTTCATGAGGTGTTCTCTGAATTGGAGTTCTAAGGAAACTCTGGTTTCTTGAAACTACTCCATCTCCAGAAGCTGAAAAGGCATTAGGGCTTGAATCTGGAAGACAGATATCAGTTCGTCTTGGAATTGTTGGACCATGCCGGATGAATGAAGGCATCAAATCTATAATAAAACAAAAAGTGAAGTTATATTTCAATAAGCAAAAAATATACTTTAAAAAATGTTTTCATTTATATCTACCACCCTCAAAATCAAAATGTCAATGGATTTAAGAGAACACAGTTTAAAAATTCTGATTTAGGACAGTACTGAGCAGGGGCCAACAGGTGGCATGGTGGTTAAGGTGCTGGACTACCACATGGTTGACAATGGTTCGAGTCCTAAACCTGGTGGCTTGAAAATCACACTAGACATGAATGTGCATGCCTGAAATCCTAAAAGGAAAATAAAGGGATCACAATGTGGCCATCCTCCCTGGGGAGTGATGTCTCACTTTCCCTCCCACTGCTTCTGTCGCTCTCCAGTGAGCACACTATAGCAAAGACCTAAAAAATAAAATAAAATAAAATTGAAAGATTAGAAGGGCCAGCAAGTAGCGTGGTGGTTGGGGCACTGGACTCCTGCATAGCTGATCATGATTCAAGTCCTGGGCCTGATGACTTGCTTTCTCTCTTTCTCTCTCTCTCACATGCACACATATGCCCTGTACCAAATTTAAAAATAACAATAAATAAAATAAAAAGAAAAATTAGTATTTTCTCGTTCCAATAAATTCATAATTTGTATGAATGAAGCTCAACTACAATTAAATGTTACTCTGAATATTTTCATACATAATATAAAGTGTCAATGAACTATCTATGAACTACATATCAAAGAAATATGTAGGAATTAATGTATAAAACAGAAAACCTAGAAAATAGATATATAGCACTATTTATTAATGACTACATTTGTTCTATTATTTTCAGTTCATTTTAGAGATTGTCAAAAACCCTTCTTCACAATTTCAAAGGTAAAACAGAGCAACATGGAAAGATGAATTTCTTTAAAAAGATTTAAAAATTAGAAACATTTTCTACTCTTGAAATCACTTCACAATAGTCAAAAGCTAGAAGGCCAAGAAGTCAGGTATGAAATAAAAACAATCTCATTTCAAAGACTGTTCAATCAATTAAAAAACACCACACCTGAAACTATGGCGCCTTTAAGAACAAATCATTATAATTTCAAAACAGGGGGTCAGCAGGTGGCATGGTGGTTGAGGCAGTGAACTCCCAGATGGAAAACTGCAGTTCGAGTCCGAGACCTGGCTGCTTGCTTTCTCATTTTCCCTCTCTCCAGTGAATTAAAAAATGATAACGGATAAAATTAAATAAATAATTTAAAAAATTTCAGACAGAAGATAATGGGATCAACTTCAAGGATATAGTACTTCTGAATATAGAAATTGGGAGTAGCTTACACATTCTGGTGAGAAAACAAATGCCTTTAAATCATGAGGAAAATTAGATATGGATACCATTTTATTAGTTCACTAAATAATATTAGAGTACTCATATTTTTTAAAGAATTTTTTTTGTTATTATTTTTTAAAATTTGACCAGAGAGCAACAAAGGAGAGAGAGAGAAAGGGAGAAAGCAAGCCGCCAGGTCTGGAACTCCAACCATGGTCAGCCATGTGGGAATCCAGCGCCTTTAACCACCATGCCACCTGCCAGGCCAAGGGTACTCATATTAATAAGCTTCGGAGGCTAATACTGGACAGAAAATAGTACTTGAATAAATAAGGCTTAACACTTGATGACATTAAAAGAAAAATACTGTATCAAGTTAATAGCTTAAAAATGTGACACACTTCATGATGCTTAACAATGTTTAACAAACTTTCTATGCAGGAAACAGCAAGCTATCATTTTTACTTTATAAAGGCTAAAATCAGGTCAGTTACGACGGTGCTGGATCCCCAAGGAAGACGGAAGAGAGTTACCTTTCCGAGTTTACCTGTACACACACCTGTGATTCTGGATGTCTGGAAAGGATGGGGGAGGCTCACAGTGACAAACCCAGCTGAGGGGTGCCTGTCTCTTTCTCTCAGGAGATAAATAAAACTCAAAAAAGAAAAAAGGCCAAAACTCTAACAGCATGTTTAACTGAAAACTAAGCTGTTAAAAAAAAAAGTTGAAAAATCAAGTTTCAAGTTACTGATGTACCCATCTGATATAATGTGTTGGAAGTAGCAACTATTACAATAATCTGGAACGCTGACAATGCAGCTATAACGGAAAAACATGCTCTCCACCCCTTTCTGTGTGATCCTGGGCAAATACTAAGAACCTCTAGGAAGAGCTTTCCCAATTATAGTATGAGGTAATGCTTAAGTCACAAGGTTAGTACCAGCTTCCAAGATGGAAACTTACACAAAGGGTACGCTGTCGGGGCACCAAAATCTTAGCTCCTTAAGCCACAAATACTGAACACACAGCATTAAACATCCAAGAGACTCTGCTAAAGCATTTAAATACTCGAGGAGAAGAAAACTGGGGAGTGGGGTGGAGGAAAGAAATTCACTTAAAAAAAACCCTCTTTTTAGTAATTTCGCTAATATGATAAAAATCAGGTTCAGTAGATCGCCTTTTTGTGATGGCCAAATACAAATGATTATGGCTCCCCTGCTCTAAGACGGTCTGTCTGTCCCCTTCTTAGGTCCGCATCAGGCAGCCGGACTAAGGAAGTCTGCCCCGGAGTGGCCACGACCTCCAACACGGGCGAGTGACACCCACGGTGTTTGCAAACAGAACGTACAACGCGACGCATCTGGAAGCGGGAAGAGAGGAGCGTCCCAGTCCCGTCCCTTCTACTTTCACAGCACCAGGATCCACAATTTAAGTGTCCCTGGAGTCTCCTTTCAATAACCAAACTAGTAACCCCCGCCCGGGAAGGGGGCGCGGGCCGGGAAGTTTGCTACCGAGTGGGGAGAATGCCCTCTGCGGGAGATCGCGGGACGACCCCAAGTCTGTGGCTCTTTATCGGCTTTCAATCAACTACCCCACTTCAGGCACACAAAACATGGAAAGCCACATTTCCAGAGCCCAGTGAGAACCGAGAAGCCGCCGCGGCCGCCCGCCCAGGTGTCCCCGGCCTGCCCCCGACACTCACTCCGGAGCAGAGGCGACGTCTCCTTCTTCACGTACTTGCCCTGCACCTCGGCCGGCTTGGACACTTCGTTTTTGGTTTTCTTTCGGGACAGCATCCTTCTCGACGAGGTCCCAGGCTGCGCCCCGCAGCCTACCTAAGGCTCCGCGCCGGGCGCCGGCC
>NW_006160211.1:1738037-1750743 GCF_000334495.1 Tupaia belangeri chinensis
CGCGGCTCGCGCTCGCCTGGGGCCGTCTCTAACCACAGGTCCCCCTTCTCCCCCGACCCTCGGGAGTCCCCCCAGACGTGAGGCGTCCCCTTCTGGAGTTTCCTGGGTTGGTAAATTCAGGCCCCTAAACAATACAGAATGCGAATCGAGTTGAAGGGCCACACCCCCAGCTAGTGCCGCATCAAATCACCTATAAATAGATACCGCTTCTGTTGAAAATACTAATTGGCTCAATAATTAGATATAGGTTGATTCTCTCCAATATGCTAAAGAAAAAACCAAAAATGGAGTTTCTGCTTATTTATAATAAATTTGATATTAGCACATTATAGTTTACTATCACTATCAGTCTGTTTTTTAAAAATATTTATTCATTTTTATTATTTTTATTTTTGTGTGTGTGTGTGTTTTAATTTGACCAGAGAGAGAGAGTGCGAGAAAAAGGGAAAGTGAGAAAGCAAGCTGCCAGCTCCAGGACTCAAACCACGGCCCCACGTGGGAGTCCAGCACCTTAACCACCATGCCACGTGCTGGCCCTATCTAGTCTGTTTTTATAGCCACATTATTTTCTTTTGGAGTTACATTTGACATCTTAGAAGTTTGAGGACTTTGAAGCACCAAAATCCAGGACCTGGAAGCTCAGAGGCAGTGATTAAAGCTGTTGGATCCCACTTGACTGACTATAGTTAAGGTCTGAATGGAAGATCTAGTGAGAGTTCCAGCGTGTTCAAAATCCTGAGAGCAGGCTGGAGAAGAGGGTTACATGACCACAACTAAGCTGTTCTTTTCTCTCTCTCTCTCTTTTTTTCTCTCTCTCTCTTGCTAGTGCAAATGCCCTATAGCCATTAAAAAGAGTCAGGACCTGGCTAGTATAGAAACTTCTATTGTATATAGCTTAACAGAACTGCCAAATGTACAGGACAACATTTGGGAGATGAGATTGATGCCCTGATAACAGGATTAAGGCTTTAATAATGGGCAGTACTTTCTCTGGGATCTAAAACATGCCACGGTTAACAGAGGGCACAGAAATGTTTACTACAGAAGATTAAGAAGTTGGTCGAATTTCATTTCGCCTTGAGTAAACAAGATATTTTTTCTAGTGACTGTCTCTATCTTTGAGTGATGCTATTCTCCCTTGATACATGGTTTCCCACAATCCATTCCATAACAGGTAATCATGGAGCACCCACTCTGCTAGGCACTGTTCTGGGTTTTTGGGATCCAGCCATAAATGAGACAGATAAAAATCCCTAGTGTTATGGGGAAGAGAAACGAAGAACACTGAGCAAAACAGACTGTTAGCAGTAAGTGGTATGGTGAAAATAAGAGAGGGTTCCCAGTTTTAGAAAAGGTGATAGAAGGACTTCAAGGGAAGGTGATATTGGAGTCGAGTGACAAAGCAAGGAAATTGTCTTTGAAGCTATATGCAGGAAGAGTATTCCAGGCAGGAGGAACATCAAGTGCAAAGTCACTGCAAGTGAGCATGCTCATGGCAGCTTGGAGGAAAAGTGATAGGGTCTGTGGAGCCAGACTAGAGGGGCAGAGCAGCAGAAAATGAAGTTAGAGTGGCAACAATGGCTGGGGCACTTGGAGCTTTGTAGGCCTTTGTAGGGAATTTCACTTTGAGCAGAGGAGTGACCTAATCTGACATAATGTTGTAATAGGATCTCATTGATATTATATTGAGGTGATAAGGGCCAAAGCAGAGAGATCTGTCAGAAGTTACTGCTGACTTGGATTGGAGGCAGGGAGGCAGGTAACAGCAGGGGAGATGCTGATTAGTGGTTGCTATGGTTTGAATATCCCTGCCAAGATTCATGCTAAAACTTAGTCCCCACTCAACAGTATTAGGAGGTGGAGCCTTTAAGAAGTGATTGGGCCTGAATGTAGAGCCTTCTTGTATGGATTAGGAGAAAGTTCTTGTTATTAGCAAGCTTAGCTAGTTCTGTGGTCTCCCTTGAACATGCCCGCTTGCCCTTCTGTTTTCCCACCATGTTATGCAGCGTTAAAGCCCACACCAGAAACCGCAGCCGTACCTTTGGACTTCCCAGCCTCCAGAACTGTGAGCCCAGTTAAACTTCTCTTTGTAAAGTACCCAGTCTCCCGTATTCTGTTGTAGTAATAGAAAATGGACTAGGAGAGTGGTCATATTTTGGAGATATTTTAAAGAGTGGGCTAACAGGATTTGCTGATTGAACTCAAGAGAAACATTAGAAATGCAGCTGTTCCTTGATTCAGGTCTAGGTACTAGTTAGTGCTAAAGTGTCGAGTATATGGATGGACAAGAAAGAGTGATGAAAATAACTGAAAAGACAATGGGATCTGAAGGTGAGATATAAAGATAGGATGTGAAGGCAAAAGACAAAGGGCACGAGGCACCAAAAACGTGCTTCCCAGGTTTCTTTCCAAGGAAGATCTCACACAAGAACAGGAAGATATTAGGACCTTATTAATAAAGCCAACTCTTCACCACTGGGTTTTTCTTAGAGCCTGAAAAATCAGATACTTTTCATATTCATAGGGAAAATAATCATAGAATTTTACAGCTGTAAAAAATTCCGAGGTTGTTTTATCAACAAAACTAGAAAAATGGAAGGTTTTGCCTGCCTTAGATTATATTATTGGTTAGAGGCAGAGTCGTATCAGAACTGGAGTTTTCTCTTGGCATTTTAGGCCCTGTTCTTTTACAGCACATTAAAAATTCCACTAATGTTGAGTCCAGACTATTTCTAACACAGTTGTTTTGAAAGCCATCCGTGTTCCCTACGATGTATTCTCCTTTTCCATGCTATTTCAATTCATTAAATTATAGCGGAGAGAAAGCCTCAATTAGGTACTCTCTTTAAGACCTATAATTTGCCTTTTTATCAAGGAGGATGCATTCAACAATCTGCAGGCAGCATTAGCAATGGCTGTACATAGCTAATATGTAAATACTCAGTCCAAATCCTTAAATCCAGAGCCTTTGAATTCACATGTCTTCTAGAAATTCCTGTGCTTCGGGGACTTTTTATTAAGGCAGCCAGATTGTATAGCTGTCATTCTCCAAACATTCCCTATCATAATGGTAGTATGGTCTTACATAACAAAGATTTTTTTTTCCCCTTGTAATTGCCTTCTCACTGGAGGAAACTGGCAAGTAGGCTCATGTCTAACCAACAATTTTTTATAAAATTAATTTAGCATTAAAACTGCTTTTTAGTGAAGAAAATCAGATGTGATCCTGAGCTAACCTCACTGCTCTCTGGGTTTTTTTTTTTTTTTGAGAGAGAGATTTTGCTGTAGGGTTCATACACTTGCCAGAAAGACAGAAAGAGACAGAGAGACAAGAAACCACTCCCTGGAGGGATGGCCACGCCGCAATTTCTTCTCCTCCATTCTCCTCTGAGGATCTTGGGCACGCACACACACACGCCCAGTGTGAGTTTAAGCCACCGCTTCCAGGCTCGAAACGCAGTCAACTATGTGGGATCCAGTGACATAGCCGTTTCGCCATCTGCTGGTCTCTGCTCTCTGGGTTTTAATTTCCTCATTTGAGAATGAAGAAGTTAGACCATTTGATTAATAAAGTGTGTTTCAGCCCTAAAGTTCTCTGTCACATAGGCAAAAGGAAACATGAAAAATGAGAATAGTAACTCTCCTTGGTTAGTAGGCATAGAGGTGATTTGCTTTCTATTTTCACTTAAAAACTTAATTTAAAATTTTTTTTCTTAAGTTTACTTGTTTCTTCCATGAGACAGAGAGTAAGAAGGAAAGGCACCCCCAGCAAGGTATTCATGCCATGATCCGCCCACAGCCTTAGCCATCATGGATCATGGCATGTGCATGTGAACTAGGACACTCAAGGAGGTCCCTGGAAAGGAACCCAGGAGCTTCCTGTGTGGGTCTAGTTGTTACCATTGTACCACCACCTGGTTCCTAAAAACTGTTTTTAGGAGGAACCCAGGAGCTTCCTGTGTGGGTCTAGTTATGTTACCATTGTACCACCACCTGGTTCCTACAAACTATTTTTAGGCCCAGCCAGTGGTGTGAAGGTAAAGGCAGCTGGATCCATAGCTGTCTGTATGGTTCAAATCCTGGACCTGGAGGCTTGAAAAATATGCTGGGTGCCTATATGTATGTGCCCAAATTATGAGAGGAGAATGGAGGAGAGGAGACTGCAGTCTGGCCATCCTTCCCTGTGGGTTGCTTTCTCATGTTCCCTCTCTCTCTTTCTGTCTCTCTGTCTCTCTGCTAAGTGTACCCCACAGAAAAAAGTTTTTTTAAAAAATAATAATAATTAATAATAATAAAAAATAGAGACCAGCAGCTGGCGTAATGGCTATGTCGCTGGTCTCCCCTGTAGTCAACCGCGGTTTAAGACACAGTGGCTTAAACTCACGCACGCCCAAGATCTCGAGAGGAGAATGGAGAAAGGACTGCAGCATGGCCATCCCCCCTGGGGGGTGATTTCTCGCTTTCTGTCTCTCTGTCTCTCTCTGCTTTCTGGCGAGTGCACATGCCCTATAGTAAAAACCTCTTAAAAATAATAAATAAAATAAATACTTTTTAAACTATTAAAATATCAATATTATGTAAAACCATTATTAGCATAAAAATAAAATCTCATGCCAAAATGTTACTTTCAAAGAGAACCAAGATTCTTAATGCTATTTTGACTTCCTCTTGCTAGAAATATGTAAAATTTAAAAGGGTGAATCATCCAATAAAGGATTGTCCAAGAACCAAAATCATAATAGGCCCTTCATATACAGCCTCTTCAAAAAAATTTTTTTTAAATTAAAAAGGCGGGGCTACATAGAACAGGGGCATTGCAGGGAGATGTCTTCATGTGAGGTGCTCCACTCATTGCTCATACCAACGTGAGGGCTAAGCAGCCCTGAGTTGCAGCATCCCTCTTCCAACTCAACTCCCTGGCCCATAACTAGAAAGTAGAGAAGAGAAATTGGCACGGAAGTTCTTCACACCAAAGAAAAGCACACGAGCTTACAGTTGCAGACTCTCACTCCAACAAATTAGTCAAATATGAATACACCACAAAATGACTAAAAATCAGAGAAGATAGACTGCAGAGTGAGCAGCAGGGAGAAGGACAGGGCTGCACAGAAAGTGTGGCTCATCTCTTCCTGCATGCCTCTGAACTCTCCGTTGAAACCCTGCAGCTCAGCCCAGGTGCACCTGTTCTCTAGAAACCAGGAGGCCTTTGTACTATCAAGTTCCAATGACAAAAGTACAGGTTGCTTGGTGAGTGTCAGGGAAATGGAACTGCAGAGAGATTACAGATTGCCTCCTTCTGCGCACCTCTGAATGCTCAGATTTAACGCCAAGAAATTAGGAAGAAATGTATAATCCATCAGATGATCAGAAACCACTGTAGAGGCACAAGAAATATGCAAAAACAAGAAAGTATCTCTCCTCCAAGGAAAAAAGAATAACCCCATCACCACCCACAGACAATTTAATGGAATTTGTGGACATGTCAGATAAAGATTTCAGAATATTCATAGTTACTAAACTAACAGAGAATATTAGTTATATAAGCTAACTAATAGTTAACTAATATAACTAATATTCTCTTCTCTTGCAGAGAATTAGTTAATATAACTAATATTCTCTTCTCTTGCAAGAATAAGAAAGGCAATGAACCCCAGAAGATACAAGAGAAAAGGGACAGGGACCAGCAGTTAGCGTAATGGCTATGTCGCTGGACTCCCATATAGTCGACGGCGGATAGCGTCCCGGACCTGGTGGCTTAAACTCACGCTGGGCGCGTGTGCGTGCATGCCCAAGATCCCAAGAGGAGAATGGAGGAGAAGGGATTGCAGCGTGGCCATCCCCCCTGGTTGGTGATTTCTTGCTTTCTGTCTGTCTCTCTGTCTTTCTCTGTTTGGTGAGTGCACGCGCCCTATAGCAAAAAAAAAAAAAAAAGAAAGAAAAGGGACAATAAGTTCCAAGAGGTGAGGAAGTTCTTCCACAATCAGAAAGAAGAAATACACACCATAAAAAAGAATCAAACGGAACTGTTAGAGAAGAAGGCTATAATTCAGGAAATAGAAACTTCCCTTGAAAGTATGAAAAGCAGATTAGATCATGCAGAAGGTCAAATATCAGAAGTAGAAGATAAAACCTCTGATCTTGAAAATATACCACGCTGCCATCTCTTCTCTTCCATTCTCCTCTCGGGATCTTGGGCACGCACTCACACACGCCTGGTGTGAGTTTAAGCCACCGGGTCTGGGACTCAAACTGTGGTCGACTACATGGAAGTCCAGCGACATAGCCATTATGTTAACTGCTGGTCCCAGAGACTAAATTTTTGTTGCTGTTGCAAATAAGTTAGTTTATGCCTCTTTGGTCAAAGGGGGAATGGAGAAAGAAAAAAATGTTTCAGAAGAAAATTACAGTGCACTTATTACTAGATTTTACCTTTGTTTTTTGAGTTTTCAGTATTTGCCTACTGTTGAACAGAATCCTAACCTTTTCCCTGGCTTTAAGTCTTAGGCAATTTTTTCTTAACATTGTTGGATTTTGACTTATGAAAGCTAAAATTGCTTGGGTGGTAAGCATTGAATACATGCAAATTTAGAAAAGCCTAAACACTTGTGTGAAGTAAGGTTTTTAAGGTAACCAGACCTTGCTTTGCACTTAACACAGTCAATACATCTTTTAAACTATTACTTTAAAAAGCTTCGTATCTTTAAAAACTTAACTGAAATTATGCATTTAGTCGAGACAAGTCTGAACAGGGCACTTGGTATCAAGAATCTTTGCCTTGGCTGGTGATGTTTGGCTCCTGCTGATCAGGACTAAGGAACTAGAAATAACAATGTAGACAAAGGAGATTCAGCAGAATGAGGAAATGGGTGGATGGGAACAGGAGGTTGTGATCAGAGGGGAATTTCAGAATTTCAAATGATATGAGTTATCAGTTGCCACCAAATTTTTAGCCAGGAGTAGAGGTGGAAGTAATGAAATCAAGAATTAAAGAATGTGAAAGCAAGATATTAGAAGACATGAACAGACGATGCCCTATTGTAAAAGGATGAAGGGAATGTCCTGGAAATTGGTAGAAAAGAAAGAAGAAAGGATAGTGTAAATAAAAGATATAAAAATGACAGATTTGGGGGCCAGCCAGTGGCATGATGGTTAAGGCAGTTGGATCCTACACGGGCAACTATGTGGTTCAAGTTCTGGATTCAAGTTTGGCTTGGGAAACATGCTGGGTGTGTGTGAGTGCCTGCCCCAAATCCCGAGGAGAAGGGACTGTGGTGTGGCCATTTCCCCTGAGGGATGATTTCTTTCTCTGCCATTCTCCTGTGAGCGCATACTTCTTAGAGTAAAATTACGGTTTCTTCCTTACGGTTCATTCATGTATTATTCAGAAGCCTCTGAATTCCTAGAACTTCTAAGAATTCCAAATCACTGAGGAGTAAAGTTCACATATTGTTTTGTGCTGATGAGCCTTAGTTAAGTTCACAGTGAGAGGCCCAATACCACCGGACAAATTGCCTTTCCACAATAGCGTCCTCTGAGTTTAGAGCATGTGTAGGCTTGCATGCCAGGGCCTGATTATCTCAGGCATGGTTAGCGAATAGAACTGAATAATCATCTATGGCAGCTTTATACACTTTTCTTAATTGTGGTATCATCCGTCTTGCCAGGAACGACTTTGATGACAACTGTAGTTTGGAATTATCTGACTAAAAATACAAGGGTGGGGGCCAAGAATTTCAACCTCTCCATTTCTCCCATCCTGCTCACAAACACTGTACTTCACATAAAAGCTGTTCCCATCCAAATCTAACACTTTACTAGATTCTAATGGTAATATTAATAACTAATATTTGAACGCATGACACTAACGAGTGTAATAGGAGACTATATAACAAATAGACCGGTTGAAAGACAAGCACTGTAGCTTTGTTATGAATCCTAGAGAGTTTCCTTTTTCTAGAATCAAGTCAGCGATTGGTCCTTCACGTGAAAGTTACAGTGGACTCCCTAGGCACATTTCCTTTGGATCAAACTCTTAGAAGCAGAATTGATGGGTCAAAGATTTGGTAGGCTGACTAATGTCATCCTTCTGCCCCCTACCAGGGATACGCAGGCCCTAACCCTCAAAACCTGTGAATATGTTAGCAAAGTTACAGAGACTTGTAGCTAGAATTAAGAGGATTTTCAGACGGGGAGAATTACTTGGGTTACTAAGGTGGGCCCAACATAATCACTTTGGTTCTTATAGGAGGAAAGAAGGATAGGAAGGTGTTGGAAGCCAAAGGATGCCAACAGCCTTCAGATCCTGAAAAAGTTGGGGAAACCACTAACTCTCCTCAGAGCCTCCAGAAGGAACTAGCTCTTTGGGCACCTGAATTTTTGCCTATTAAGGTGGATCTTGGACTTCCAACCTCCAGAGCTGTAAAATAATGAAGTCCTCTTGTTTTATGCCAGCAAGCTTTCACAACTTTTTACAGTAGCAAGAAGAAACACAGAGTTTGCAACTAGTTTCAAGGTTTTCTAATTACCGATTTCCCATCAGCAGCATACCAGAGCGTCTCTTGTTCATCTTTACTATTTTGTGTGCATGTCCTTTCTCATAAGCAGCCTGTAAACTGGGATGTGGAATATGTTTACCTCCTCTCTTTTTCATCTTACACAGGTATCCTGAACCTGAGAGAGCCACAAAAGTATGTATTAACAATGTTGGTGAATTTCAGTAGAGTAAGGAACACTGAAGAGAAAAAATTCAACCTGGATTTTGTTTTTGAATGCATACACTTTACTTTGAGCCTTCTGAGCTAGGTTTATATCATGTCTTTTGGAGTTAAAGCAAAAAAGAAAAGATTAAAAGATCACCTTGTGGACTGATGTTAAAGGAGCTGGGTCCCACACGATTGATTGTGTGGTTCAAATTCTGGGCCCCCTCCCCGCCCCTGCTTTGTGCATGAGTGCTCAAAATCCAGGAGCCAGGGTTGAAAGCCAGATATTAGGACAAAAGTTTTTCTTAACATTCATATTTATGAGAGTTTTGGGAGTAGAGACCAGATATATATTTATTTGGTTCAAATTCTGGGCCCCCTCCCCGCCCCTGCTTTGTGCATGAGTGCTCAAAATCCAGGAGCCAGGGTTGAAAGCCAGATATTAGGACAAAAGTTTTTCTTAACATTCATATTTATGAGAGTTTTAGGAGCTCTATCTCAGGAACTGGGAGTAGAGACCAGATACATATTTATTACAATATCATGTGCAAAATACCTATACTGAAGACAATAAAACACTTCTGATAGAAATTAAAGATAACCACATAAAGTGAGAGAGATACAGCATTCATATTGATAAATCAGAAGACCAAATATTAAGATGTCAGTTTTCCCAGATAATCTATAAATTCAATTCAATACCAATCAAAATTTCAGTACACTTTTTTTGTTTGTAGAAATCAACAAGTTCTTTGCTAATTTCGTGTGGAAGTACAAAGGACCAAGAGTGACCAAGTCAATCTTTTTTTTCTTTCTTTTTTTGCTATAGGGAGAGAATGCTTGTGCGCATGCAAGAGAGAGAGAAATCACCCCCTAGTGGGCATGGCCACACTCCAATCCCTTTCTCCTCCATTCTCCTCTCAGGATTTTGGGCATGCATGCACATGTTCCCTGCATGATTTTCAAGCCACCAGGTACAGTATTCGAGCTGCGTGGCCAGTCATATGGGATCCAGTGCCTTCACCTCCGTGCCACTTGCTGGTCTCTTTGAAAAAAGAGAACAAAGCTACCATACCCAGATTACCTGATCCAAGAATTATTAGGAGACAGTAATCAGTATCATGTAATATTGGTAATCAATATCATGTAATAGTGGTATCAAAATGAACAAGTAGATCAACAGAACATACTGAAATAGACCATACTGAAATAGACTCACATTCATGGAAAACTGATGTTCAACAAAGGTATAATGTAATTTGAAGACAACAGAAAGAAAGGGGAAAAGCACCTCCCCCGTAGGACATGGTCATGCTGCAATTCCTTTTCTATTTTTTCTCTTTTTTTGGAGAGATTTTTGTTATAGGGCATGTGTACTCACCGTAGAGACAGAGAGAGAGAGACAAAGTTAGAAATCCCCCCAGGGTATGACCACACTGCAATCCATTCTCCTCCTGAGATCTTGGGCACGCACACACACATGCCCAGCATGAGTTTGAAGCCACCGAGTCCGGGACTTGAACCGTGCATGGTTGGCCATATAGTAGTCCAACAAGGTAACCGCTACACTGCCTGCTGGTCCCTCATTTTCTATTTCTTCACCTTGTTGAGCCTTTGGGCATGCACACTCACTCTCCAGTGAGCACATGTGCCCTATAGCAAAAAACTCTCTAAAAACAAACAAACAAACAAATAAATAAAAGTATAATTCTTGAAAATTGCTAAAAACAATAGCAATTTAAAGTGTTCTCACCCCTCAAAAAATTAAACATGTTGAAGTAATGAAAACATTAACTCAGTTTAGTCATTTCACAATATACACACATTTCAAAACATATTGTATATAATAAATATACACAATTTTATTTATCAGTTGAAAAATAAGAGAGGCTGGACAAGGTCAAATAAGACATTTTTTGAGACTGATCCACATGGGAAAGTTCTGGATTTGTGTCTGGATACATCCCTGAGTATGCTAGACACGTGTGATCAGGGCTGGCTAAGGTTGTGTGTAGATTATGTCTTCAAGACTCTGCTGGGAGTGTTGTTTCTCTCTCTTTGCCTCTTTTGCTCATGAAAGAAATGAATAAATGTAAAAAAATAAAATAAAAAGAATGGAAACTTGAGCTCGAGGCTATATGGAGCCACTGAAAAAAATTTTTTAACAGGAATGAGTCATGCTTTTTTTTTTTTTTTTAAATTTTTGCCATAGGGTATATGTACTTGCCAGAAAAAGATAGAGAGAAAGTGAGAAAGTATCCCCCAGGAGGGGTGGCCATGCCACAATCCTTTCTCCTCCATTCTCCTCAAGATTGTGGGCACACACATGTGTTTGTTGTGTTTTTCAAGCCTCTGGATCTAGGACTCGAACTGCAGAGTCAGCCATGTGGGATCCAGCACCTCAACCACCATACCACACTCTGACCCGAAATTTTGTTTTAGAAGAATTGCTTGTGAAGGTTGTGTGGATAACAGGTGGGAGTGGAACAACTTTAAGAGGTTCATGGGAGCAGCAATTGGTGTAATGGCTATGTTGCTGGACTCCCACATGGTCGACCACGGTTTGAGTCCTGGACCCAGTGGCTTAAACTCACACCAGGCATGTGTGCGTGCGTGCCCAAGATCCCAAAAGGAGAATGGAGGAGAAGGGATTGTGGGGTGGCCACCCCCCAGGGGGTGATTTCTTGCTTTCCGTCTGTCTGTCTCTGACTTTCTGGTGAGTGCATGCGCCCTGTAGCAAAAGCCTCTCAAAAAAAAAAAAAAAGAGGTTCATGGTGACCTTGGCAAGTGCAGGTTTGGTGAAATGATGGGACAGGAGTTGGACAGGAAGGCAGTTCAAACCCTGACCTTTCAGGTCCTTGATTCCTGTATCTTTTATGATCTTTTCCCTCCATTGACTTTATTATAATTTGTGAACTACCTCAAAAATCATTAAACATTCCACTGTTGATGATTTTGTTTTTTTTTAAAAAAAAATCTTTTTAGTACCCCACTTCAAAAAGTTTGTGCACCCTGTGTGAATTTAAGCCGCTGGATCCAGGACTTGAACCATGGTCGACTACATGCGAGTCCAGCGACATAGCTGTTACACCAACTGCTGGTCCCATGTTAAGCTGGCATGGTGGTTAAGGTACTGGATTCCTACATGGATGACTGTAGTTCAAGTCCCAGATCCTGTGGCTTGAGAATCACAACTGGTGGGTGTGCATGTGTGCCCAGAATTCTAAGAGAAGGGATTGCAGTGTGGCCATTCCTCCAAGGGGTGATTTCTCACTCTTTGTTTCTCTCTAGCAAGCAACTGTACCCTATGGCAAAAACGCAAAAAAAAAAAGGTTGTACTCCTGAAAACTGACCTAATGACAACACCTAACCACACCAGCTCATATTTTCACTGCCTTTACTGAGCTTAGATTCTAGCTCCTTCCCTAAACTTTTACTGAGACATATCCTCAATCCTCTTGCCATTTCCTTCCTTTACCTTTACCATCAGTGTTGTCTCTTTTTTTGAGAGATTTTTTTTTTTTTGCTATAGGGTGCATGCACTCTCCAGAAAGACAGAGAGAGACAGAGAGACAGAAAGAGAGAAATCACCCCCCTCCCCTTGCAGGGAAGAAGGGCCACACCGTAATCCCTTCTCCCCCAAAAAAAAAACGGGATCTTGGGCATGCACACACACGTGCCTGGCGTGAGTTTAAGCCACCGGGTCCGGGACTTGAACCACAGTTGACTACATGGGAGTCCAGTGACATAGCCATTAGGCCATCTGCTGGTCCCATCTCTGTTATTTTCCCCTTTCTACTGGCAACTTCTCATAGCACTTACAGTCAAATTTCTCTTAAAGCTTAACATTCTTCTTTTGAGGTCTCATCTCCCTCTTCCTCTTACTCTCTTTCCTCCCTTTCATGTCCCAGTTTCTTAAAAGAATTGTCAGTATTTGTTGTCTCAGCTCTATCTTCTCTAGGCTCTTGCCCTTTATGTGGAAATTGGAATCTCCAAGAATGTCAGGA
>NW_006160211.1:1750754-1775336 GCF_000334495.1 Tupaia belangeri chinensis
CAGCAGGAAGATAGCAATCCAGGTGATAAACTTCAGAAATAGGGGTAAGAGATTGGTAGTGAACAGGTCAGTAGATGGGACTCTTGTATGATCTTACAGAGATCACTATTGGGGCCAGCTCCATTGGCACAGGGGTAATCCACTCCTCATGGAAAGCTGGATTCCACATGGTGGCCGTGGTTAGAATCCCTAGTCCAGTCATTCTGAAACACACTGGGTGTGTGCATGAGTGCTCAAGACCCGAAAAACAGAGGACCAGAGGAGGGGGATTGCAGTGTGACCAGCCCTCTCTCTATCTAATATGTGCACCCACACATGGTGAATTAAAAACAAAGCAAAACAAAACAAAAACCAATATGGAATAGTTTACTGATATCAGAGTGAAGAGCTTAAAGCCAAATCTATACTGATTAAGAAAAAGGATGTGACATTTCCTAGAGGTACATATGTATATGGGTATATATGTGTATGTGTATGCCATCATTTGCATAAGATTGTGTGTGACTCTGTCCATATGTAACCAATAATTATGTGTGTAAGAAAGTTCACTAAAGGTTAACAGTGGTTATCAGTGGGAGGGTAGGATTCGGAGTGATCTTTACTTTCTTTTTGGTGGTGAAAAAAAAACATTAAATATTCTTTTTAAATACATATCGTTTTTTAATTTAGGAAGATGCAGTATTAGTTTTCATTTTGGGAGACTGTTCTGGTGACATGTTTGAAAGTGGCGTTTGTCCTTATCTTATTCCCATCTAAAACTGCTTGCCTAACGAGCAGGAGAATATAAATAAAGGAGCATGATGGGAAGTGACCTAACATTACGTATCATGGGACCATAAGGTTCAAGCAGGCAGGTGCAAGTTTACTGTGGGAAGACATTTAAACCACGTGCAGGTAAAAGCAGAGGCAGCGGCCCACCCCACTGCATGCAAACGGAAGATGAACCATCTTTTGCTTCAATCAGAAAACAAAACAAAAAAACAACCCTAAAACTGCAGTTTGGTGAATAGCAAAAATTAAACAACTGTAGCAACTTAAAATAAACTAAAAAAATTAAATTGTTTTTAATTTTAAAAAATTAAAATTTTGTTATTCCCCTTAGAGTGATGCTTAATTTGTTACATTGTCTTTACAAACTATTTGAGTAAATGACATGAGCTTGTACTAGTTGTCAAAGTTACTAGAATGTGATTTATGGGTTGGATAGGGGAATGTACTTTTTCAACTGCTAGAATATAGCACTTGAATTTTAACATGTTGAAAGATGACTTTTCTTTGCATCATTCAGAAAACATTCTCAGTTCCATTTAAAATGTTTTTAAAACTTTGAATTTTTTTTTTTTTTTAGAGAGAGATTTTTGCTATAGAGTGCGTGTGCTCGCTGGAGAGAAGAAACACCATTTAAATTATACACACACACACACATATATATAAAACACATATATATAAATACATATTGCAGGGTCTTCAAAAAAGTTCATGGAATATGTGTATTATGAAATATGCATGGGTTTCAAAACTTCTTGGACCATAATGAACTCATATTTTAATTCCATTTTCCATGTGCCTTTCAAGTCCCCTTGTATTTATGTCATCATTACTGATAAAGTCAAAACAGAAAAGTACAGTCTGTGTTCATGTGATGATGATTTGAGCATCAATTTTGTTTCAGATATTGAGCTCGGAACTGGGACTAATACCATGGTGAATAAGACACCAGCTCTTGTCTCGAAAGATCTTAGAGTCAAGCAGAGATCAGACAAGTCAGATGGCAATGACACAGCGGTGCCCGTGTCAGCAGGAGCTGCCAGGGTCTCACGCGAGCACTACGGAGCAGCTCCTACAGCAGTCTGCTAGGGTAAGAGACGAGATCCTGAAAAAGTCCAGTAGACTGCCTTTTAAGTATAACCTTAGTAAAAATTTAAATCTTCTCTCTATATTTTTTGAAAAACCTTTAACTCTTGCCTTTGCTGGCAATATTTTCAATAAGTTGCTATGGGCTTTTGCTGCTTCAGTAGGACATGGTGGGGTGGCATTTATTATATTCACTGGGACTTGGGTAACGCCCTGATGAAGCTTGGTCTGTAATATCTGGAGAACATACAGCAATCCAGACAAAGAGGTGGGTGGGGAGCAAGGATAAAAGAAATAACATGAGAAACAGCTAAAATGAGTGACCACGTGCTTGGGGCCAGCAGGTGGAATGGTGGTTAAGGCATGACTGGCCGCTGGCTTGAAAAATCACGCTGGGTATGTGCGTGTGCGTGTCCCAAATCCCAAGAGGAGAATGGAGATGGGATGGTGGTCTGGCCATCCCCCAGGGCAGGCGGGTAGGGGTGATTTCTCACTTTCCCCCTCTCTGTTGAGCACATGTGCCCTATGGCAAAAACCTTAAAAAAAAAAAAGTGCTTCTTTTTGAATAGGCATTACACATCCATGAAAATCTGAGGAAAATCTGTGTTTGAAATCTTACCTTTATGGTAATTTTCATCCATTGTCTACACATCTATAGGGATTTAACCCCAAAGCTCCTTCACTAATGGGCAACCCCCTGAGAGAGCACACTCCAGTACATGGTGGCCTCCAGCAGCTTGTAACCAAGCTGCTCACAGTGGATCACATTTCCGAAAGACCCTGCCTAGTCAGTCACATTCTTTAAGAATTAAGAATTAGAACTAAGAAATAATTGTTGGGCCCTATTGGCCAACCAAATAGGACTTACATAAAACAAGAAAAAAGCAAACAAAAGGTTCCTAGAAACAAATAGAGAGAGAGAAGCAGAAACAGCTCATTCGAGAGAGAGTGACAGACAGAGTGAGGATTGGGGGTGTGGGGAGCCCTGAAGCTCCTCACGTTAGCTCCTCGCACAGTCTAAACTCCCTGCCCTTTGGTTCCATGAAACAAGCAACATCTTACAGTGAATCCTATTTTACTTCAGTCTGCTAGCTAGAGCAGATTTCTGTTTCTTTGAGCCAAATTCTTCCTAAGGTAGCAAGAGGGAGAAGAATTTGTAGACCTGGGTAAAGTGTCTTAGGAAAACATCACATGCAGAGTTGGAGGAGGGTGCACTGCTTACTAGGGATATCCTACGCCCCTCTGGACCTGTATGTGCCGTGTCATCACTGTCATTTTTGTGTAAGTCATTTCCTTGATAGCCCTCCTCCGTCTTACTATCATGACCGCCTGATGCTTCCTTTTGGCTTTTTTTTTCCCCCCAGATATTTTTGCTACAGCATGCATGTGCTCACCAGAGAGACAAAGCGACAGAGAGACAGCGAGAAATCACCTCCCAGGGGGTATGGCCACGTTGCAATCCCTTCTCTTTCATTCCCCTCTTAAGATTTTGGGCACAGATTCCGGACTGTGTCGGGCCTGCTCGTTGGTCTCTGCGATCTGAAAGTTGACAACTTTGCATCCAGGAGGCTGCTCCCGGCGATGCTGCAGCCTTCACCATGCCACAAAACGAATATATTGAATTACATCGTAAACGCTATGGATACCGTTTGGATTACCATGAGAAAAAGAGAAAGAAGGAAATTTGGGAGGCTCATGAACGTTCAAAGGCAAAAAAAGATGATTGGTCTGAAAGCTAAGCTCTATCATAAACAGCGCCATGCTGAGAAAATACAAAATGAAAAGACTGTCAATACGCATGAAAAGAGGAACACCAAACAGAAGAATGATGAAAAGACTCCACAAGGAGCAGTACCTGCCTATCTGTTGGACAGAGAAGGACAGTCCCGAGCTAAAGAACTTTCCAATATGATTAAACAAAAATGGAATGAGAAAGCGGGAAAATGGGAAGTCCCTCTACCCGAAGTTCTAGCCCAGGGAAAAACAGAAGTATTAAAAGTTATTTGAACAGGAAAGAGAAAGAAGGCGTGGAAAAGGATGGTTACAAAAGTCTGCTTTGTTGGAGATGACTTTTCTAGAAAACCACCTAAGTATGAAAGATTCATTAGGCCAGTGGGCTTACGTTTCAAGAAGGCCCACGTAACACATCCTGAACAGAAACTTTTGGCCTGCCAATACTCGGTGTAAAGAAGAATCCCTCATCCCCACTATACACAACTTTGGGTGTTATCACCAACGGTACTGTCATTGAGGTGAACGTGAGTGAGCTGGGCCTTGTGACACAAGGAGGCAAGGTTATTTGGGGGAAATATGCCCAAGTTACCAACAATCCTGAAAATGATGGATATATAAATGCTGTTTTACTGGTTTGATACCAGTTGTATACAAATAACTCCTTGTAATTTTGAAGATGATACACCATCTGGAAAACCATCATGACTGATGTTTCTGAATATAGCCGGTCTTACATGTTTGCAGTCATCAAAAGATTATTTATTAAATTGTACAAAAACATTAAAGTGGCCTGGTTTTACCAAAAAAAAAAAATTTGGGCACGTATGCACACATGCCTGGTGTGAGTTTTAAGCTACCAGGTCCAGGATTCGAACTACAGTCAATTATGTGTGAGTACAGTGACGTAATCATTACACCAACTGCTATTCTCCCTTTTGGCTTTTACCTCTTCTCCTGCTGCCTCCATCTCCCCAGGTTCTTCTGTTTTCCTTATTTCTCCAGAGATATTTTAAAAAATATATGATCATGTTGAACTTTTGTGATAGACCGTAGACATATAGTAGGCTGCCATGTATGGTTTCTAGTTGGTTCCTTCTTATTTTCCCTGGTAATAGCATCCACCCTTCAGAGTAGCTGTGAGAAGGAATGCTAAAGTACTTAGCACTGGGACCAGCAGATGGCATAATGGTTACACAGCTGGACTCTCACGTAGTCGACCATGGTTTGAATCCTGGACCTGGCAGCTTATAACTTAAGATGGGTGCTTGTGCTGCATGTCCAAGATCTCAAGAAGAGAATGGAGAAGTGACTCTGGTGTGGCCATCCCCTTTAGGGGGTGATTTCTTGCTTTCTGTCTGTCTCTCTGGCGAGTACATACACCCTATAGCAAAAATCTCTCTTAAAAACAATTAAAAAAACCCTACTTAGCACTTTATCCCTAGCAAATCTTTATTACTAACACTTTAAACATTTTATGTGGAAGTAATTTCAAGCTTATAGAAAGGCTGGAAGAATAAGAAAAGAAAGGTTGCATACTCTTTACTTGGATTAACCTATGGTTTAATAAAACATTTTGCTACAGTGCTTTATTATTTGTGTTCTTTTTCTTTGTTATCTCAGAATCATTTGAGAATAAGTTGCATTCATGATTGCCTTTACCCCGAAATGCTTCAGTGTATATGTCTTTAGAATATACCCATACATAAACACAGGAGTTACTAACTTTGGTAAATTTAACACGGACACAATACTCTTCTTTAATCTACTACCCATATTCCAGTTTTGTTAAGTAACCTAATACATCTATTATCTTTCTTCTCTGATGCAGAATTCAGTTCAGTGTTAGCTGTTGCATTTAGTCATCATGTCTATTTTATTAAGTTGTCAGGAAAGTCATGACATATTTTTCAATTTTTTTTTCTATGCAAAAATTTGCCATGCCTTTCCTGATGACCCTAGTTTCCTTTGATTTTGAACATTTTCAGCTTTTTAATTTTTATGACATGGACACTTTTAATAGTCCTTTTGTTGATCATACTTTTAAATACTGGATAGCCTTAGTGTCTGGCACAGGGTTGATGCTTGGTTATTGTTCGAGACTTTGAAGATACATATACCCCCCAAACAGGAAAGAAAAATGGTTAGTAAATGCTCATTTGGACTGAAAGAATTTTTAAAAAAGAATTATTTAACTTTATTTATTAACTTTATTTTAATTTGATGGGAAAGGGGGAGAGAGAGAAACTGAGAAAGCAAGCCACCAGGTCCAGGACTCAAACCACCATCAGCCATGTGGGAGTACAGTGCCCTTAACCAGCATGCCACCTGCTGGCCCCTGGACTGTACGAATTTTTGAGAGTTGTCTACTTTGCCTGAACTGGTGAAGCATATCCCATGTGATCATCTCTCAACATGTTATATTTTTAACATCAAATATCCAGTTCAGGGTATATATAGAAAACAAGAGGCATGTCTATAAAATTATTTATTTATTTACACTTTAGGCTCACATTATAATCTTTCTAGAACAGAATGGCTATGATGAAATATACAAAACCAGTATAAGCATACAAATTGATCTGTATCAGAACTCTAGAGAGGACTCCAGATGAACTCACATGAACTCTCTGACAAGCCAATATTCCAGAAGCCAATACACCTTTAAATCATGCTGCGATAAGCTCTCCCCAAGAAGAGGTTTAATCTGTCTCATTCAAAAAAGCTGAGAAGCAAAAAGCTAACCCCATTATTAAACAGCTATCCATACGGCATAAAACCAAAGCTATTTTACAGTGCTGAGATACCCACTTAGGTCCAAACTTGATACAGAGAATACGTTTTAAATATGAACGCTTTGGTTATTTCGCTCTGACTTGGTTTTTGGCATTGTTTATGATAACAATTGCAATTATATTTGAATGAGGCATCACAGGCAATCCATTTAAACACCATGGGCTTAATACTATCACGAAGCATTTGGTCCTGCCTTGACCAGGAATACCTTTAAGGTGCTGACAAGGGCAACATATTTCTCTTTCTTTCACTCAGCAAAAAAAAAAAAAATCACAGAAATCACAAAATAAGAAATAAGTTTTTCACATGTCAAATAACCAAAGTCCACATAAAGCCTTAGGTATGTTTAAAAAACAACAACGAAAAAAGTTTCTTGTAACAACAACCTGCCCTGGGTATAGATGTGTCATTGAAACTCTAGACCTGTAGGATCTCTGCCTGTCCCTTGAAAGTCCATGGCTTCATGGCTGACTGGATATAAAATATGCTGAAGGTTAAATCTATAAGAATGCATTGATGCTTCTGGGAAGGATTCACATTTCAAAGTTTTAAAATCTGGATTTAATAGGAGTTTTAGAAAGATAAAATACTGTAGTTGCTTCTACTCCTCTTCCTTAACAAATAGGAGTTTAAAGCTCAGGCTTCTAAAAAAGCAGAGGGAAGCAAAATAGGATAAAGTTTTAAATATTCACATCTTCCTTTTCTTAGTGTAAAATATTACAAGGGCAAACCTGATTCCTTTTCCTTGAAATGAAGATCCCACCTTCTAGGACTATTTTAAATAATTTTTTAAAGAGAGTTTTTGCTATACGGCGCATGTGTTCGCAGGACAGAGAGAGAGAGAGACAGACAGAAAATGAGAAATGGCTAAGTCTCAATCCCTTCTCCCCCATTCTCCTCTTGGGGGATTCTGGGAATGCACGCACATGCACCAAGTGTGAGTTGTAAGCCGCAGGGTCTGGCACTCGAACTGGGGTTGCTACATCAGAGTCCAACCACGTAACGGTTATGCCATCTGCTGGTCCCTCATAACTGTTCCTAAAAGAAAGTTTCTAAGCATTGCTTTTAATAAACATGCAGTTAAATGACTGTAGGAAAATTCCTAACTTGTGATTTGAAAGAGTGCTATGATAAAGTCTAAAAGCAAGATCTAAATGTGTAATGTTAATAGTTTACATCACATCTCTTTAAAAGGTCTTCTAAGAACTGTAGGTTATAAATTGCCAGTTAAATTTCCACTCTACACTGTTTCTTAAAAATAAACTGTTGCACAAATACAGAAGATTAAGCTATGCGATATTTCTCTTATTAATTTTTTTCCCCTTTTCCCCTCCTCCCAAGTCAGATAAAGCAAGAAATAAAGAAAAAGCAAGAAATAAAGCAAGATAAAGCAAGAAATAAAGCACCTAGATATTAGTTAAATTAACTTTCATTTGAGCAGCATTTTGATTTTGAATAAAGGGATTCTGGGTATCATCCAAAACACTCTAGAAAGTTGAATTTACATTCATTATACAGCATTTTACATATACACAAATACAAATTTATAGGAAATACATTAACCTACACTTTTTATAATGTAAAAGATTAAGCAAATAAAACAAATGTGTTCATGTGCTAAGCCAGCTGTTTGAGAAATAGGCTTGGTGTTTAGGTCCAGCGTCAATAACCTTGAAGAACTTGAAGCATATCACATCAGTATACCACAGACGCTTTATTTTTGACCTTAGTCTGGGACTAGCCACTGTTTTAGATGAAATTTTTCTATCAAAAATAGTGCTGTACAAGTAAAGTGAGTTTACTAGGAATGTTTGCACGGGAAAAGACAGACTTAGCAAAGGCAATGTCAAATATTCTGAAGTATAATTATAGGGAAGGATTTAAAGTGTTTTTCTGGGAGAACTTAGGACTTTTTGATAAGAGCTATGAAAAATTAAAAGGTCTGCTTCATCAGTGTGAGTTCCAAGTCCCTGGAACAACAGTGCCATTTCAGGTCCTCCTGTAGTGAGGACTCCTGACCCCGCAGGTGACCCTGAAGAACTTAAGTTCCTTAATGGAATTCAGTTTGTTTCTTCCTTTATGTGACTGAGGCAGTTTGCTTTATTTAGTATTCCTAACCATAGAGCAGTGTTTGATTCTGCTGTTGTATTTCCTGTACATAGATGGGCTTGATCCTCTGGAATAGATTTCGCTGATCTAAATCCTCTTCCAGAAAACAAGTAGGTGGCTGTGATGAGCTTTGGTGGTAGTATCCGCACCTAGGAGGTCCTCCATTAACTGCTGGCTGAAGTAGGCTACAGCAGGGCTTTGATTTGAAGGCAAAATAAAAAGATGAGCTGAAATGTTTACTGTTTTATTAAGTTTTGATCTTGAGAACGGAGAGTCCTGCTTGGTGCTCCTTCACCTCAGCTGGCATGCCAGTGCTTATCACAGTTCTTCTGATCAGATTTGAGGTATAGAAGGAGTAAGAAGCATGGATATTTTGACTTACATTAAACAAGCTATTAAAAAAAAATGTTTCCAGAAGTTAGGTTTTTAACTCTAAAATCAAGGCTTTTTAACAGAAGATTAAATACACACACAAAAAATATGTAGAAATAAAGATTCTACTATGGCTGTAAATATATAAGACAAATAAATAAGGTCATATGGTTTATACATTTCATATTCTTAGAAAAAGAGAGGCCTACAGTAGTTCAGGAAGACAGTTTCGAATATTGTTCCCTGAGTTCTCAAGGCAACCCCAAAGGTAAGTTCATGAATTCCAAGATGTTAGAGATAGGAAAACCCGTATGGTCTGCTTATCTCTCTTCCAAGAGTGGCTGTTTATTCCAAAGTGGGTTTGTTCAGTGCTTCCCATAGTTTATATGCTTTAAAAAGTGTGGCTTTATCCATTTCTTAGAAGGTAAGTTCCTACGTGAAACTTCTAAGAGGGAGAAGAAAAAGGCTATTTCGAGTGTAAAGCTTTAACATTAGTTAAGAGTGCAGCTGAGTACATCAGTTCGAAATCTCTATACATCAAGAGTGGTTAATACTGTCATAGGTGTTAGAAGGTAGAGTTTTTTTTTTTTTTTTTTTTAAATAATGCCAAGGGCACATGGATAGGATGGAGGCAGGAGAGAAGAAAGAGGAGGGGGTGAGAGAGAGAGAGAAAGCATCCCCGATGGGGCCTGGTCACATTATAATCCTTTCTCCTCCAATTCTCCACTACATTAGGATCCTGGGGATGCATGCACGCACCCGCCCAATATGTTTTCCAAGTCACCAGGGCCAGGACTCAAACCTTGGGTGAGCATGTGGGATTCAGCTTCCTCTGTGTAGTGCTTAACTGCTGCACTATGGGGCTGGCCCCAACCTGGGTATTTCTGATGTCAGTGGTTGTTAAGCCCTGCCTCCTTAGCAAACACAATTATAAAATTACAATCTACTAATTAATTCAGTCTACCAGTTAATTCAAAGAACCCAAACTATTACATACATAATGACTTTTCAGTATTTAAATGTGTAAGAACACTTAAATTAAAACAAAATAAAGTTCATAACAACCCTTCTAATCAGATCTCAAAATAGCTAACCTGTATACACAGATTTACATAGCATAGTGATTTAAAAAAAAATCCATTTGAAACTGGAATTTTAAGTTCTTAAATTGTTTTCATCTATCCACCTTTTCTGTGGTTATTAGTACTTCAAAAACTCCAAAGCTTTGGAAATAATTTAGACGGGTAAAATATGTAGATATTTGTTTCAAACTCCCATATAGGTCTATTTGGGAAAACTGATAGAGACTGGTTTTGTTGTTGGCAGTTTTAATGCTTAATTTTAAGAAACTAAAGAGGTTTTTTTTAAAAAAAAAAAAACAAAACTCTGTTGAAGAAATCTACTGAAATTGCTCAGCTGTGTCAGTAAAGTGCAGTATGAACATATCCTTTGGTTTGGCTATGACCTCAGAGGAGGTGTAGAAGTCAACGGCGCTGGTGTCAGGTTCCTGACAATGTTACTGAGGCTAGCGATCTTCTCTTCTAGGAGGTAATTTTTCTTCTCTGCTGTTTTTTGTCGTTGTTCAGTCATTTCCAGAGCTTTCAACAACTGGGCATTTTCAACATACAAATCTTTCACCATTGCGTCTGCTTTAGTATTCTTGCAGAGCTAGAAACAACGAGAGACATCTTTGCTTCATTTCTGTAATTCATTCAAGATCTGACAGAAGGACAATTGTTTAATAAAGGCAATCCCTTGCTCCAATTATATGCTTTTACTTTACAATATAGTTTCAACATCAGACTTGACATCCAGAATACAAGCGGAGAAAAATTCTCCTTTTCTCAGTTGTTTCTCTGCATGTTTATAGAAATTAGTAATAAAAATATAGATGCAACTCCAAAATGAAAGTTTTTTTATCCACTTTAATAAGCTAGATGTTAGCAGTTTATTCATTCTCTAAGCATATCAAAGTGCTTTTATCACTTAAATTTCTGAGGTGCAAGGTGTAAACTGTGAATTCTACTCTTAACAGCAAATGCTTGAACTTTCCATTCACAACTTGCTGATTATTTTAAAATTTGACTCATATAACAGATAAAATTTGGGCACTTTTTCTGAAATCTTTCTTTTTTGCATGGGGCCTTATCTAAAAGGTATATTCTTATCTTTATGTTTAGAATATACAGTTGACCCTGGAATAGTATAAGGGTTCAGGACACTGATGCCTTGGTACAGTGGAAAATTTGTGTACAACTTTTTTTTTTTTTTTCCTAATTTGCCAGAGGTTGTGTGCACTTGCCAGAGAGAACAGAGAAAACTAGCGAGCGGTGGGAGAGGGAGAGAGCACCTCCCAAAGGGGCGTGGTTGCACTGCCATCCCTTCTCCGTCATTTCTACATCCCGTTGGGATTTTAGGCATGCATACACACATGCCTGGTGTGTTTTTCAAGCTAAGAGGTCGGGCATTTGGATCAGGCAGTTGTCCATGTGATAGCTGGTTCTTTTAACCTCTAGGCCACGGGGCCAGTCCTCTGTATAACTTTTGACTCCCTGGAAACTTAACTACTAACCGCAGACTGCTAACTGCAAGCTTTAGTGATAACATAACCAGTTGATTAAACACAAATTTTTTATACATACTGCATACTGTATTCTTACAATAAAGATAGGGAAAAGAAAATGTTACTAAGAAAATCATAAGAGGGCCAGTGAATAGCATAGTGGATAAAGCGTTGGACTCTCACCTGGCTGACCACCATTTGAATCCTAGACCCGGCAGCTTGAAACTCACCCTGGGCGAGTGTGTGCATGCCCCACATCCTGAGAGGAGAATGGAAGAGAAGGGGCTGCAGCATGGTCATCCCCCCTGGGGGGTGATTTCTCACTTTCTATCTTTGTCTCTCTGGCAAGCACATGTGCCCTATAGCAAAAATTTCTCTAAAAAAAAAATCATAAGGAAAATACATTTCCAGTACTATACTGTATTTTCTAATATAGTTAGTGGAAAGAAGTCCACATATAAGTGGACTCAAGCAGTTCAAACTCAAGCATGTTCAAGGATCAAGAGTACAGTGAAGGCTGGGCTGGGAGACCATGTTAGCAGCCTTGGGATACTTTTATTATAACTCCTGTTAATATCGTCCAATCCCCTTTCTCACGACCCCTTCAGCTTTTCATTTTACACCCAGTTTCACGCAGGACATCTAAATGTGTAAAAGGGTAAGGGAATCAAAGCAACTAAAACATGGCTAATTACTTAATTAGAAGGGCAATGATAAGGATTATAACACTAACGTCTAGAACGTAGATGACGGGCAGGTATAACATACTGTCATTTCAGAACCTCCACTCTGTGGAACTGCTCCACTGCAACTTTTCTTTCCTTCCTTTTTTCCCTCCCTTCTTTCCATGAAAAGAAACACTTCAGTGGTTCATCATCCACAGAAAAAGTTCAAACGCCTCGGCTCAGCAAGTTAGGCCCTTCAAGTCCCCTGTCCCCTATCCCTCTCCAGTCTCTCCTCTTCCATGATAGATGTCCGTATCCCTGGGTTGTCCTAACTGCGTGATGTTCACACACCCTAGAATGCCCATCTCACATTTACGGTTCAAATGTTACTAAGCCCTTAAGGCTTGATTTTAGAGGCCTTCGGGCAGCCTTCTTTAAATCCCAGAGTTGGATCAAGTATCTCTTCTGTTACTCTCTTTCCAAAATAAGATGAATAAAATAAATACATTGTATTTATTTCAAGTCTATCACCTGGTCAAATGCTTGGTGTCCTTAAATTTACAGGGAACTTGGGCAGGAATTTTGTTTTGTTCACTGCTGTCTCTCTAGTGTCTAAAACGTGGCCCAGCACACAGAAACTGTGCTGAATGAATACATACTTAAAGAACTGGATAGATAAATGCTTACTGAACAGGACTTCCTCCTTCTTCTCTGTGTATTAAGATATGGGACCAAGGAAAATTCCTGTCTACATCTGTGCTCTGAGTTTAGATCCTGTCTTGAGATTCTTCTTCTTAGGTTTTATGTTTCTAGAAAACCAGGTTGGACTGGGCCCTCCAGGCCCAGTTAGTGTGCCTCTAGAGAGGCTGTAACACTCTCCAACAAGGTGGTTCTCCTTCCACGTCTCTTCGGGGGACGCATAACTAATTTCTAAGCATTGAGGCTGTATGTCTCCACCAGCAGGCTGCTGAGGGATCCTGGAACGTGGAGTCCAGATGCTAACTCAAAGCACATTCTTCTGAGGTCTGCCTATAGTAATAAGGTTCTTTTTGAGGCTGTCTCATACTATGAGAATGGGAAAGCTGAAGTTCCACTTTTTATCTCCTATTTTTACACCATTTCATTTTCTTTTATTGAAATGGAAATATTGAGTCATCGGGAAGCAGAAAAATAAGTCATGACTTTGCCGACAACCTACTATTTCCCATCTTGAACAGATAAAAAAAAATCGATAAATATTCCATTTGCACTGCAGAACGTTATAAGACATGTTTTAGGTCCCTGTGAGTCACTTTTAGTAAATACTTATTTTTAAATAGTGGACATGCATATTCCTAAAAGAGCTTTGGAAAAAGCAGAATACAGAATTCATTTTCTAGGATGATGTAAGGGAGAGTGAACCCTAATTCTTCTAGACATTTATAGTAGAATTTAGAGTGTTTATTAGAGTGTCAACACTAGCTGACAAGCTAATGGCAATAAAGAGATGTAAAACTGGGCTTAAAACTGGAACGTGAGGGGCTGGCGGGTGGCACGATGGTTAAGAGCGCTGGACTCCTACATGGCCGACTGTGGACTCCTACATGGCTGACTGTGGTTTCAGTCTTGGACCTCGCAGCTTGCTTTCTCACTCTCTCTCTCTGTCCCTCTCTGGTCAAATTAAAATAAATAAAGTTAAATAAAAATAATTCTTAAAAAAAAGTGACTGTCTTATTAAAACAAAACAAAAACACTGGAATGTGGGGTGGGGGGACAGAAAGGATGAGAGAGGCTCACTTGTTCTCTGAGCTGATTCACTTTCTCTTGAAGAAGCCTTTTCACAAGTTTCAGTTTCTGTTCCACTTCTATCATTCGTTCTTCCATGAGAGATACCAGTTGTTCCTGGTTTTCCTGAAGGGAATGGGAAAAAAAAAGTGTATTATCATTTGAAAATCATGCCACACTGAAGATATTCGTGGCTTATTTTCCCCATAAGACGCCTAAAGAAAGGACAGCACGTGTTTTGCCTTTGTGTAAGGAAGGATGGATTTCTGATGGGATGGGAGTGCTGAGCAAGACATGGCTTGCACATGTTGAAAAGTAACCCTCTCAGAAAAAGAACCAGAGATGAAATAAAAAGGATCTTACCTGTGTAACCATCATCCCCTGAGACAAAGCAAAGTTCTTAACCAATATATTTTTCTTTCTTTACAGGGAAGTGAGATTTTAATGGTCTTGCAAGGTTGGGTGTCTGAAGGGCAGGCACGCCCAAATCAGTGACAACAAGCAATTTATTCTCTAGTGTGAGTCCCTTCCCCCGTTCCTGTGTTCGCTTCTGGTAAAAATGGCTATCCAAAGTAAGTTGAATGATGGTCATCCACCTTCCATCTGTGGGTAGGATCTTTGCAACACAGTGGGCTTCTCAACAACAAAAACAAACACTGAATTCACTCAGGGTTGTCTAATGTTTCCAATCAGCTTGCAACACCACGTGTTTTTCATAAGGCATGGCTATTACTGTGAGGGTGTTAGTGTTTTGTGCTTCATAACAATTAATCTCTTCCTGCCTGTCATGCTCGTCATCTGTCTCTATACTTCACTCTTCAGAGTGAAGCAAACACCTGGATGGGAGGATGGCTTTATCATCAGAGCAGAGTGAAAATTTAGAATGTTTCCAAATAGGGCAAGAAAAGAGCCCCAGCCTCTCCTCCCCTCTTACAACAGGGCTGGGTTAAGAAGTACAAGGGTTTTGGTGAGATCAGGATGTCTGCTCCCTTTACTGCTCACCAAGATGTCCACCCAAGGAATTTCTGATGTCAAGAAGATTTTTCAGATGTTTAAGGAAAGCTCAGGTGTTAATGCTAATAAGACCTGAAAATATTCTTAAAAGGCATCCTTTAGAAAACATGATAATGACCAAAGACAAGTCGAAAGCTAACGTTGGTTTCGCTATTAAACAATAACCCTTTATCATAAAAGAAACAGCTAAGCCATGTGACTAATTTGAAGACAAAAGTTGTGGTAGGCAAAAGTCTAATGCGGAAGTAAATTTCAAGAGATCAGGATTTGAGAACATCTAGCTTTTAAAAATGTCTATATTTGCTAAAAGATAAAATGCCTTTAAAAAACTCCAACATCAAAGGAAAATGCCTGATTTCCACTTGCTTAAAAAACAAGGCAAAACAACAACAAAAACCCATAAATAATTCAAAGAATATGGAATAGGGCAAAAGAGTGGGGAAAAAAAGGAAAAACAAAGGCAGTCATATTTAAAGTTATTTTATTGTTTCATCAAAAATTTCCTTTTTTCCTGTCAAAAGTACTATACATCTTATACAAAACAGTATAAATAAACCTGATTTTCTTCAAATTCCATATATAAAAGTAGTACCCTTTGTTAAAAATAGTTACAACATAGGGAATGAGAAAATATATAGAATGCATCCTTTCAAGAATCTTAAATCCACACTCTTCAAATGATATAAATAAAATGATTTGTAACAAGCTGAAGTTTGTGAATTTGATTCACAAACTCTGTCATTCCTATATAAATAAATAGACATAATACTGCAAAGGCTTAACATGAAAAATAATCAAATAATTTAAAAGAGCACTTGATTCCAACATTCCTCAGCTTATGTCTCTGTGGTGTGCGTGTACGTGTGTGGGGTATGCACTGAGGGCCTGCCATGGTAAGGACTGCCATCCATAGCAGCCCAGTGTTCACGGGTGCCCAATCCTTCTGCAGGAATCTGCATGCACTGCTCGCTGCTCCGGTAGCAAGGCCTAGAGAAAGAAGGCAAGTGGAATACTTCACCCTGATGTCATGGTGTTTTAGGGGGAGTCTAAATTCACACATGGATAATGCAAACGATTTTTAAAAGCACACACATTAACACGACATATGCAAGCAGAGCAACACAAAGGCAGAAGAAATCACATCACTTCACACACAGAGGACGTGCAGATTCTAATAATAATCTCTATTATTAAAATTGATGTCACTGGGGCCAGCAGGTAGTGTGGTGGTGAAGGTGCTGGACTCCCAAGGGGTTGATTACAGTTCAACTCCCGGACCCAGCGGCTTGAAAATTTTGTCAGGCACATGTGCATGCAAGCCCAAAATCCCAAGAGGAGAACAGAGAAGGGATTGCAGTATAGCCATCCACCCTGAGGGTGATTTCTCATTTTCCCTCTCTGCCTCTCTCCGAGAGCGCATGTGTCCTATGGCAAACAAGCAAGCAAGCCAACAAACAAAAGCCGAAGTGGGGGAGGGAATTAATGTCAGCTCAGTGACAGGAAGCAGGAGCCTGCAATGGTGTTCTAGTAAGTAAAAAGCAGACTACCCTGGCATCTGACTGGATGGATTTTTTTTTTTTTAAATACAAATCTTTACAGTTTTTGTCTAGCTAATAGTGAAACAATTGGAATAAAACGGTTTAAATTCCTTTTAAACATTCACAGGTGGGTGGGTTAAGAAAGACCATGTTCTGAAAACAGCATGTATGACACTTGGCCATGATTTGGGGCTGGCTTGAGATGGATTATGGTATTAGGACCTTGTTGGGATGTTGTCTCTCTCTCTCCAGCTCATGGAAGAATAAAAACTTTATTTGAGGAAAATAATGTATATGAAGAAGCAATGTGTAGAGTCTTACTTAGCCAAATAATTTTGTTTTGAAAGTCCATTAAAAATGAATATATTATGAATATATTGAGTCATTAGAAAAGTCATGATACATTTTTGCACAGTAAAACATGTCATGGGGACTAGCAGTTGGCGTAATGGCTATGTCGCTGGACTCCCACATAGTTGACCGTGGTTCAAGTTCAGGACCCGGTGGCTTAAACTCACGCTGGGTGCGTGTGCATGCATGCTCAAGATCCTGAGAGGTGAATGGAGAAGGAATTGTGGCATGGCCATCCCCCTGGAGGGTGATTTCTTGCTTTCTGTCTCTCTCTCTCTCTCTGTCTTTCTGGCGAGTGCATGTGCCCTATGGCAAAAACCACTCCAAAAAACCATGTAAGGACTTCTCTGATGACACAATAGTTCCACTTTATAACTACTGGGTCATCAGAGGAGTTGACATATTCCTCTACCTACCATCACGATTTTAATTCGACAACTTAGTTTTAATATTGAGAAGTTGAAGTAGCATGTAGAAAGCTCCTAAAAACATGGATTTTAAAGCACATAAGACAAAAATAACTTTCTAAAGTTTTGCTAGAAAGAATGGGTGACAGATGAGAGGAAAACCACAGTGCTACCATGACTATGCAAAGCCACTGTGAGGGACTTGAGAAAAAGAGTCAAGCAATTTCTTATCCAAAATTAACTGAGAAGCAAAGGATCTAAAAGCAGAAGCAACACATCCAAACCAGAAATAATTCATTTAGAACTTCACAAAGAGGTGCTTTTCATTTCTTTATTCATAATTCTGAGTTAAATGGGCAACACCAAAGAGTTAAAAATGATTATGAATGAAGCACTAAAGAAAAACAATTATTTGAAAACCCTGGAAACATAACATTGTATCTGATACTGAACTGGAATAATGCTAATTTAAAGGGAATGGGAAAATGTTCTTTGCTTTCTTTCTTTTTTAAAAAAAGAGTTTTGAAACTTTAACTTTTCTCCATTCATGACCCCTTTGCAATTGGGAAATATCTGTGAGCATTCTTATTTTGTGGCAGAATGGTTATTTGCATAAGCTCAATAATACAATGGTATCTGTTGCCTTGCATCAGAAATTAAATTCTTATGGGCCTTAGTGCAAATAACAGACCGATTGAGATTAATCTAGTTTTGTTATTTTTTTTTTTCAAATAAGTTAGTTCATACCTCTCTTTAGTAAAAGGGAGAATGGAGAGAGAAAAAAGTGAAAATTATAGTGCAGTTGTCACTGCTGCTAGCTTTGTCCATATTTTTAGTTTAAGATCTTTTATGAATCAATAAAATGTGAAAAATAAAGTTTAGTATGGAAGGGAGGGAGGGGAAAGCGGAAGGATAATACAAGTAAAAGTAGTTTAATTGACCAAAAATGAGAAGCTATTTGCTGATGATAATGTCTATAGTAATATCTTTGTTTCTTTGTCTTGACTGACATGCACGGTATTTGTGCTGGAAAAAGAAATGTACACTGTAAAGACATGTGATTAGATGTGAATTAAAAAAAAAAGGTTTTTTGCCTTAGGGCATGTGCACTCACCAGAGAGACACAGAGACAGTGAGAAGGAAAGTGAGAAATCACCCTCCAGGGGCGATGGCCATGCCACAATCTTCTCCCTTCTCCTCTCAGTATTTTGGGCACATACGCACATGAGCCCGGTATATTTCAAGCCACCAGGTCTGAGATTTGAACCGTGGTCAGCCATGTGAGAGCCCAGTAATATAACTGCTATGCCATTTCCTGGCCCCACTCTTTTTTTTTCTTAAAAATAATTTTTCAAACTAGATCACTTTGAAAATTGAGTTAAATGATCTAAATAATAATAATTAAAAAAAAAACATAAAAAACCCCACTGACTACACATTCTATTGGGCTGTGGGGAAAGTCATGACTCATTTTAGCATAGAAAAACAGAAAAATACATCACGACTTCCCCAACAACCGAATACTTTATTAGTTGTGCAAAGTCCCCACTTGTGAGTTGCATGGAACTCCACAGACCGTGGTCTTCTGGTACAAAAGAATTCCGTACGCTTTGCTAGTAGTGGACATCCCAGAGTTACCACTGAATTCTGTAATACTTTTGGCACTGGATGAGAACATTAGGCCAACTGTGCACATGGCTCAAGTGATCCCAGAACTTCGTCATCTATTGACAAATGCTCAAAGGAAACCCAGAACATTTAATTGCCCAGCTTAGAAGTTGAGAGCTTAAAAGGAGCATGGCAATAAACAAAACCAAACGGCACTGAGGTTCTGTGGATACAGTTAGGGTGTGACTCTCTGATAGAAGATACAGATTTTTATTCCCACCTCTGAACTGGTGTAACTTTCAATAACCAGGTAAAGTTAGTTAGGCGATCTGAGTTTATTACTAGAGACAAGAAGAGCTTCGTACCTGTGGCATGTTGGTATCGGAGGTCCTGTTTTCAAGTTCCTCCTGCAGGTGCTGGTTGGTCCTTTCTGCCTGCAGCAGCTGGTGTTGAAGCTGCAGAAACTGCTCCCTCGGCACCATCGGACAGGCTTGCTGCTGGAGCAGCTGCAGATCCCAAGCATGAGGGGATGGGCTAAGCATCACAGTGGACCTCAGGTGCTGCATCTGGAGGACAAGGGCAAAGCCCAAGTCAGTGGCAGTGAACTCAATCACAAAGCTGCCCTTGAAGGAGTCAGGCAGAGCACAAAGAATTCATGAATGGTCTCATACTCACTAATAATTTGGAAAGAGACAGCATGTAAGCCTGAGAAAGATGCAACTTGCAAGAGCCATTTTGCTTAGGAGGTAATATAATTAATACATAAGCAGGCTTTCTTAAATGTTTTAGACTTAAGATTAGACCTTCCTCACTACTGAGTGACTGCAAGAGCATGAGGTATACACTTCACTTGATGGACATAATCTGAATGCTATCTTATTGCTTCTTACACTAGAACACTTAATTACCCACACCCCCTTTTTAAAACTGAGGTAGGTGTAGGGAAGTAGGGAAATCAGAGGAGAAAGTGGTTATGCTCTAGAGTTTTGCTACTTACCATTCATAGATTCTCAAAGGCTAGAGTTTAATGACTACGTATTTTCCAGCCCCAAGTGAGCAATTTTTGAAAAGAATTTTGTCTCACATCTAGAATTAAGCTAGCTTAAATAGCATTAAAACAGGTAATTCTGGAGCATAAGTTGATATTGTAGAATAATTTGGGAACTGGAGTACACAGAAGAGAAGTATTTGTTCAAGACAACAAGGAAATGGGATGTGTGTGAACATGCCATCAGAGCTAGGGAGAGAAAAAGGAGAAGAATGTACTGCATTTTGGCGGGTGAAGCATGCCACCTCACATCTGTCGACACGTCTGTCAGATGCACGGCTTCGATGGAAAGCATGCAACACACATGACCAACTACCAACTCACGAACCACCTCCAGGCTGGTGAGAGGGGAAAAAGGACCTCTAAGACTCAAATGGAATTAAATATTATCATGAAACCTCAGAGCCATTATCCATTTACTTCATATTCATTTTTGGAGGTGGGCTGTTACCCATTTTGAAATACTTTTACTTGTAGATTCATTAAACCCACCACTTTATTGTCATGCGTAAAAGATATGGAGAATTATGATCTCATGATTTTAAATCAGCGATATGATTTTTTTACGCAATCCTTTAAATACTTAGGCAAATCCTGAGGTAAATGTAAACAGAGATATATTCCACAGTTAAAGCCAAATGAAAATGAATACTGGCTCTTAGCTTAAGTACTTATTAACTGTTATCGTCAACAGAAGGGATTACATGAACAAGGAATGTAATGAGATGTCTCCATGCGATGAAAGTTCATTGAAAGAGAATGTTCTACCTTCACACACTATCTCAGGCAGAGAACTGCACCCTTCTCTGCTACTTCCAACCACTGAGTTCTAGGTACAGGTTAGCCACAGACAAAACAAAAACAAACAGAAGAAAATTACAAGAGTTATAAAGAGAGGCAGAAAAGCATGAGTTATAAAAAGAGAAAGAACAGTACACATTGGGTATATTATATACATAAGAAAGAGCATATGTAGGATCAACATTTACATTTTTCAGCATATAAATTGTACCGACATTAACATGTCTTATAGATGGAATTCTCCAACTGCAACCTCAGCTGCTGTAATTGGGTTGGTTTGGGAGCTTACCACCTTTGCCTGTACTCTACTCAATATAATTTAGACTCTGCCAGGTCCAGTAGAGAATGGAGCTGATGGCAAATCCCTCTGTCACTTAAGGATGCCAAAAATAAGACATTATTTTGTTTAAGTGTCTGAACTGTTGGTTATTATAGAGATACAGCCGACTTGAGAACTGTTGATATTGTCAGAAACTCTTTAAGGGTTCAAAATAAATTATTTATTAAAAATTGCCTCATATAGTTGACAAAGCCCTCCCTCCCAAGTGGGAGTTAAATTCTGGACCTAAGTCTCCAGTTCCTAGTCATAGTGATTTGTGATCTTTAATTAAATTGGGGTAAGGTAGGTGCTGAATTGGACTCAGTGACTTTTTTTTTTCTTTTTTTAGAGAGAGATTTTTGCTATAGGCATGTGCGCTTGCTTGAGAGAGACAGAGAGACAGAAAGCAAGAAATCACCCCCTCAAGAGGGGATGGCCATGCTGCAATCCCTTCTCCAACTTGCCTCGGGATTTGGGGCATGCACACACATGCTCCTGGCATGAGTTTAAGTCGTCGGGTTCAGGACTCAAACTGCGGTTGACTACATGGGAGTCCAGTGATATAACCATTACGGCATCTGCTGGACCCTAGATTCAGTGCCTTTTAAAGTAGTATATAGGGTTAGGAGACTTGCTTCTCCCAAAGGAGTTTATGTTGGGTTGTTGGATAAGTCGTGCTGCATTTTGCATAGAAAAATACTTCATGACTTTCCTGACAACCTAATCCATCAGTTTAGAATCACCCACAAAACATTTCTCAGGATGAATCCCACAGATTCTGATGTGGGAATGCCCCTGCCTACCCACTGCTCCACACACCAACCAGGTGAGAATCTCTGCCAGAGTGAGAGGAATGTACCTATTCTTCAGGTGAGCTGGGGCACAAAAGATGGCTGAAAACCTCTGTACAGTCCCTAAATTGGCCTAATCTATACATATCATAAATAAAAATCCAATTCACAGAGCTGTGGAGGCCTGGGGGTGGGGTGGGGTGGGAGAGGGTTAATGGTTGTAGGGTTTCTGTACAGAGTTTTGAATGGAGCTGATTTTTGAAAGTAATAATGATTGTACAACCTTGTAAATGCTATTAGTGCCCCTGAATTGTACACTTAAGAACAATTAAAATGGCATTTTTTATGTGATGCGTAATGTATATCTACCACAATTTTAAAACTGATAATATACCCCCCCAAAATCACTGAATTATATATTTTAAATGGGTGAACTGTATAGTAAGTGAATTATTTCTCAATAAAGCTGTTTAAATATACAATCTGTACAAATCCATAGAGTTTAGGGGTCAGCAGGTGGCATGGTGGTTCAAGGAGCTGGATTTCCACACGGCCGACCACGGTTTGCATCCTGGACTTTGTGGCTTGCTCTCTCACTTTCCCTTTCTCTCTCTCTCTCTGTCTGGTCAAATTAAAATAATAAAAAATGATAACAACAAATAGAATTAAATAAATAATTCTTTAAAATAAACCCCAAATCTCTAGAGTTAATAAATCAGTCTTATTTCCTTTTGAAAGTTCCATTTGAATAGATAGTGTATCAGATGTTCTGTTCAGCGCTCAAGTTGAAAATTTATGACTCTTCCTTAGTTATTCAGCTCTAGTGCCAAGAATATGCATGTTCCTGAATACATTAGCAAATATTTACTACTATCCCAGGGAGAAAAGAGGAAGAGAAATTGCTCATAGTGTCTAATAATATAAAGTGGGGCTGGGAGACCAGGAGGGAAAAAAAGGGTCTGTTGGCACCGCACTGGGGGCGGGTCTAACAGTGATTAAATATACCCTGTTGCTTTTTAGTTTGGTACTAGACACTTTGAGCTTAGCTTCAGATATCTTATTCATTAGAATATATAATTATTTCATCAGGAAAGCATGTCTACATCTAAGCACAGCCCACAGCTCAAGGTTTTGAACACACTTATTACATGCTGTCAGAAGAAAATGGTTTTGATTCCACTATTTATAGTTTTGTTAATCTCCCCATTAGTGGATAATCAGAGAACATAAAATTGACAGAAACCTCATGGTCGTTTAACTGTCAATTCAGTATGTTTGCCCATATTTCATATTTAAAATCCAAACATTAATTTTTAAAGTTATCTCTGCGTGTGTACGGCTTCATAAAATAAAATGTTTAAATATCTCCCTCCCTTTCTAGAATTCTGACTTAAAAGTATATCTTTTATGCATGCTTCTCTACCTCACATGAATTTTACAGTTCACTAAATGTTGGATTGACTGATTAATATTCTCACCTACCCAAAGCAAAGTATCTCAATGAAAATTTTACTTGAAGGAGGAGGAGAGCTAGCTACAACTGTACTTAAATTGTTATAATTTGGTATTCAGAAAGCAATCTAACAGACTGGAACCCAATGTTCAAGCTGACAAGTTATATAAATCTATTTTATATTGATCGGATACACTTCTCACAGACAAGACTGACTTATAAATATGGTAATGAACAAGGGGAACACTTGAAAACAAAACTTCTAAATGCTAAATCTCTCAAATTCCTCATATGGATTTCCTAACAGAAGAGATTGTTGGAGAACAACTGTATCCATAAAACAGTGTCATACAGGAGGTCTCAGGAAACTAATAAACACAGGCGTGGGGGAAAGCCCCGGGCCTCTCAGCGAGTATCAGGCATAGTCCCTCCCACCCGAACTTGTTGAGGTAAAGCTCTTTGCATTTTAGATCAACATTATCCCTTCCTCGGCAAAACAGCATTCAAGCAAATATGTCTATTAAACTTGGTAAAACAGACCAAAGAACTTGGCTTGGCAGTGCCTTTAGAATTTCACAGCAGGAAGTCAATGCCATGTCTAGATTCTCCCAACAAATGGCTCATTCATAGATTAAAATATTTTTCATAGCTAAAGCCATTTGCTCAAAAACTTACCTCCATTAGTTGCTCATCCAGTTTTACTTGTTTCTTTTTCAGGCCTTCATTTTCCAAATGAATTGTTTCTAATTCTCGTTCCAGAGAATTCACCTGACTGATCTATTAAAAAACAAACAAACAGAAATTTTTCCTTAAAAAAGTAAAACACTTGAGTTGCTATTTTTTCTTTTAAGAGTGAGATTTTTGCTACAGGGCATGTGTGCTTGCCAGAGAGACAAAGAGACAGAAAGCTAGAAATCACCCCCCAGAGGTGATGGCCATGACACAATCCCTTCTCCTCTGTTCTCCTCTTGGGATTCTGGATGTACGCATGCGCGTGTGTGCGCGCGCACACATACACACACACAAATCTGGTGTGAGTTTTAAGCCACAAGGTCTAGGATTTGAACTATGGTCAACAATGTGAGAGCCCAGCGACATGGCCATTACGCCACCTGCTGGTCCCGAGTTGCTTTACTTTTGACAAATTATGCTAGTCAGAAATCTCAACTCCTAGAAGCAAGTTGAGTCGATTTTGCAATAAAAACAACAAACACTGCAATTCCATGCATTGCTCACAGTTAGGAGGTCTAGTATTAATTACTACTCCTCACACAGAACAGATTCCTTAAGACAGCTGGCTTTTAAACTTCCATGCCACCCACATTCTATTTCGCAATGCAGTACACACACCCACATGAACACAGAGAGGCACAGTCAGTAAAGCACATATTAGGGAAA
>NW_006160211.1:1775859-1819663 GCF_000334495.1 Tupaia belangeri chinensis
AAAGAAATCTTTTATGATAGTTATCTTTACCATGGACACTGATATTTTCTAGTAAATTTTACTAAAAAAGGATGGTTTTTTACCAATTCAATTTTATGATCCAACTCTTATGGATCTGTAGTGGAAAAAGCACTATCTTAAGGTAAAGTCAAAGGCTTAAAATTGAGAAGGCATACACACCTGACTTATGCAACTCCTTTCTCAATTTTGAAGATTTTAAGGAGCATTCATTATTGGAATTCTCTTTACTACAGAAGAATCTGATCGTCTAGAGGACCCTGGGAGTCAGAAAATTGCTAAACAGAAAATATAGGATATTATTCTAGAATGCTGAATTCTACCTTTTTTTTTAAAAGAGGTTTTTGCTATAGGGCGTGTGCGCTCGCCAGACAGACAGAGAGAGACAGAGAGACAGAAAGTGAGAAATCACCCCCCAGGGGGGATGGCCACGCTGCAATCCCTTCTCCTCCATTCTCTCGGGATCTTGGGCACACAAGCACATGCGCCCGGCGTGAGTTTTAAGCCACCGGGTCCGGGATGCAAACCGCAGTCTACTACATGGGAGTCCAGCAATATAACCATTATGCTAACTGTTGGTCCCGATTTCTACTTTTATCTAAGAGCTGAGGAGAACAGCAAAACTTGTTAAACGGAAGTGTCATTTTTCCAGGTCCACTTTAAATTTACAGTTATTTTGAAACCTTTCATAAGACTTTCCTTGGTAAGCAGCTGAATGAAACCCACTCTCTTTATGAAGAGTTTACTTGAATGTACCTGCAATTAAATGATCTTTTAGCTTTAGCGCACAACCAGCCTTCTATACTGCAAACGGTTATGATTACTTACCCAATTTTTGTTGCTGCCAGAGGGTGTGTTTGCTTATCAGAGAAAGAGACAGACAGGGAGAGGAAAAAGCACTCCCCATAGGGAATGCACAATCCCTTCTCCTCCGTTCCTCATCCCACTGTGATCTTGGGCACACACGTATACCCAGCGTGTTTTTCAAGTTACCAGGGAAGGGATTCAAACTGTGTAGTCAGCCATGTGGGTTCTGCCACTTTTAACCACTAGTCTACAGGGCTAGCCCCATCATTTTACAAAATGTATGAATATCTTAATAACAAAAGTCTTATTGTTCATTCTTCACAGATTTCTAAACAAATCTTAAAGTTTTAAAAGGTTTTTGCCATAGGGTGTGTGCATTTGCTGGAGCGACAGAGAAAGACCGTGAGAAGGAAAGTGAGAAATCGCTCCCTAGGGTGGATGGCTACACTGCAATCCCTTCTCCTCCATTCTCCTCCTAGGATTTTGGGCACGCATGCGTGAGTTTTGCTATGTCTGGCATGAGTTTCAAGCCGATGGGTCCAGGATTCAAACCCTAGTCAGCCATGTGGGAGTCCAGAGCCTTAACCACCACATTACCTGCTGGCCCCGCAAATCATATTTTTACGAAGAGGAAGGTAATAGTTAAAACTGAGGTTCAATTTAGAAAAAGAAATAAAAACAAGTAATAACGATAACCCCGCTTCCAGAATAACCCGTCTAGAACTCTAACGTCATGAGATGAAGGATAGGAAGTAAGGTGAATTTCACTACAGAGGTCAGACCGTCTGGGAGGCAAACAGCCTCCACGGTGGGCCCAACAACCACACCTCTCACTATCCACATCCTCGTACAGGCTCTCCCACATTAACCAGGGTGAACAGGGCACAGCAGAGATAAAGGTGCATCCTCTCTGAGCTCAGGTTATAAAAGGCACTACAGCTTCTGTCTTGGTCTTTTGATCTTGCTGTCTGTCTGTCTCTCTCTTCACTCTGGAGAAAGCCAGCTGTCACTCCCTGAAAAAGCCCGGCTGGTGAGGAGCTGACATCTCGGGCAATCAGCCAGCAAGGAACAGAAGCCTCCTGCTAACGGTTACATGAGTGAGCTTGGAAAGTGACCCTCCTGTCCCAGTGAAGTCTTCAGATAACTGCAGTGCCAGCCGACATCTGGACCGCCACCTCAGTACTGCCCAGAGCCAACCGCCAGCCAAGCTGCCTGTGAATTCCCGACCCATGGAAACCATGAGGCAACAAACTGTTGTTTCAATTTGTTGCACAGCAACTGGGAACTAATACAGATCATGTTGAATTGTTTCTAATACTAAGGCTAGATATTTTTTACTAACTTATAGAGAAGTTTGTAATATTGATCAAGATGGCGAACTGTCAGCTTTAAGAAAGTTTAAAGTAAATGGCTCTTTTTCCAACCATTATTCAAGCAGAAGGAAAATGATACATTCTGACGAGATTACAAAAGCATATGGAGATATAAGAAGCAGAGTAGGCCGTCGTAAAATTTCCTCAGAAGCACGAATGGAAGAAACGCACTGAGGGACACCTGCCGTCAGGACTCCCCAAAACTCACCTTCCTATTGGCAGGCGAGCGCTCCTTCTGAAACTGTTCACACTCTCTCTTTAAACTCAACTTTTCCTGCTCTGTGGGTTTCACAGTACCTGATGGATTTAGATGTTTTTGGTGCTTGGGAGGAAGAAGGTTGGATTCCAGCTGGCGAACCTAACAAGAATAAGTGTAAGAGGAAGACATGCTAATCTAGTCATCCATCCAAGAAAAACAAACAATAAACACAGCAAATGTTTCATTTAGCATGTGGGTTCTGTTGTCTGGAAAACGCTTTTTCAGTCAAGTCTGCCAATTCTTGAAACCTACTTTCCTGGATTTCAAAAGATCCTTTTCTTTTCTCTTCTTTCTTTCATTTTCCTTTTTTTTTTTTTTTTCTTTCCCAGAGAGATTTTTCCTATAGGGTGGGTGGACTTGCCATAGAGAGAGACAGAAAGCCAGAAACCACCCCCTGGGGGGAATGGCCATGCTGCAATCCCATCTCCATTCTCCTCTTGGGATTTTGAGCATTCACACACATGCGTCTGGCAAGAGTTTAAAGCCACTGGGTCCGGGGCTCGAACTGAGGTTGACTACGTGAGTCCAGTGATGTAAACATTATGCCCCGTGTCAACTCGACATTCTTAAGGACAAAACAGGAACGAGGGGACTTGTGGGTCTACACAGTGTGTGTGATGTGGCTGCCCAGAAAAGAGACACAGAAGTCCTAGGCATTCTGCGGGGCATGAGTATAACTTTCAGGATCGGGAGGTGGCAGTCCTGCCTGCTCTGTATTGAACCGTGAGCCTGAAATGACGCAGTGCATTGACAGCCACTAAGTCCATGACTACAGTGACAGCTGCAGCACAGAGCAGTGTTCTACATGGACACCTGTGACTCTTGGAGTTCCCCTTAAAACAGGGACTGAAGCTCAGGTTACCTATTATTGTCCCACTAGGTGGCAGAGGTAAAGAATTCAAGCATCAGGTTGGTGGTTGGAGAAGATGACCTTTACAGACCACTCTAACCTTGAAATGCTGAGTCTTTCAGCAGGGGCACCCTCTTCTCTAACAAAGAGTTAGTTGTGAGATCTGTCTTGTTTTGTTGTTTTTTGCTACTAGTCTTGGTCAATATAGTCAGCAAATTTCAATGAAGAATATATAGTTAATATAATGTTTGGGGGGGTTGTTCAGCAGATGGTGTAGAGGTTATATCACTGGACTTTCACATAGCTGACTGTGGTTTGAGTCCCAGATCTGGTGGCTTGAAACTCACACTGTGAGCATGTGCAGGTGTGCCCAAGATCCTGGGAAGAGAATGGAGGAAAAGGGATTGCGATGTGGCCACCCACCCAGGGGGTGATTTCTTACTTTGCCTCTCACTGTCTATTTCTCTCTCCAGTGAGCACACACACCCTAACGCAAAAAAAGAAAAAAAAAATATATATGTAATATTAAATAAAAATATAAAATATAAATGCATATATACATATATATATAAAATGTTCATGAGTCTCTGTTTCAAATGTAAGGGTTAAAAATCACAAATAGATATTAACATATGTTTTCAAATTATTTATTTTATTTTTATTATCATTATTATTATTGATATTAATATTGTTGGTATAGGACATGTGAGCTCACCAGAGAGGTTGAGAGGGAGTAGGAAAGTAAGAAATCACTCCCCGGGAGGATGGCTACTCCACAATCCCTTCTCCTCCCTCCTTGGCATTCTGGGCATGTATACACACGCATACCCAGCATGTTTCCCAAGCCACTAGTCTGCCATGTGGAATCAAGCTGCCTCAACCTCCATGCCACCTGCTGGTTTCCCACAAATATATTTTAATATAAAACTGCTTATGTAAAATGAACAATTCCAATCATGTCAAACATTCATTTTCAAACATACGCCACCACGTGCAACCCTGAGTTACCTTCTCCAGGGAGTGCGCAAGTTCTGCTTTGGTGTTTTGTACGACAGTTTGCAGTCTCTCATTCTCCTGCCAAAGCAGCTGCTGTTCCTCATTCATCTGGTGATCCAGCTTATCCCAGGACAGTCTTTTCTGCTGGTTTTGGAACCCTGATGGATGGGTGGTTACTTCTGGGGACCAGTTCTTAAGAGAGAATTGCAGAATTAAGTCTTAAAAACAAGCCGATGGGTAATTTGTTTTGAGAAAGGTGTCCTATTTACTCAATGACAACAATTCTTACTGTCTTTCAACCTTCACCTATGTCTTCTTATGAGAGTATGTGTGTGTATAGAGACAGATATGAATAAAACAGTATTTTTGGAGTTTGATAAAAAATAGTTTATAAATTCTCTGTTTAAAATGATCTTTGGTAAAACAGCCCTGTCAAGTTTACTAGAAAGTATGATCGTAGAGCAAGTCCCAGTTCCGTTTAGGACCCAACTGCCTAGAGAATGGAAGTTTAAAAATTGCTGTTTCTGGCCAGTGGCATGGTGGTTGGGTGGCTGGACCCCACGTGGCCGACTGTACAGTTCAAGCCTTGGGCCCAGTAGCCTGAAAAAAAAAAAAGTTTAAAAATTGCTGTTTCTGGCCAGTGGCATGGTGGTTGGGTGGCTGGACCCCACGTGGCCGACTGTATAGTTAGCCTGAAAAAAAAAATGCCTGGCATGTGTATATCAATACCCAAATCCTGAGAGGGCAACGGCGGAGGGATTACAGCGCGGCCATCTCTCCTGGGAGGTGCTTTTCCAATTTTGATCTCTCTCTCTCTGGAGAGTGCGTGCACTCTAGCCAATTTTTTAAAAAACTGCCTTGTTTTTATGAAGTCTTCTCTGAACTCAGATAATGCTCTTAATTAAAAGAGGACACAAAGGGAACTCTGAAATGTACTGCCTACTTAAAAGCTTTCACAAGCTAAGCTCTGCTTTCATTTGCACATATGCAATCATATCCTTTTTTAGACTCCAAAGCACATATTGTCCACATACTTGAGGCCTGAATTCAGAAACATGCTTTAAATTACCCACTGATGTTTTTGAAACCTGGAAATGATTTTAAAAATATAAAAGGTAATACAACTAGATAAGCCTCTTACCTTTTAAGTCAAACAAAAAAATTTAAAAAGGTGCAAACTCATTTTGAGAAAGATATCAGCTCAGGAGTAATTTTTTTTTTTTTTGAGATATTTTTTGCTGCAGGGAGTGGGCACTCATCCGAGAGAGACAGAAAGTGAGAAATCACCCCCTTTCCCCAGAAGGGATGGCCACACGGCAACCCCTTCTCCTCCATTTTCCTCTCAAGATTTTGGGCATACATTCACATGTGCCCGGCATGTTTCAAGCTTCTGAGTCCAGGACTCAAACCACAGTTGACCATGTGGGAGTCCAGAGCCTTAACCACTGTGTCACTTGCTGGACCCCAGCAGTAATATTTTAAAAATGGAAATACTTATCTTTTTATAAAAAAATAATTATTTTGATTTATTATTATTACTGTTTTTCAATTTGTTACAGGACATGTGCATGAGAGGGAGAGAGAGAAAGTGAGAAAGCAAGGCCACCAGGTCAGGGACTTGAACCATGGTCAGCCAGCCATGTGGGAGTCCAGCGCCTTAACCCCTATGCCACCTGCTGGCCCCCACTCATTATATTATTAAAAAAAAAAATCACTGTAGGGACCAGCAGTTAGTGTAACGGTTATGTTGCTGGACTCCCACGTAGTCGACCATGGTTCAAGTCCCAGACCTGGTGGCTTAAAACTCATGCCGGGCATGTGTGCATGCGTGCCCAAGATCCCGAGAGGAGAATGGAGGAGAAGGGATTGCAACGTGGCCATCCCTTCTCCTCCAGGATGGATAGGGGGTGATTTCTTGCTTTCTGTCTATCTGTCTCTCTCTGTCTGGTGAGTGCACGTGCCCTATAGCAAAAACCTCTCCAAGAAAAAAAAAAATCACTGTGGAAAAAAAATTATCACTAACAAATTAAATATGTAAATTAGTGCATACTTTTATTATAGGACAAAATCTCAATCTACCCTAAAATATACTTCCATAACATTATGCTTAATTTATTTGCACATGGGGACCAGCAGTTAGTGTAATGGCTATGTCGCTGGACTCCCATGTAGTTGACTGCAGTTCACGTCCTGGATCCGGTGGCTTAAACTCACGCCAGGTGCATGTGCATGTGTGCCCAAGATCCCGAGAGGAAAATGGAGGAGAAGGGACTGCGGTGTGGCCATCCTCCCGGGGGGTGATTTCTCCCTTTTTATCTCTCTGTCTGTCTGGCAAGCACATGTGCCCTATAACAAAAACCTCTCAAAAAAAACTTTATTTGCACATGAATTGAGCAGCACAGTGACATATTAAAATGAGACACACTTTTTACACCACCCCCACAATACGTCAGCTAGCAACATTTGAACAAGCTCTTCCTACACTTCCTGATGTCTTAACAATCCATTTGGGTAGTAATGAATTACCTCCTGAAATTCAGCATTATTGTTTTATGCCATAATTTCCTTTTCAGCAGATTTTACATTTTTGCAACCTGTGTATGTGTGTTCCTAGATTAATTTCTTGCCATGTTTTACCTAAATTTTTTGTGGTCAGATAAATGCTTCTATCATTTAGAAAAATGTTTAGTTTTTTTCTTTTTTTGAGAGGTTTTTTTGCTATAGGGCACGTGCGCTTGCCAGACAGACAGAGAGAGACAGAGAGACCGAAAGCGAGAAATCACCCCCCACAGGGGGGATGGTCACACCACAATCCCATCTCCTCCATTCTCCTCTCGGGATCTTGGGCACGCACACACACGCGCCCGGCATGAGTTTTAAGCCACGGGGTCTGGGACGCGAACCACGGTCGACTACGTGGGAGTCCAGCGACATAGCCATTATGCTAACTGCTGGTTCCCAGGAAAATGTTTTAGTTTTATTACTATAAAACTTAACTCAGTCATGGCCTTCTGACTTGCTCAATACAAAAATATTACTTTCTTTGGTATGACTATGGCTTCGCTTAGATGAAGTTCAGAAACAAATATTCCTAACCTCCAGTGGCAGAGAGTACAAAAGTGGTTCATTTGGAGAGCCTGCTGGGTGCTAGAATATCCTGTGGTACTAGGTGGTAGTTACATGAACACATATACAAACAGAAATATGTAGACTATCTTGGATATTTGTATATAGAGATAACATACAAAAATAATCAAGTTGTACACTTAAGATAGGCACACATTACTGTAAATAACTTATAGCTTAATAAAGAAAAGAAAAGCAATTACCTTTTCACCAGTATTCTGAAGCTGCTTATGTAAAGACATCACTTCTTGTTTTAAAGCCTCAAAAAAAAGTCACTCGCAGGTCAGATGTAATCAGGGACATTTGCAGGTTTACATTCTGCAGGGTATCTTCTAAATTCTGAACCTGCATCACGAGAACAGTCTTACAATGCTACACTCATGGTCTCGCCCCTAGAATGTCCAGGAATAAACGAAAAGGGACAAGAGAACTCCAAGGTCCCTTCTATTTCTGTTTATTATATTCAAGTCTCTTTTTAGTAGCTCAGTGGAAACCAGAATATTATAGTATGTTACACTGTATTTAGGACAGGGACTAGCAGTTAGCATAATGGCTATGTCACTGAACTCCCATGTAGTCGACCAAAGTTCGAGTCTCAGACCTGGTGGCTTAAACTCATGCTGGGCGCGTGTGCATGTGTGCTCAAGATCCTGAGAGGAGAATGGAGGAGAAGGGATTGCGGCGTGGCCATCCCCCCTGGGGAGTGATTTCTAGCTTTCTGTCTCTCTGTCTCTCTCTGTCTTTCTGGCAAGCGCAAGCACCCTATAGCAAAAACCTCTCAAAAAAAAATTGTATTTAGAACAAGAATGATCTATGGCTGGGGCAAGGTATTGCTGACATGGTCATGTGGTAGATTACCAGGTGAGATCTTACAGAACCAGTGAGAGCCACCTAGCAGCATAAAAGGCGGTTTCACTGAATTTTGTAAAACCTATGTTTTAGGGCCTGTTGTGTTGGTTTGTGAAGGACTTCTTAATTAAAAATAAAGATACATACTTGTAGAATCCTATTTGACAGTACTATCTCATATATAGTTCTATTTAAAATAAATTTGTAAAAAGAATGTTAATAGAGATACTTACCTATAATAAGGCATGCACCTGTCTTAGAAACCCTATTTCTAGGAAACTGAAAGATCAGAGGATATAGAAGCATGGAAAATGGCTGCAGATACTGCAGAGCATATGGGAAGAGAGTGGGAGAAGGGGGAGAGTGAGAGGAGGAATCATAGAGAAAATAAAGAGGCAAGACATTCATGGGACACAGAAATGGATGATTATCTGTTGATGATAATGCATATGATACCTTCAACTGGACTGGTGTGACATGTCTTCATGCTGGGTAAATTCACTTCATAGGCCGTAGTGATGTATAGTCAGTGAATGTATAAAATAAATTAAAATTAAAAGAAAAAAGAAATCCTATTTCTGAATTAGGAACAGTCATTTCTATAGAAGATTCTCTAGCTTTCATAAGTAATCTTGCAATTAATCAGCTTTGAGAGATCTATTACTTCTACCATACTGGAACTTATGTCAAATACTGGTCAAACTGAATCGCCCTTAGTCCTCTTAGGGCACTTCCGCCTGTTGTGTATGTATGTATGTATATATGTGTGTGTGTGTGTGTATATATATATATATATATTTGTTAGTTTTTTGCTATAGAGTTTGTGTGCTTGCCAGAAAGAGACTGAGAAAGTGAGACATCACTCCCCAGGGGGTGATGGTCATAGTGTAATCCCTTCTCCATTCTCTTCTCGGGATTTTGGGCGGCATATGCACACAAGTGCCCCATGAGATTTGGAAGCCTCTGGGTTCGGAACAAGAAGTGTGAAGTCAGTTATGTGGGATCCAATTGCCTTAACCTCCATGTCACCTGCTGGCCCCCTAGAACATGATTTTTTATTATTTTTTAAATAATCATTTATTTATTTAGTTAATTAGACCAGAGAGGGACAGTGAGTGAGTGAGAAAGAGAGAGAGCTGCCAGGTCCAAGATTCAGACCGCAGTTAGCCATGTGGGAGTCCAGTGACCCTAACCATCACGCCACCTATTGGCCCCCTCTGGAACATTCTTTACACTGGTATTTCTTTTTCTTTTCTTTTCTTTTCTTTTCTTTTCTTTTCTTTTCTTTCTTTCTTTCTTTCTTTTCTTTTTTTTTTTTTTAAAGATGGGGTCTCACTGTGTAGCCATCCTCCTGCCACAGCCTCCCTGAGTGGCTGATTTAGAGGTGTATGCCTCTGTGCCTGGCCTGGAGGCTACCCCTGCCACAGCCTCCCTGAGTGGCTGATTTTGAGGTGTATGCCTTTATGCCTAGCCTGGAGGCTGGACCAAGAATCAATCTCCCCCATGTGGTTCTACCCACCTGCAGAACATAGTGTCTTAGCAGCATGTGCCACTGTGGCTGGACCTCCACAGAGATTTCTACTGGAAGATACAGCATAGCACTAACTGGGAAGATGAAACCAGAACTGTGCACATACCTTTTCCTGGGAAGCCGCCAGTTGTGACTTTAAGCTCTCACTCTGGTGTTCCCAAGACTTCTGCTCCTGCTTCATTGTAGCAATTCTGTGCTCTAAAAGACTTGATTTTGCCAACTGTTTCAGGAAGAGAAAATCGGTAAGAGGGTATTTTGGCAAACACACCTATCCATAATCTACATGCTTCCACTTATATGGTCAAAATAAGAACCACCTGTTTTTTTGGGGAAACTAAAGTAGTGGTTTTCCTGACTTCTTTCCACCTCTGATTTTGTTTTGATTTTTTTAGAGAGATTTTTGTTAGAGGGCATGTGGGTACTCACCAGAGAGACAGAGAGAGAGAGAGAGAAAGTGGGGCATCACCTCCCTCCCCCCCACCCCAAGGGGAGATGGCCATGCTGCAATCCCCTCTCCTCTACTCTCTTTCCAGGCTCTTGGGCATGCATGCACACATGCTCGGCATGCATTTTAAGCCGCCAAGTCCAGGACTGGAACCAAAGTTGACCGCATGGGAGTCCAGTGACAACGTAACCATGACACCATCTGCTGGTCCCACCACCTCTGATTTTGAGTAGTTACTTCATTTGGGGGATTTTCCATTTTGCTTTCATGATGTGAAGGTGGGAGATGGAAGGCCAGAATCAGAAATCTCAAGAGTGTATCACAATGGGCAAATACAGAATACCCATCCAGGCAGGTGAGAAAAAAAAAAGCATGTGTTTCTGAATCTACTAAGAAAAATGTATTAGAAAAAGGTGTGTGTCTATCAAATAGATCTCAGGTTATTAAAAAGAATACTTGTGTTTATGTTACATATATAGAATAGTGATATATATCATTGTACTTAATAATGTAATTATTAAACAGCTAATCGAGACTCCTGTTTAGACTTTGGGAGCTCTGCCATCACACAAGACCCTGGAAAGGCTGCTGCAGGAGACCCCGTAGTAATCAGGCTAACATGTGAGGGCCATGTGCCACTCACTATCCACAGAGAAATGCTCCTTGAATGATGATAGTAAAGTCTTATTATTTTTACTACCTTGTCAACACAGCTATTTAATTCTTCACTCAGAGCTTCTTTTTCTTTCAGCAGTTTTTCGTTGTAGCTTAGAACACTAGAAATTTTTCGCTGGAACTCAGAGAGATCAGGACATCTGTGCCGCTGTAAGAGATAAACACATGAGCCCTCCCTTCACATCTCACGGCTATATTTATAGAGGTATTTATAAACAGGGCCTTTTGATGGCCCCTGCTATTTCCCTATCTGCAGAGATTTCAGAGGACATATAAACTTTAGGGGACTATAATTAACTTTAACAAAATGTTCCCTGCTGGCTTCTCCTTGCTCTCTAGTTGGCTGCTGAAATGACTGCTCTGAAAGACTCAACTAGATGGTGTTAAATAATGGCCCTGGCTTTCCATGTTACCTTCAGGGTACACTAACAAACTACCACCCTGTTACCACTCTAACTTGTGTGCAGAGGGCCTAACACTCTTCCCTCCTGCTTAATAAACTAGAAAAATCTTTCTCCAGAGAATCTCAGTTGAGGTTAAAGGACTCACATAGACTGCAAACAATGTATTGACACAAGACCAAGTTTAAAGATAAAACAATTGGTGTTTTCAGCTCATTCCATGCCCCCTTCTCTTTAGAAGATGTCTAAGTTGGGGACCAGCAGATGGCATAATGGTTATATCACTGGACTCCTACATGGCCAACCATGGCTTGAGTCCCGTACCTGATGGCTTGAAATTCACGCCAGGCGTGTGTGTGTGTGTGTGTGTGTGTGTGTGTGTGTGTATACCCAAAATCCTGAGGGGAGAATGGAAGAGAAGGGATTGTGGTCTGGCCATACCCCCAGGGAAGATTTCTTGCTTTCTGGCCCTCTGTCTCTCTCTGTGTCTCTGGTGCGTGCATGCACCTCATAGTAAAAATCTTTCTTAAAAAAAAAAAGTCTAAGTTGACTTGCCCATAAAATGTCGCTGGTGTGAATATACTGTATGGCTTCCTCCTTTTCACTTTACAGAGTTAAAACAAACCAAAGGCTGTTTTTATTCCTTTTCAGTATCCACATTGGGACTATTGACATTTTGGGCCAGGTAACCCTTTGCTGTGGGAGGCCAACCTATACACTGTGGATGCTTCACAATGTCTTTGGCTTTACTCACTATACACCAGTAACACCAGCACCATCTGCCCAGTTGGGAAAACCAAAAATGTCCCAGATGTTGCTAAATGCCCTGAGGAAGGAATGGTCATCACTCCTACCCCCAACTCTGTTGAGAACCACCTCAAAGAGGCTGGCTGTTTCTTACACTCCTTAACTTTCCTTCCCATTGAAAATTTATAATTTTCATCATTTCACTTGGCTTTTAAATTTGTTTTGCTAGAGGGTGTGTGTGCTGGCCTGAAAGAGACAAGAAGGAAAAAGCACCCTCCATAAAGCATGGCCACACAACAAGCCCTTCTCCCCGGTCTCTCCCTCCTTTTGCAATTTTGGGTATGCACATGTGTTTGGTATGTTTCTCAAACAACCAGGTCTGGGACCCAAACCATGCAGTTGGTCATGTGGAATCTGGCTGCCTTAACCACCATGCCACGAAGTTGGCCCAAGCTTTCAAGGTCTTAGTTGTTTTTTATTATTATAATGATTTTTATGGCTATTTTTCTACTTCTTATCTGAAGTTCTTTTACATTCAGCTTTAGGGATAATAGGACAAATAGACAAATAGTTGAATCTCATCTTCAATTGGCAACAAATAAAGCATACCTTACAAATCCGAACAAGTCAAAAGGATACAGAAAAATGTATTTTAAAGTATGTGGACATTGGTTAAAGGACCTTCTCCCTTACCCACTGTCCTGTCTTCCCACTCCCAGACACCCAAAAAGCATTATATCATTTTGGGTATTGGCAGACCAGTATGTGTTTCTGCTGCGGGTGTTTTTCAGTGCAATAGATAATACACGCAAAACTGCTTTGTGAAACACAAACTATGATATACAGAGTGACTCGTGGCTGGTAGGCCCAAGCTAAAGGACAGCAACACAGTCTGACACTAGAGTGCTCTGCAATCCAAGAGTCCAGGTACCTGATGGAACAACTTCCTACCAAACAGGGCTCACTTTTTCCACTCACTGTTAATACCAACACCTCTGTAAAAAAACACACAATAAAAACATGTCGAGTGATGGCCTCATAATAACTTACTCCTAAAAGAATTTTATAATCTCAGAGTGCCTTAATAATAATCTGTTACTGAAACAAACAGAATGAAATGACTAAATTCTCCTAGATATACCAGAATTATTCTCACTGAAGGATTCCTGATTCCCATGTAGTCAACTGGGGTTCGAGTCCTGGACCCAGTGTCTTAAACTCATGCCAGGTGAGTGCATGTCTAAGATCCTGAGAGGAGAATGGGGGAGAAGGGACTGTGGTGTGACCACCCCCTCTGCGGGGTGCTTTCTCGCTTTCTGTCTGTCTTTCTGTCTTTTTGGTGAGTGCACATGCCCTGTAATAAAAACCTCTCCACAAAAAAAAAAAAAAAATGGAAAATTAATAAGAATAAAATAGGAGAATAGGAGAATGTCTAGAACATTTTTTAAAAGATAAACTGTCTTTTCTACTTAAAATTAAGCCTTTCTTTGAAACTCTGAGGGCTACTGAAAGCCAGACTCGTGAGATGCAGCTCTGATGATGCTCTAGAATTCACTCTCTTGCCTGAAAGAGATGCCTCGTAGTTACTAAAAGAAACAGGCACCAGAGGGAACAGCTCCCTTTAGGTTTCACCAATCAGAGTGAATGGGGTTATAAATATTATGCGCAAGAAACTCTCCTTACACAGACTTACGTTACTTTATTACCTGGCTGGGAGAAAGTAGAACAATAAATCCCTCAAACTGAAGTGGTTAGGATTTGTTTACAGTAATAGAATCGTACAGTCTAACTGTAACGTAGTTCTAAAATTAGAGCAGCACACGGAGAATCAGCAAGATGAGTGCTTCCACACTACCTAGTACATCCCTTCCAAAACTTAGCCAGAGGGCATATGTCCTTGTCAGAGACAGACGGGGGAAGAGAGGAGAGGGAGAGAGCACCCCCTAACTACCCCCTAATAGGGCAGGGTCATGCTTCAATCTCTTCTCCTCCAGCATTTCTCCATTCTTTTGGGATTTGGGTTACACACACATGCTCACCTGGCATGTTTTTGAAGCCACTGGAGCTAGGATTTGAACTGTGAAGTTAGCCATGATCTGGCTCCCTTACCTACCAGGCCAGAGGGCTGGCCTGACTTATACTTTAGGGTTGTGTGTGTGTATTCTGTTTCATTTGTTTATCTTGACAGATTTGTACTTTAAATCCTCAACTCTACTAAGCAACAAGCTAGCTGGCAGGACCCAGCACAAAGGACAACTGGCGGTCAGAAACACAGCCCGTCGGGTACGGCCTGTCCTATGACCCTCTGAGGAGCACACAGCCTTACTTGTTTCATTTTCTCCAGTTCATCTTTGAGAAGGAGATTTTCCTGTTCCACAATATGAGTCTGTATTTTAACTTCAGAAAGTTCTGCCTCCAGAGAAGACACTAAAGTGGAAGACTAAGAGAGAGAGAAAAAAAAAAAGTCAAATAATAGACATATTCAATTAGGCTGGGGAAATTTACCAGAGTCACAAAAGACAATATTAAGGAAATAATAATACGAATTCAATGAGACACTGTGTTACGGCCATTTGCCTTACACTCAATGGAACTAACCAAAACTGTTTTTTAAAAAAACTTTCCACTTCAGTGGCATGAATATGATTTCTAATGTGGTTTTGCACATTTCTTCACTATAAAGTTTCTCTCTTTCTTTTGGGGGAGATGCTGTGACACTAGGCAAGTCCTGTTTCTCTTCCAACTTCTGCTTCTTAATTTTAGCATCTCAGTGGATTTTGTGTACAATTAATAAAAGAGTATTTGCCTAAGGATGATGATCTGTTTTATCTATTTTATCTTTTTTTCTACATTTATTAATTGGAATTCTACTATCAATAGGAACTGTTGTTTCTTCTCCATTTGTTTACTGATTTGATTTTAAAACTTTATTTATTTCTTCCATGAGACAAGAGATAGGCACCCCTGATGGGTCCATGTACGTGGTCTATCCCCAGCATCCCCCAGCATCCCCCAGCCTGGATCTGGGCCTTTGCCCAGTGAGCACAGGGAGACCGTGGGGCAGGAACTCTGTATCCTTCTAAATGGCTTCGCCATTGTGGAGTGTTGTTCGCTGCTGTATCACTGCAGCTAGCCAAGAGGTCTTCATTAGAAGGGGTATTAGTTCTATACTCTATGGTCTATTGTAAATACTGTCTCCCAGTTTATCAGATGTGTTTTGTTTATTTCTTTTTCTTTTCCTTTTTTTTTTCACATGCAAAACTTTTTAAAGTGTAATTGCTTTTCCTATTTTCTTTTTCCTTTTTTGTTGAACACACACACTAATCGGAGACAGTGAGAAGGAAAGTGAGAAATCATCCCTGAGAGGGGATGGCCATGCTGCAAATCCCTCTCCTCCATTCTCCTCCTGGATTTTTGGGCATGTATGCCCAGTGTAGACAGTCTTTCTTTTTTTGGAGAGGTTTTTGCTATACGGTGCATGCGATCGCCAGAAAGACACACAGAGAGAGAGAGAGAGAGAGAGAGAGAGGGAGGAATCACCCCCCCAGGCGGATGGCCACACTGCAATCCCTTCTCCTTTCTCCTCTTGAGATCTTGGGCACGCACACATGCCTGGCATGAGTTTAAGCCTCCGGGTCCAGGACTTGAACTGCAGTCGACTACATGGGAGTCCAGCGACATAGCCATTATGCTAACTGCTGATCCCCAAGACAGCCTTTCTTTACACCAAGGTAAAAGACAAATTCATCCATGCTTTCTCCTAGTACTTGTACAGTTTCATTTTGTTTAGACTCCAAATCTAGAGTCTATCCTGTGTATGGTATGAAATATGGATCTAATTTCATCTACTCCAAATGTCTACCTCGCTGTCCAGGTGCCATTTATTAAAAGGTCCATCTCTACTCTGGTAGTTTGAAAAGGCTTTCTTATTTTAATTTTATAAATATTTTTGCCAGAGAGTACATGAACTTGATAAAAAGAGACAGATAAGAGAGAAAAGAGAGAGAGAAAGCACCCTGAGGAGAATGCTAATGCTACAATCCTCCATTTCACCTTCTTTTGGGGATTTTGGGCATGCATGCACATGTGCCTGGCATGTTTTTCAAGCCACTGGGTATGCAACTCATACCCCACAGATGGTTATATGTGATCCAGCCACCTAATCCACTGTGCTATGGGCTGGCCCAAAGAAGCCTCTGTGGGACCAGCAGTTAGCGTAATGGCTATGTCGCTGGACTCCCACGTAGTCGACCGTGGTTCATGTCCTGGACCTGATGGCTTAAAACTCATGCCAGGCATGTGTGTGTGCGTGCCCAAGATCCCAAGAGGAGAATGGAGGAGAAGGAGATTGCGGCGTGACCATCCCCCCTGGGGGATGATTTCTCGCTTTCTGTCTGTATGTCTCTCTCTCTCTGTCTGGTGAGCACAAGCACCCTATAGAAAAAAAAAAACAAAAAACACCTCTCCCCCAAAAAAGAAGCCTTTGTCATACACTAAACTTACATTTGCAGTTAAATTTAATTCTGGACTTTCTGCTCTACTTATCTATTTGGCTATTCACATGCCAGTACCTCACTGTTTTAATTATTTACGGTTATAGGTCAGACATTTAATATGAACATCTCTTATATTTCTTGTTTTTTCTTTTTTTAAGCTGTAGGATGGCTATAGACCATACCCGCTCTTTATAATGTTCCAGTTCTTCTTTGAGATGAGACTTTTCTTGTTTCCATTCCTCGAATGTACCATTTCCAGGCTCTTTTTCCTTCTGGTATAGCATTTCTGCCAGATGTTGATTAAGTTCTTGCAGTTCTTCCTGATTTTGAGAGTTCTTTTGGCTAAGTTCTGTATTTTCCAAGTCCAATTGTTGGTTTTTTATTTTTAATTCTGCAATCTAAAGTTGACATAAGTTTTAAAAACTATTATCCTACCTTCTCCCCCCAAAAAAGGTTGATTTAGAGACTAATTGCTATTTTCTTTTCAATGTAGGTACAATTTTAAATATGTGTGTGTGTGTGTGTGTATAAAATAACAGAATAAATACATAGTCATTGTTACAAATTCAGTCAACTCAGAAGTGTGAAGCAGTGAGACCCTCAGTCTCTTCCCACTCCACAGGGGGACCCATTGTTCATATCTGAATTCACGTTCTTCCAGGTCATTTTCTGCGCATATACAAAATCCATATATGCATAGTTTTTTTCTTTTTAGCAGAAAATTGGATCACTTCATGTCTGAACAGTCTGCTATTCCTACTTATAATATCTTACAGACTCTTATCTTTCCAAGTCAATGTGTTCAGAAACCACCACATGCCATGTTTTTGAGTGGCTATAGGATGTTCCTTGTGGAACGTTTAATGCATTTATCTATCCCTGCACTGATAGTCATGTAGGTTGGTTAACATTATTTATTTTAATAATGAAGAAAATGATCTTTTGGAAAATCCATTTACACATGGTAGCATTTTTCTATTCAGAATTATTTTTCTAGAAGTGAGTTGTTAGATTAGAAGTATACATATGCATGCCTGTTTTGATAGATTTCCCTAAAATGTTGTCTGCATAGTACGACCAATGTATAATTCTGTCAACAAGCAAGGTATGAGCACACTCATTTCCTCATGCCCTATTTTAATAGTAGATACTTAATATTTGCTAATTCAATACATGAAAAAAAAAATTTAATTTGTACTTTCCTAATGACTAAGGAGGTTCACTACCTTTTTATATGTTGTATATTTATTCCTTTTTTTTCTCTGTAACTTGACTATTTATATAGATTGCCTATTTGTCAACTGGGTTTTGCCATTTCTTTGTAAAGAGTACTAAGTATCTTGGATGTTAACACCTTATCTATTTCAAGTACTGAAAAAAAATTTTTTTTGCAGTATGTTCTTGCCTTTTGACTGTTTTAGACAGATTTGTAAATGTCCTTGCCTTCTACAACTATGTATGGTAAGATTATACAAATTAAACATTGAATGGTACAAGCTATCTGAAGAAATCATAATTCTGAGAAATAACACTAGTTGGTATTCTATATCTGTGAAATTGTATCTTTAACTTTCTGCTTTTAATTATGGGGAGAGAAAAGAAGTATCTACCATTATTTCAAACTATACAAGGACTTGAGCTAGTATTTCCTAAGTATAGTTTTAGAGATAACACTTCTCTGCCTCCACTAAAGGATTTTCTTACCTGTTTCTTTAAATTTTCAACCATCTTCTGAACTGCAGCTTTTTCCTGTTCTACAGTTTCTATTTTTTGCCTAAAGAACAATAAAAATATAATTTAAGATTAGGCTTTCAAAGTTGAAGTAAAATAGCTATAGTCCTTACAAAAATGTCTTAAGGAAATTTAAATATATGTCTTACCACATTTCTTCCTGTGATCCATTTAATTTCCCTAATTTCAGGTTTGAAATACTATCTTCTTCATTTAAAGTTGTAATTTCACTTCTTAAAATAGAATTTTCCTCTTGAAGCTTTTCAGATTCATATCTGAAGTATAGAGATTTTTTTTAAAAAGTTACAACAAGACAGTCATCTGGCATCTTCGGAAAATATTTTCTAGTAACTTCCAATAAAACAAGTATTCCATGCCAGTTAAAAAGAGAAGTCTAAATTAGTAGACGCCTAGTACTTGGAAATCAAATTATGACATATTGACTCATTTCTTTTGGGAAGTCAGATTTGCACTAAAATTCGTTAGGGAAGTGTGGCTAAAAAAACTCCAGCAGGGAGCCAGGAATAGAGGCTCAATGCCCATTCTGGTTGTTGATTTTCTCAATGACAAGCATATGTTGCCTTGGGCAATTCGCTTCATTTATCTCAGTCTCAGGTCCTACCTGTTCTGAATAAACATAAGCTACATTACTGAACTGTATTAACTTTCGTTTTAGGTGCTGGGAACCTACAGAAAGAAAAGCTACTACATAAATCAAAGAACCACACTAAAAAATGTATATTCATATTTACTTTGTGATTTTATTTGTCTGATTATATTCTGATTTTCAGAACTAAAAATGGTCTGAAGAAGGGGAACCACATTCTGAATTCAATTATTTTGTTCTATATCATGAAATTATTTCATGGGGTCAGTAGGTGGCATGGTGGCTAGGGTACTAGACCCCACACATGGTCAACTGCAGTTCAAGTCCTGGACCTGGCAGCTTGCTCTCTCTCTCTCTCTCTCTCTGGTGAATTAAAATAATAAATAAAATTAAGATAATTCTCTTTTTAAGAGAGATTTTCGCTGTAGGGCATGTGAACTCGCTGGAGAGACAGAAAGCAAGAAATCATCTCCCTTCCCCTCCCCCCCCGAGGGGCATGGCCATGCCACAATCCCTTCTCCTCCATTCTCCTATTGGGATTTTGGGCACGCATGCACATGTGCCAGGCTTTAGTTTTAAGCCGCTGGGTCTGGGACTCGAACCACAGTCAACTACATGTGAGTCTAGCGATGTATACATTACGCCATCTGCTGGTCATGAATTAAGATAATTCTTAATATATATATATATTTCAGACATGATAAATATTTTACAATTTTGTCAAAAAAACTAAATTTGCTAGACTAATGCAATCATATTTTATAGAGTCAAGTGAGCAATCGTTCAAGTTAGTTCTGCATTTTTCTTTATTCTTCACGTACATATATTAGACTCTGTAGCTCCTTAATAAAACTATATGTTCTTAAACTTCCTTTGCTTATGGGATCTCAGCCTGCACATCAAGTGATATACTATAAGCCATAAACATTTTTCCTACTTTACTGTAAGAGTTCTTATCTATTAAGTGAGTTAATCATACACAAAAGGTGTTTATTCTCATACATTTCATCAAAATGAGGAAAGTAATGAACATTTAGCCAAAAAGAAATCCATCCATCCAAATGAAGTAAGTGCTAGAAGAGAGTTAAGGACATACACTGATGATACACCTGGTTAAACGGCAAGCACTCACCATTCCGAACTTTCATACCCCACAGGAACAACATGTATTTGCTACAGAGGAAGGGAACACTTCCTAGGTGAGGTTATTCTACTTGTTAATATGACTCGGAAGCAGAAGGAAGTCTAGAGTACTGCTCTCTTCTTGAAGACTACAGGTTAGTTTCTCTAGGCATAGTAAGCAGCAGAAGTTAGCTTTGGTGAGGAGCTTGGCGGGATTCCGTGAAGCCTAGAAGGGACATACGTTACCTCAGAAGTTCCACTTTTTGCTGCATCTCACTGCACGTGACTTGCAAGTCATGCATCATTGCCTTCAGCTCTTCCTCCTTCTCTCCTTGAGAAGGGACATCTTTTTGCTTGACTAAAGTAGTGACTTTCTCCCTCAACTCTCTCGTCAGCTCCTGAAGCTTTGTTTTCTCCAGTTCTAACTCTGCGATTGCGGCCTGACGCTGGAAGTGCTTGTCCTGAAGGCCAGGGAGAGCAGCGTCTTCCTCTAGGATAATGTCACTCTGTACCCTTGGCTTTCCTTGGTGTGTCTGAATTGTTCCATGTACCCAGGCAATTTCACACGCTTTTACTTTCTCCAAGAGTCGTGTAGTCTTCTGCTCAAGGTACTGGCTTTGTTTATGTTCTACAACGTGGTGTACACTCCTAATCTTGGGCACACACTCCTCCAGTGTCTGACTGAGTTCAAGTATCTTTCCATCTGGTTCGACTTCCAGATTACCTAAACGCGCTTCCCACAAGGTGACGCAGTCACACTGCAGAACTGCTCTCTCCTGCAGCTTCTCAATCATCCCTTGAAGTCTCAAAACCAGAACGTTCAGCTCCTCGTTCTCTGTTTTGACCTCGTCATAACTCTTTTCCAGGCTAAGGAATGTTTCAGTCACCTCCTCCACTTTCTTCAGCTCATCCTGCAACCTGAAAACTTCTGCAGTAAGTTCTTTGTTATTTTCCAGCGCCTCCTCGTAGCGTGTCTCCATAGCTCTCAGCTCTTCCTGAAGGCAGTCGTTTTCTCTACTGGCATCTTCGTATAACAACTTATACTTGGAAGAAGCCTCTGGGATTCTCTCAAGTATCTTTAGTTTCTTTTTTAGCACAGAAACATCAAAAAGTAAGTCCTGTTTCTTTTCCGAAGCTCGGTCACAGTCTGCACGTAAGCTCCTTAGTTGTTCCTGAAGCTGACGGATCTGGTTCTTCAGGTCCCAGGATGCAGTCCTGGTCTCTTCACTGTTTTCAAGCTCAGAAAAACTCTCCATGGAAGCTTCAGACTCTTCTATTTTGACCTCCTGTCTCTGGACAGAGCTTGTCCCTGTACTTCCCGGGTCTCCGACTTCATCGTCTTGCAAGTCACTCAGGGTGTGTGGCGTGGTTACACCTTCTACTTGCTTCATTCGGTTTTCTAGTAAAAATGACTGTGTTTGTTCCATAGAATTTCCAGAAAACCCAGTAGTTGACTCATCTAAACAAGAAGACATGACCGACCCGGGCTCTAATTTTTGCAGCCTCTGTTGCAGTCTAGAAATTTCAGTTGCCATTTTCACATTTTCCTTCACTGCGCGCTCGTGAGCTCTCTGCAGGCTCACGAGGACGTCTCCATTCTCTTCCAGCAGCTGTTCGCCTTGCTGGAGCAGGGACATGGCTCCGCTGCCTTCCGCCTCCACCCCTCCCACTGCCTGGCAGCCGCTCTGAAGCTTGGAGAGGGAAGATGCTGCCTGCCGCATTTCCTTTATTGTATGCTGAAGCCTGGAGATTTCTGTGCTCATCTCTGCCCTCTCTCGATCTGCTTTCTCGCAGGTCATTTTGTGGAGGCTCTCCATGGCCAGCAGCTTGGCCCTCATCTCCTGCCTTTCCTGGTCACATTCCATCTGTATCCTCTCTAGCTGCTCTGAGGTCCCTGCCCGGAAGAGGACCTGCTTGTGGTCCCTCAGTTCTCGATCACAATTGCTCTGCAGCTCCAGTATCTGGCCAGACAGCAGGCTTTGCTGGCTTTGCGACACGTTTCTTAGGTCCTCCAGGTCTTGGAGCAGCTGCTGCCTCTCAATGACCATGCTGTTCACATGCTCTTTGTATGTTTTCTCCAGCATCTCTCTCTCCTGGGTCAGGACCAGAGAAGTTGCTTTCTCTCTCTCAAGAGACTCTTTCAGCTGCTCCTGGGCTTCTGCACACTCCTGGGTGAGCTCGTCCTTCTCAAACTCCCACTGGGATTTCTCCTCCCGCTGCTGCTCCAGGAGCTCCTTCAGCTCTTGGCGGTGGCGCCCTTCAAGGCTTTGCAGAGCATTCTCACATCTCTCAGTGACTTTGTGACAATCAGCCTGAAACTGGGCTTCTATCTGAGAGAGTCTTCTAGCATACTCTGTTTCCATTTTTCCCCTAAATGTGGTTAACATATAGCATTACTGAAATTGCCCCCAACTCTGGAAGCAAACAAACAAACAAACAAGCAAAAACCATTTCCCAATCATAGAAGAGAATGCTGAGAAAACAACTGAAATATTTCTAAACTTATTCTTAGATGATTCATTTATACTGGGAACAGATCTCATTTCTGAGAGCTAAGATTGGCAGCCATAATTAATGTAAAAGACTTACCTCTTTCTGTAGTTAGGGGGGAATTTTAGGAATGAAATTATTTTGCATACTCCTGGGTGTATTTGCTTATGAAATTTAAACCAACAACTTCAGATGATACATCACATTACGTTGGGACTAAGTTGGGAAATACATAACATTCTTTCATTTTAGCTAAGCATACACTATGGGGTATTCGTCGCATAAACCACACACATCTAACAAATTCAGGATGCTTTAATAAAGAGCACCAAGTCAATCGCTGTGTGATGCCAAAGTCCTGAAATGTTCCTGGGATTTCATATGAGGAAGGAAAGCACAGAGTCGTGTTGCATAACTATGGGAGGCATAGAATCTTGCCCAGAATCAGTTATACACAGCTTTTTCTCAGAAAGCAACAGCTTGAACTAGGAAGATATCACATTTAGGATGACCTAGCTTCACAGGGAGCCTTATTAAGATACAATAACTCTTAATATAAGGAATACTTTTCTCTTTTAAAAACAAAACAAAGCCAAAAACAATTCTAGTAACCCCAAGATAGGCATCCATCCAAACAATGGTGAATCTGCCTGGAAACTGTAAACTATCTGATCAACTGGCTCCTAAGCCTTCTGATTTTTTCGAGGCTTCTTGACCAAGTGGAACTTGGGTGTCCTAAGAGACAGCACTCTGTCATTTCCCCTGGTTTTCTTACCTTCCCTCTTGAAGTTCCCTTTGGTGCTTTTCCAAGAGTTCTTTCCTCAACTCCTCTTTCTCAAGAGCATGCCTCTCCACCAGGCTTTTCAGCTGCTCCTGGTGAAACTGCTCCAGTTCCTGGGTCAGGCCTCTCACCTTCTCTTCTGTCCAGGAGCTACTCTGAATGAGTCCTTCCCTTTCCTGGTTAAAGCTTTCCTCTGCCTGCTCCAGTCGAGCCTCAAGCTCCCTCTCATGCTCCAGCCTCAACTTCTCCTGCAGGCAAGTCTTTTCCTCATCAAACTTCATCTGCAGTTGTTTAATTTCCTCCTCGTGTCTGCAGGCGGCCTCCTCATGTGCCTCCTTCAGCACCACTGCCTGCCCCCGCAGGTTCGTGATTTCATGTTCAAGGTCACTTATTTGGTTTTTCAAGGTGTGCATTTCGGCCTCATATTTTTGCTTCATGTGCTCTTGCTCCTTTTCACAGGTGACGAGAGTTTCATCGAGCTGCTTTTCAGAAAGGCGCACCTGAGTCAAGAGAGTGAAACCACAAGATACTTCAACTCATGGCCACACAAAGCGAGCTGATGGGGAGGGATGAGACTTTTGCCTACATGACATTCCTTAGTTTCCTCATTTTCCTTTGAAGTAAGTTAATTAAAAAAACACTTTAAGACATTTCAGATAGGAATGATTTGTTTTTCTTTTTAAACTTAGTTGAATTGTATTAGTTTCTGAAGGACTCCAAGGAGCTGAGCAGATCCTCACACATAGAGAACCTTTGTCTTCCCATGTGTCCAAGGTCTCAAATGTTTAATTAAATTCAAATGTTTATTGAGCACCTATCAGATGCTCTGCAGGCCCTGTGAGAACATAAGGTTGCACAAGACAGTACCAAAGTTGGGTAAGCTAGTCTAGGTAAAGACACGCCAACTACAGGCGTACTACAGAACATCAGAGATGAAAGGTTAAGGAAAAAGAGCTATGATGTAGCCCAGGGATTCAGAGGAGGGGAACCTGCATCGGGCTGGGGCCATTCAGGAGTGGCTTCATGAAGAGGCAACATCTGATATAAATAATAATAGCACCATTTGTAATAAATAGCATAAGGAAAAGGAGACAGAGTTGGACAGACAACAGTGAACTAGCCCGTTTGGCTGGAGGATTAAGTAACTTAAAGCAAATGGTGAAAGGGAAGACTGGAAATGCAAGCCGAAGCCACATGGCAAGGGTGTAGAGGCCATGCTTCCACACTTGTCCCCACTTTAGGAGTAATGCTACAGCAAAAGGCTTTTATTTTTGTTTTATTAAGCTATCTTTTATTAAGTTGGAAATAACATAATGGCCTGCCAGCTTCATGCTTGCTGAGACTGAAGATACTGTATTTTGGAAAAGCTCTAAGCCATGACAGCATCCTGAGGAGGTGGGCTCCTGGTAGACACCAAGTGAAAGAGGAAATGTATAAAATGTAATTGCTGCATGAGAAAAAAGTATTGGGAACACCCTGTATGCAAAGGGTTGTCAGAGCTCAAAAAATTGAGAGAACTAAATTGGGAGGAAGGACTTACTTTTTTTTTTTTTGGAGGGGTTTGCTATAGGGCACGTGTGCTCACCAGAGACAGAGACAGAAAGACAGAAAGCAAGAAATCACCCCCCAGGGGGAATGGCCACACCATAATCCCTTCTCCATTCTCCTCTTGGGATCTTGGGCACGCACGCACATGCGCCTGGTGTGAGTTTAAGCCACCGGGTCCGGGACAAGAACCGCGGTTGACTACATGGGAGTTCAGTGACATAGCCATTACACTAACTGCTGGTCCCAGGACTTACTTTATCTTCAAGCTCCAGTCTGAGGTGACATAAGTCCCTGTGATGTTGTTCCTTCATCTGTTCAATCACCAGCTCGGCCTCGATGCTCATATTCAATGGATTACATTCTTCAGTACCAAGCACTGAAAATACAGAGAACCTATGATCCTGCAGCAGGGCCAATAACACAGTCTAGCATGTGAAGTGGGATATCATGTTTAACTAAGAAATCATTTTCATCCTGAATTGCCACAGATATGATCTAAGTAACCACAGAAGCCAAGAAATCCATGTCTAGTTTTTTTTAAAATGCGAATTTCCATGAACTTTTGAAAAATCTCTCATATTCTGGTACATTCCCAACTGAGAAATAAAACCTGGGGTTTAAGCCACCTCAAGATAGGACAGCTTTGTGTATCCATCAAGAGCACTCCAACACTTGGTCATCTATGGAAAAGCCCAGAAAAACTGCTCAGATATATCTCATCAGTTGGCCTCCATCTCTAAACAACGTCAGCCAAGACCCATAGAAAGAATGTTAAGACCTCCTCTTCTGCCCTCTCCAATCCCTTATTCTATACTTAAGTAAGTAAGGAGAGGAATAAAAAAACCTTTGTAAGAGCCATACTCCTGTTCCAAGTAGCAGTGGGGGAAGCTATTGATATTTATGACAGAACTGACTACCAGCTCTTCTTAAGCATTTTTTTAAAATTTTATTCATTGCCATTATTTTATTTATTTATTTATTTGGTTGGAGAGGTGTTCTTTTTTGTTTTGTTTTGTTTTGCTATAGGGTGCATGCGCTTACCAGAAAGACAGAGAAAAACACAGAGACCGAAAGCGAGAAATCACCCGCCAAAGGTTTGGCCACATCGCAATCCCTCCTCCTCCATTCTCCTCTCAGGATCTTGGGCATGCACACACATGCGCCTGGCATGAGTTTAAGCCACTGGGTCTGGGACTCGAACCGTGGTCGACTACATGGGAGTTCAGCAACATAGCCATTAAGCTAACTGCTGGTCCCTTTATTTTATTTTTTTGAAGTTAACCAGAGAGAGACAGAGAGAGAGAAGGAAAGTGAGAAAGCAAGCTGCCAGGTCCAGTACTCGAACCAGGGTCAGTCATGTGAGAGTCCAGTTGTCTTAACCACCATGCCACCTGCTGGCCCCTTTACCAGCTCTTTCTGAAATTCAAACTCAACACACCTGAGGAAAGATATAGGCTATCAGGAGAGGGGAAAAGAGCTGATAGTGAAGAAGGAGAGCTCCCAGTAACTTTCCCTTTCAGCCTTGTCATTCAAAATCTTCCTCAAATGCCCGGACAACCAACCTTTATTTATCTTATTTGTTGTTTTGCAGAGGCAAGATAGACACTTAGCACAGCCAGCAGAGAAAGCCATTATAGAGCCTGTGGTTTGTGGCTGGCCCTTTCTCCAAAACCATCTTCTACCAGTTAGGCACTCTCTTAGAAAGAGGGGATTCGGCAGTTCAGAGCCGGAATTCCAACACTCCACTGTTCTGTGGCCAATATTTTTTTGTTTGTTTTTTAAACAAATAAAATACCCTTGTGGTTTGATTTTTCCATCATTCTGTTGATGCGTATCAAAATCAGATGGAAATACTCTCACAGAAAGACTTTAAGGACAAATGAAAAACCAGACCACAATAAAATAGCTCAAGAAAAGAGGACTGCCAAGTTATTTTTTTTTCCCAGATTGCCAAAGTTTTGCAATTTCATATTCAGCCATGATTCTAAAAGCAAAGGTTAAAATTAGAGACTCAGGAAAAGACAGCGTTCATGTATGTGTACCCTGTTCAGGCTCGGTGCCACCACTGTTTACTTCAAGTTCTTCTGACAGAGAGTTCTTTAAAGGAAGCCTGAACGCTTTGCCTTGGACCCGGTACTCTTCCAGCTCAGACTGGAGTTCATCCACTTGGTCTTGCAATACCTGGAGTTTAAAAAGCAACACAGGTTTTAGATGTGACACACACAGCAACAAAAATGCAAATAAACTAGACACTATCCAAATCAAAAGTTTTGTGCTCAAACGACACAATAAAGTAAAAAATACCTATTAATGGGAAAAATGTTTTGCGAATTATATATGAGACTTGTAAATAGAATACATAAAGACTATTACAACGTAATAATAAAAAGACAAAGAACTCAATTTAAAAATGAGCTACAGGTGGCATGGTGGTTCAGATGCTGAACTCCCACATGGCTGACGAAAGTATGAGTCCAGGAACTGGCTGCTTGCTTTCACACTTTCCCTATCTCTATCTCTGAAGCATGCCCTATAGCAAATTTTAAAAATAGTAATAATAATAATAATAAATAAATGGGCAAAGGATCTACTTCACATCGTTTAGGATATCTAGAGTAAAAAAGACATGTAGGACCCACCATGATGGTGTCTCTGTGAGGCTGGAGCAACAGGGGAAGCCTGGGCTTGGATCCCAGACTGACCTCAACGGGCCGGGTATGGAGGGCCTAGATAACTGGGAGGGGATCATGATGTGAAGAATCCTTATCAAAGATGCCTCTTTCTCTTCTCCCCTTCCCACTCTTCTGCTCTTTCTCTCATTTGAACAAATAAAAAGATATGCTATAACAACCGTTGGTGAAGATGTGGAGAAAATGAAATTCTCATACAAATGGGACCAAAAGTCATTTTTCCAAAAAGGTTGGAAGAAGTTTGGCAGTATCATACGACCCACCAATTCCACTTCTAGGTATAGCTAAGAGAAATGAAAACATGTATCCACACGAAAACTTGGACATATGGACAAATTACATAGTAGTATTGGTCATAATAGCCAAACCCCCCCAAATGTCCATGAACTGTTATACAAAATGTCATACAAAACTGTTATACAAAATGTTGTGTATCTATACAGTGGAATATTATTCGGTCATAAAGAGGAATGAGGTACAGATACGTGTCACGGATAAACCCTGAAAGCATGCTAAGGGAAAGATGTCAGTCTCAAAGGACCACATATTATCTCACTCCATGTATCTGACATGTAGAGAGCAGGCACATTTATAGAGACAGACAATAGATTAGTCGCTGACTGGGGCTGGGGGGCATGACAAAGATTATGGATAAATGGAATAGAAGTATTGAGTTATCGGGAAAGTCCTGACATATTTCTGCACAGAAAAACAGAGTAATATGTCGTGACTTTCCAGACAACCTAATACTTTTGGGGTGATAAATATATTCGAAAATTGATTATGATGATGGTTGAAAAATCCTGTGACTTTAACAACAGGATAATTAAGTTAATACACTTTAATTGGTGAAGTACATGGTATATAAAGCTGTTTAAAAAGGAAATGAGTAGATTGGGGGAATTTTGGGAGGTAGGGTTAATAGATTTTACTGATGAATTCATTTAAATTTAAAAACATTTAGAGAGGACTAGCAGATGGTGTAGAGCTTAGTTAAAGTGCTGGATCCCACCTGGCTGACTGTGGGGTTTGAACCCTGGACCTGGCAGCTTGAAAATCATGCAGAGCACATGTGTGTGTGCACCCCAAATCCCAAAAGGAGACTGGAGGAGAAGGGATTCCGGCATGGCCATCCCTGCTGGGAGTCTCTCTCTCACTTTCTGTCTGTCTCTCTCTGGCAAGTGCATGCACCCTACAGAAAACGCCTCTATCTAATTTAATCAAGAGGTAAAAATGATAAAACAATAGATATATTCCATTTCTTTTCTCAGATGTGTGCATCTATTTCCTGAGTAGACAAGATACACACCTCACAAGGAGGTGACTGTTTATTTCTCATCTCTGTACAATTACAATCATTATCTAAAGCAGTTAGAACTCTGTGGTACTTACCTTCGTAAAATAAACAAGTGTTTGTTTAAACACCTTTTAAAAACTTCAAATTCCTAAACTTAAAGAGGCTAATAAAAAAATAAATAAATAAAAAGCACCAGTAGATGGGATAATGGTTACATCACTGGACTCCCATATACTTGATCATGGTTCAAGTCCCGGACCTAGTCTTAAAACTCATGCTGGATGTGTGTGTGTGTGTGTATACCCAAGATCCCTAGAGGAGAATGGAGGAGAAGGAATTGTGGCATGGCCATCCACCCTGGGGGGTGATTTCTTGCTTTCTGTCTCTTTGGTGAGTGCATGCACCCTATAGCAAAAAATCTCTCTTAGAAAAAAAAATAAAAGATTTATATGATAAATGTTTTGGTGTCAGCAGGTGGCATGGTGGTTAAGGCACTGGGCTCCCATATGGTCGACCACAGTGTGAGTTCCAGACCTGGTGGCTTGAAACTCATACCAGACACATGTGCCTTTGTGTCCAAAATTGTTAGAGGAGAATGGAGGAGAAGGAATTGTGGCATGGCCATCCACCCTGGGGGGTGATTTCTTGCTTTCTGTCTCTCTTTGTCTCTCTAGGTGAATGCACATGCCCTATAGCAAAAATCTTTCTCTCAAAAAATAGAAGTGTTTATGGAAGCCAGTAGGTGGTGCGGTAGTTAAAGTACTGGACTCCCACATGGCTGACTGAGGTTCGAGTCCTGGCCCGGCAGCCTGCTTTCCTATTTTCTCTCTTTCTCTATCTTTCTGGCAAATGCACGGGCTCCTATTTTCTCTCTTTCTCTGTCTTTCTGGCAAATGCACGGGGCCTATAGCAAATTTAAAAAATAATTAATCATGCTAAATAAAATAAATTATTATTTTTAAGAAAACCAAGTGTTTCTTTGTAGGGATTAGAAATTATTTATAACCTAAAGGCTTGAGTGGTTTCTGCTTCATTAACATTTTGTGAATAAAGTAAAGAATGTATTCAGTCTCTTTCTCTGTCTTTCTGGCAAATGCACGGGGCCTATAGCAAATTTAAAAAATAATTAATCATGCTAAATAAAATAAATTATTATTTTTAAGAAAACCAAGTGTTTCTTTGTAGGGATTAGAAATTATTTATAACCTAAAGGCTTGAGTGGTTTCTGCTTCATTAACATTTTGTGAATAAAGTAAAGAATGTATTCAGGAAACGACAAAAAGGACAAAAACAAATTACATCAGGTTAGATCTGCAATGCTCAACCAGAAAAGGCTAATCATGGAAGAAGGACATGACCACAGAGTCTTCTACTTGGAATAAAACTCCATTTTCAAGTATGCACTAGCCATTTCTGACATAGAGAACACAGGCCTAAGTGCAGTTTGCATGATTCCCTGAAGTTCAGGGTACTGACTAACGGTAGTCAACATTCGTGCCAGTCCTTCCTACGCCCCTGCCTCTGTGCTGAGCATTGCATACTCACTCACCGAACCATCATGACGGCCCTGTGTGGCGAGTGTGCCTACTTCGTCATCCCAGAGGTGAGAAACCGGGGCACTCACAGATTAAGGGACGCAGCAAGTAAACGGTGACGCTCAGGTCCCAGTGCTCTTCGGCCACTTACCCTGCACTGCTGCTCATACTCGTTTCTCATCTGTGCCAGTCTCTCTTCTTGCAGGAAGAATTCGGCACTGCTGGGATCGAGGTCACCAAACTAGAAGGGGAAAAGGGCAAAGCTGTCGTTTTTTCCCAAGGGCCCTCCTTTGACCTATAACATTCCAAAGGCCCCGGTTTCATCACTGTTCACGAGTCTCTTGAGTATGAAAGGAATGTGACATTTGCGTAGAACCGCCACGAACAGAATGGTAGAGAGCGTGCTAGTGTTCAGCTACGGCAGAGGTTGTTTCTCAATGCCAGGCCATGTTTTCCCTACTAAATTACACCCTTACAGAAGTTACAACTCCCTCTAGCTCTTCAAATAATTTCCTAATAAAAATGTTCTTGTTGGTATTGCTTCTGCTCCGCTGAGAAAACAGGTTTGGGCTGCCTATCAGGAAAACCAATTTAAGCAGCTTTACCTTTTCGGCTAACACATTTTCCAAATTTCGCTGAAGTTTGTTTGTCAGATTCTCATACTCTGCCAACTTCTCTGCATTTTCCAGAAGCTCATTTTCCAGGCGACTGTTTTCCTGGGGAAATTAAATGTGGTAGAGATTAAGAAATAAAGCAACATGTACCGTTTTATACACAGCACACATCCGTGTTCTAGATCTTAAACCACTCCATCTTTTGCCCACTACAGAGTTCTAGTGAACTGGAGGAGACCAGAGGAAATGTAACAGGTTGGTATCCATGGTTACCCCTGTGGCCCAGTGGTGAAGGGAGCAGGGTCTCACAGAGCCAACCATGCAGCTCGAATCCTAGTCCCAGTGGCTGGAAAAACAAGTTAGGCACATGTGAGTGTGTGCTCTGCATCTCAACAGGATGAAGAGATGAAGAAGGGACTGCAGTGTGACCATGCACCTGGGGGGTGCTTTCTGCTCTTGTCTCTCTCTGGCAAGTGCACATACCTTCTGACAATTCAAAAAAAAAAAAAAAAAGTTGGTGTCTTTCTTATAGCTTTAATAAGTGTGTATATAAATATTTTCTTTTCAGATTTTTGCTTTAGAGCATGTGCTCCTGCCAGAGATAGAGGCAGATAGAGAGTGGAAGTGAGAAATCACCCCCTAGAGATCTTCCAGTAATTCACCAAAATGACGAACACAAAGGGAAAATGAACACAAAGGGAAGGGAGGAGAGGCACCCAATGTATGTTCTCTAGGCCTTTTAGAAAACATGGAGTGGTTCCTTTGGCAACATACATGCGAATCTACAAGAAAGGTGATACTGTAGACATCAAGGGAATGGGTATTGTACAAAAAGGAGGGCCCCACAAATGTTACCATGGCAAAACTGGAAGTCTACAATGTTACCCAGCATGCTGTTGGCATTGTTGTGAACAAACAAGTTAAGGGCAAGATTCTTGCCAAGAGAATCAATGTGCGTATTGAGCATATTAAGCATTCTAAGAGCAGAGATAGCTTCCTAAAACGTGTGAAGGAAAATGACCAGAAAAAGAAAGAAGCCAAAGAGAAAGGTACCTGGGTTCAACTAAAGCGCCAGCCTGCTCCACCCAGAGAAGCACACTCTGTGAGAACCAATGGAAAGGAGCCTGAGCTACTGGAACCTATTCCCTATGAATTCATGGCATGATGGGTGTTAAAAATAAACTAATCTGTGGTCTATAAAAATGTTTGCCTTAATTGAGTAGAATTATGTTCCCTCCCCAAAGCTAATTTTTATTGGGCTCTAATTCATTTTGTAATATCTTTATTCAAATTTAGTATTTTTCCACGTGAAAGATGTTAGGTGATTTGGTTTATACAACAAATAAAACTCAGTTGGTTAAAAAAAAAATAATAAAGTCACCCCCTAGGAAGGAGAGCCACGCTGCAGTCCCTTTTCCTCCATTCTCCTCTTGGGATTCTGGCCCACACATACATGCTCCCAGCGTGATTACAACATGGGAATGACAAGTACTAAGCTCTTTTTCACATGAAAAAGACCTGATCGAAAGTTGTTTTTTTTTTTTTTTTAAGTTTATTTTTTCCATGAGAGAGAGAGAAGAGGACAAGAGAGAACAGAAATCCCCCACAGGGTCCTCACACCATGATTCACCCCTGGTTTTGGCTGGCACGGATCACGGGCATATAGGCAAGCACGTCGCATGCTCAGGTAGGTCTGGGGAGTAAACCTGGGACTTTCCTTATGTGGAGCCAGTGGCATTACAGCCGTGTGACTGCCTGGCTCTATTTCTGACAGTTTAATAATAAGACGTGGTGGGAACCAGCAGTTAGCGTAATGGCTGTGTCGCTGGACTCCCACGTAGTCGATGACGGTTCGCGTCCTGGACCCGGTCGCTTAAAACTCACGCCGGGCGAGTGTGCGTGCGTGCCCAAGATCCCGAGAGGAGAATGGAGGAGAAGGGATTGCAGGGTGACCATCCCCCCGGGGGGTGATTTCTCGCTTTCTGTCTCTCTGTCTCTCTCTGTCTGGCGAGCGCAAGCGCCCTATAGCAAAAACCTCTCAAAAAAAAAAAAAAAAGACACGGTATGATCTATTCTGTCTCATTTGGCAATATTTCTCTTCAAGTAATTTTATTTTTCTTCTGACATCAGATTTGCACATTTTGGGCTGACGTATTCCATTTTGCAAGAAAGATTAAAGAACTTTATAGCCTTTCCAGGGTGTAGGGTCTTAATAATTTCACTAGTTGTACTTCTGATAACTATCTTGTCCTGCCAGATCCAGGACTTGAACAGCAGAGTAGGCCATGTAGGCTACAGTGCCTTAGCCACCACACCACCCGCTGGCCCAGTCTGCCCGTTGTTTGACCATGTAGAACTGTGCTATTCAGTATGGTAGCCTGTAGCAGCCACGTGTAGATACTGAGCACTTGGAATGTGTCTAATCCAACCTGAAATGTGCTGTCCATGTAAAATACATGCAGGTTTTAAATAGTACAGTCACAAATTTCGCATAGTGATCCCATATCAAAATGATAATGTCTTACAGACACTGGGCTAAATGATTTTAAATTAATTTGTTTCTTTTTACCTTTTAATGTGAAATTGCATATGTGGCTTGTGTTATATGTCTTTTTTTGTTTTATAGTTTGCTTTAGGGTGTGGCGGGGAGAGTGAGAAATCATATTCTCCATTCTTCTCTTGGGATTTTGGACATGGATGCACATATGCTTGGCATGATTGTTTTAAAATAGGTTTTACTATAGGGTGTGTATGCTCACCAGAAAGGCAGAAAGAGACAGAGAGATAAGAGAGTGATAAGTCACCCCTTCAAGGGGGATAGTCACTCCACTATCCCTTTTCCTCCATTCTCCTCTCGGGATCTTCGGCACACACGCACATGTGCCCAGCATGAGTTTAAGTTACTGGGTCTGGGACTTGAACCGTGGTTGACTACATGGCAGTCTGGCGACATAGCCATTACACCAACTGTTGATCCCACACATGATTTTGAAGGTTCCAGGTTTGGGACTTGAATGGCAAAGTCAGCCATGTGAGATCCTGCAACATTAACCTCCCTGCCACCTGCTGGCTGACTGTGCTGTATTTCTATTGGAGAGCACGTGGGTAGTATATGTACTGACATGAAAATATTCCCAATACATTGTCAAACGAAAGAAAACTGGTCATAAAATACCTTGTTCAACTGTCGGCAAACAGGACTTCAGCAAAACTATAAAGAGTAACTTTAAGATCAATTCTTCATTTACTATATAATAGTTTGGCTTATATTTAATTAAAGTTTTATTTTGGTTTAAAGATCTGAAAGCCACACATAAAAGTTCATAATTTATATAGGTTTAAGTTACTGAAATAAAATACCAAATGAAACCCACACAAGGTTTTTCTTCTTTGATTGAAAAGGATCTGAATGCATAGTACTTTTCAGAAAGATTTCTACCCACATTTGTTTTAAGACAAAACACACACGCATAAAGACATGCCATTTGACACATTTTCTTCTCCAGTGCTAAAGGCTGATTAGAAGATCATTATTTTCTAAGTACATTTTGCCAAAAAGAATCCAGAGCCAATATGTTTTTAATATATTCTAGTTCACACCCTCACACAGCAATATGGAGAGGAAAAGGGATGTGGCAGTGGCATGTTCCTGTCCCCCCAGCGACTTGAGATGCTGAGGCAGGAAGGTTACGAGTTTGAGGCTAGACTGAGCAACTTAGTGAGACCCAGTTTTTAAAAATAAAATAAAGGAAATGAAAATAATGCACTTGAAGCATGTAAGAAAATAGAACCTTCCCTTAAAATGACAATTCGAAGGCCAGCAAGTGTTAAGGTGCTAGACTCCCACATGGTCGACTGCGGTTTGAGTCTCAGACCTGGCAGAGTGCTTCCTCCCGTCCCCTCTCTCTCTCTTTCTCTCTGTCCATCTCTCTCTGGTGAGCACACATGCCCTATAGCAAACTTAAAAATAACAATAATAATAAAATTTAAAATAATTCTTAAAAAGTAGTGCTCTTATTTAAAAAATGAGAATTGTGTAACTCTTACCTTTCCTTTGAAAACATTTTATTATTACTTTTAATTTGGTAGAGGATATGTGTACTTGCTGAAGAGAAAGAGAGAAAGCGTGAAGGCACCTGCCACAGGGCGTGCTCACATTGCAATCCCTTCTCCATCTCTCCCTCCTTTTGCGACCTGGGCATGCATACACACATCAGGAGTGTTTCTCAGGCCGCCAGGCCAGGACTCGAACTGCATAGTTGGCCCTGTGGGATCCAGCTGCCTTAACAATGCCATGAGCTGGCTCTCTGATCTTTCGAAGTACATCTGAAGTGAGATGCTGAAATAATGCAGGGGAACCACTGTGTAGGAGGTGCTGTGCTGGTTCTCAGATACCGTAACAGTCCACAGGGAACGAACGCAGCCTGGATGTGGGGAGGGAAGCTGATGACGCAGCAGGAAGAGCGCTATCTTCTAGCAATAAGAACATAACTCTAACAGGAGTGAAAAGTACTTTCACTGCAGTGCTGAGAAAAGCAGTGAGGCAGCATAAAAGGGCCCTGCCCTTCAGGAACCCAGAAAGCTGAAGGTGTGGTGGGGTGGGATGCAGGGAGGGACACAGTCCTGGGGCTACTGGTAGGAGCTGAGGTTATAAAGATCGGAGGATGAGACCCCCTTCTGGTGCCCTGACTGCTAACACCTTGGGTCGTTTGGTTTCGTCTCAACCGAGGGAAGCAGCAGGACTGTAACTGATCTTTGGTCACAAGGAGGTAGAAAAAACCGTGGAAAGGACTGTCCAGGACACACGCTCATCAGCGTAGAAACCACGCTGAGGTCTGAGCCTGACGGAAGGCTGGGAAACGCAGAGGAAGGGGTAAGTGTGGGAGGCGTTTGGGTACAGCAACAGGACCTGGAGACTGACAGGTGATGACGAGGAAGGTGGCTGAGGATCTAGCTCCTGGGACTTAGAGCACGTGGTGATGATGTCAACCAGGGAAAAGATTCAGGGGATAAAGCACTTGAATGGTGAGCAGGTGATAATTACCTTGGTCTCTGATGGGCAGAGTTCCAGGGACCTTTCATAACAGCGACAACCACCAACTCCCTAAATATACGTGCCACTTTCCAGACACCATGTAGGTAGCACCTGGAAGCTCCCCACACCAATCTTACGAGGCCGGTATTACGGTGCCCAATGTGTACGTTAGGGAACGGATCTGGGTAACTTGACCAAGGTTTCCTAAGCAGTGGTACCTAGATCGTAATATTAACTGGTGAGAGGACCTAGTAACGAGTAGGACCACTGAGGCACAGGGAGGAGATGTGGGAGGGAAAAGGCATGTGCAGAGGTGGGAGACACACGAGCCGCTGCTGGCTGGAGGGGAGGCCATCTGTGAGGATAAGGGGGACAGAAGAGAAGGCAAAGGACAATCTGTAGGTGAGAACAGGCTTGGGGGAGCAGGCTGCGGGAAGGCAGGTGTAAGCCAGGTGCAAAACACTCCCGGGGACCCAGCGCAGCTGCAGGGATGGACGGGCTAATCAACACGGTCAGCAGGACGGAGGCCTGGCTGCCCCGAACCCAGGTCCCAGCAGGGGCTCTGCCACACTGGGGGATGACCCAGCTGACAGACTCTCAGGAACCCTTGGATTCCTGAGAGGCCCTGTGCCTGGCCCTCTCACGGGGCAGTCGTGTTCCATGTCACAGCCCCGGCAGGCACATGCGCGACAGCGCTAATGACACGTTACCTTTAGAGAGAGAGCAAGGCGGTCCCGGATGTAGTTCTCTTCTGTTTTTGCCTTCTCGAGTTCTTGCTCAAGGTCAAAACGCTGCTTGCCCACCTGCTGTAGGAGCTGCTCTCTCTCTTTCCGGAGTTCATTCTTTAAGGCAGCAATGCGCTCCTTGTATTCTTCATCTAGTTTTCTGTGAGGAGGAAAAACCGACACGCTGCCATCTAATTCCTCAGAGATCCCTACGTGGGTGCACCAAAGACGGAAACACAAGAGTCAGGGGGATGGAAAGCACTTCCAGAAAATACCTAGTGTGTCCTGATTTCCTTTAGTCTCAGCCACACCAACGTCACCCCAGCCAGGTGTGGCCAAACAGGCAGGAAGACAGGGCCCACCACGCTCTACCCTGCCCCAATATCTGCTTACACCCCTGCCTTGGGTCCGGGGAGGAGAGGAAGGGCCTGGGCCAGCAGGTCGCACCTGAGGTTGTACTCATTCCGCTGCTCGATGGCCGCATGGTGATCATCCACCTCCGAGGCCATTAGTGACTTGAGCTTCTCAGCCTTGTCCAGATCCGATCGAAGCTTCTCTTTTTCTCTGACCACTTGATCTACTCGTTCCCTAGAACCAGAAGTACACCGAGTGAATGGAAACTGTTTCTAAGCCACGGAGACCCAAAAACCTCTCATCTGGCTTGCTCCAATAGAAAAACAAAACCAAGACAACCAAATACCTCCCCAAACAAAAAGGCATTCCACGGTTCCCTTCCAAAGCCTACATGCCAATCCAAGTCCTGTCTCGTTTTCCTAGTCTCGGGAAGATGTGCAGCAGTGAGATGACAGATTAGCCATATTGCACACAGGATGGAAGAGTGTTTACTCAAGACACGTGAAGGACTTGCCAGACAACTCGGAAAGGGAACGGAGCAGGCGAACCTTCTGCCCAACTCACAGCAAATGTCGGATCTCAGCCTTAAAGCTGGCCAGAGCCGCATGGTGGATGCTGTTCTTGGTGACCAAAAGTTCATTTTCCAGAGCCAGAGTCAATTCTGCCAAGTTGACATTTCCATCAAGGCTGAAATCCAAGGCCTAAAAATCAGAGCGAATGACAGTTTAAGACAAGTCGCAAGGTCTATCCACGAAAAGCAGAAAATTTAAGTGCAAAGAACTGAATCTAGCCTAGAAACCGGATGATTACATTTTTAGTGACCGCTTAGGAACAATTTTCAATCTAGAACTTAAATAGTTCTCTGTATGGAAAGCATAATGTGGTTATTTGTGTTTTCAAAAAATACTAAGTTAACAGTGTTACAATCTGAATCTTTACTAACCAGAAACCAGGTAAGAGCATTTCTCATGAACATAATTTGGGAGTAAAAAACACAGAAAGCTAGTGTCACATTCCTGGTGTGGGGCAAAGTGACTTCTCATTTTTCTCAGGTCTGGTGACTAGAGGAATCATTAAAGAGAATCAGGGCCAGCAGGTGGCATGGTGGTTAAGGCACTGGACTCCCACATGGCTGACTGCAGTTTGAGTCCTGGACCTGGCAGCTTGCTTTCTCACTCTCCCTCCCTCCCTCCCTCTCTGGTGAACGCATGTGCCCTATAGCAAATTTAAAAATAATAATAATATGTAAAGTAAAATAAATAATTTTTTTTAAAGGAGAACTCAAGTCAAATCAATTTTTCAAAAAACAACTGAAAAACTTCTTTCCTTCCCCCGTTTGTCATCTGTCTCCCCCGTTAGCTGCCACACCTTCAGGATCTCCTGGCTATTCTCAATGCCCTCTTCCTGCCAGGTGTCGAGTATTCTCTCCACAGAGGCATGGCCCATCCCATCATCCAGGCAGGAGAAGACCCGAAATCCAATGGAACCGGTCATCGCTGAGGGGGTTGTGGTACGTCGTCCGCTCTCATCAAAAGACTAGAAGAAAGAGACTTGAGCAAGCTCAGCTCGACACCAAGCATTTCAACAAGAAATTTCAAAACTGGTGGGAATGCCCGCAGTGAGCAGAAGGCATGTTTCTCTAATTTACACGAGCAGACAACAAAAGGCAAGAACCCCCTTGGAGCTCTGTTTCTAAGTGAGTCAAGACACAAAGCTTATCAAAAACTCAGGTAATGGGACCAGCAATTAGCATAATGGCTATGTCGCTGGACTCCCACGTAGTCAACCGCGGTTCAAGTCCTGGACCCAGTGGCTTAAACTCACGCCGGGTGCATGTGCGTGCATGCCCAAGATCCCGAGAGGAGAATGGAGGAGAAGGGACTATGGCGTGGCCAACCCCCCTGGGGGGGTGATTTCTCGCTTTCTGTCTCTCTGTCTCTCTCTGCCTGTCTGGCGAGCACACGTGCTCTATAGCAAAAACTCTCAAAAAAAAAAGAACTCGGGTAGAGTCCACTGACATAGAAGAGATGCACCCCTCAACACAAGGTTTCTTCTGACCCAGAGATGATATCAAGAGGCATAATTAGTGGCCGTCCCAATCTGCAATTTATGGTCATTCTCAGACCAACTTTTCCTTCCCTACGGTTTAGTCTTTCTTCTTCTTCTTTCGCTTCACTTTCTCTCCTTAGTACTTTGCTTCAGACAATGGATTAATTCATTAGAAATTATTCACATAGGTACCAGCAGTTGGTGTAATGGCTATGTCACTGGACTCCCATGTAGCAGACCGCGGTTCAAGTCCTGAACCCAGTGGCTTAAACTCACGCCGGGTGCATGTGCATGTGTGTCTAAGATCCCGAGAGAAGAAGGGATTACAACATGGCCATCTCCCCTGGGGGTGGAGGGTGATTTCTCGCTTTCTGTCTCCCTGTCTTTGTTTTTCTGGAGAGTGCACACACCCTATAGCAAAAACCTCTCCAAACCCCTCCCAAAAACAAAACAAAGCAAAACAAAAAAGAAATTATTCACATAGGTTCTAATTCTTACAAAGACGACACTTGCTGTATGCTTCTTACCTGCATGGAGAGATGCCTTTTCAGTTGTCTATATGGAGTAGACGCTGATGGTGTGAGGGACTTTCCATTTTTAAACAAACTATAGAAGAAGTCTTCTACGCTCATTGTACCATCAGGATCAAGATTATGGAATACTTCCTCAAGCATCTAGAAAAGAGAAACCATTTACTCACAGACATACAGATTTCTTTTATTGAGAAAGTGAACAAGAGAGATGAACAGAGACCCTCAAGAGGGTCTCTTCGTGCTGCAATCCCCCCAGCCCTCCTCACCTGCCAGGATCACAGGTGTTCACACCTGGTGTGCTTCAGGTCAACACAGGATGCGCCCAGCATTACAGGGCTGTGCCCTACTGCTACCACTTGCAGCACCACAGCTGGGCCAAGAGTGGCCACCTATATTAAATACTTCACTCAGAATAACAGTGCCCAACGTACTCATCTGACCCATGGAAACCAGTACTGCTGTTGATCCTAGGACTCCAGAAATACAACTACGTCTCTTTACTCTCATTTCATTGAACTGATTTCCTTTTCCAGTAATGAGATGTCCTCTCTCATAGACAAATCTTTCAAAAGACTATTTTCAACCTCCTTAGAATCTTGTGCAACTTAGTAATGAACTGTTCTCTCTCTTTCGCTATAGGGCATGTGCATGCTTGTCAAAGACAGACAGACCGAACAAGTGAAAAATAACCCCTGCCCCCAGTGGGATGGCCATGCTGCAATCCCTTCTCCTCCATTCTCCTCTCAGGATTTGGGGTGCATATGCACACATGCCTAGTATGATTTTCAAGCCACTGAGTCTAGGACTTGAGCTAAGCAGTTAGTTATGTGGGATCCAGCCTCCTCCATCTCCACACAGCCTGCTGGTCTATTTTCTATTTTATTCACACTCCTAGTATAGGTAACTTTTAATATTGTTATGCATTATGCTTACAAATTTTAAAAATTTACTTAAAGAAATATAAAGATAAAGCTTCTGAGTGTCTAAACAATAGAGGCTAGTGAAACAGTCACCCTTTTGTGACACTAAGTGATATTTTTCTCATATTGAATTCTTTTAACTGGTAATGTTAACACAGCAGAATCTGGCCTGAACAGACTGAGGTGATCTGAGAGTCTGAACCCATAACTTGGGGTTAGAGCCTTACTTGAAATAACATGGCATGTGTTGGGTTTTTGTTTTAATGCTTTAGCACAGGAGAACCAAAGATGGTGTGAAAAGGATTTGTGTGTGTAAAACAAAGATTCTAAGAGATGTGAAATGAGCGCTTCCACTGCTTACGGGTACCCTTTGAGGGGCCCAGACATCTAACAGGAGATGGGGAAATGGGACTAGAGCACCACCTAGAGGCTTTCCTGGGAGATGTTTGTTCCTGAGCTCCACAGGAGGGGGAGAACAGAGCAGCAAGAAGCCACCAAACCAGAAGAAAAGGCAAAGACCTCCTGCTGGCAGTGGGATAGTTCTTTACTCTGGGGCTAAATTTTTCTATAGGAACATGCCCAGTGTGCAAAACAGAAATTATTTGGAGCTCTTGTTAAAATGTAGACTCTAACAGAGTAAGTCTGGCAGTGGGTGACGCCTGAGGTTCTGTGTGTCTAACAAATTGTGATGTCTACATACTGAGTAGCAAGGAGCTATTGGGTCACTGGAAAAGCCATGATGCATTTTTGCATAGAAAACTAGAGAAGACTATGTCATGACTTTTCCAATGACCCAATAGAATTAGTAACAAATTCACTCCTGTATTAGACCCTACAGTTGGGTCCATTCTAACGTAGGTCTAAAAGTCTCAAGTTTTTAATATTCATTTCATAAATCAGGACTACTGCTAGGATTTATATCATCTCATAATTGTTGATTTTATTCTTTATGTAAGTGCTGGAGGCATTTCTTTGATCACAAATGCTTTTTCCAATTCACATCCAATAGGAAACATCTGTCTCCATTCTGGCTCTCATACCACTTCCTCTGGAGAGGACTCTGAAACAAGAAACCATTCTGAAGAATGGAAATCTTTAGAAGAAGCAATTGTTCCTAATACAGAAGCTTGTGATCAAATCAGTGGAAAGGTTATTTGGGGGCAAGATTCTGAGGTTGCCGAGATTCCTTAGCTTTTCTGTCTTGATTTTTATTTTCTAAGTTGATGCATTTATTTTTTTTCCCTGAGTAACAGAGACAGATACCACGATCCACCCATTCCCCCAGCCAGCCTTGGGTCATGGGCACATGCATGCCTGGCATTCTGAGGAAGGTCTCAGGACACAACTCAGGAACCCTCGGCCTCGCAGAGCAGTGTGTTTTACACCCACGTCTGTTTCCCTGTGTCTTGCTCTTACCAACTCCTAGAGGACGAGGCTTTCGAGACCATCCACCAGAAGTTACAATGACATCCAGGTGTGCTGACTGACATCAACAAGGTCATTTTGGGCTCTAACCTTAGATCTGTCCTACCTGACCTTGTGACCTCAGCCCATTGGTGTACCACTTCCCCACTGCCTACACGCCCATCGCCTGATCTGACTGTTAGATGGGAAGAAGGTGGACAAGAAGTGAGCAAAAGGATGCAGATTCAGAGGAGGGCAGATAGGCAGGGCTGGAGAAAGGAAGAGAGGTTAAAAGGGCAACTGAGGAATGCCCCTGCAGTCTGAGCACTGGCCACATCTATCTGCAAGGATATTCTTACTCCCTGTGATGCAGGGCCAGGTCTTTGCTTTCCCAGGATGTAAGCTGGGAAATGCTCTAGAAAAGGGGTCACAAACCCCAAGACCCAGAGAGGCCCAGAGGTGATGGAAATGAGTGAGGCAGGAGGTTTTCAGATATTAGCAAGTAATGAGGACTGGTAAACTGAACATTCCAAAGGAGCTGCCTGCATCTCTGGCCACAAAGGCTTTGGAGTTCCAGAGAACCAACCGCCTGATTTTAAAAGGTATAGCTAGGCCAGCAGGTGGCCTGGTGGTTGAGGTGCTGGACTCCCACGTGGCCGACTGTGGTTCGAGTCCTGGACCTGGTGGCTTTCTTTCTTTCTTTCTCTCTTACCTCCCTCTTTCTCATGAGTGCACATGCCCTATAACAAATTTAAAAATAATAAAAAATAAATAATTTTTTTTAAAAAAAAGTATAGCAAGCTCAACTTCTGAAACACTGGGTAGGTCAAAGAAATCAGGGTTTGGGTCAGATCTGGCCCCCAGGTCTAGTTTGCTAGTTTGCTAAGCCCTCCCTGCAGCTGTTCTTGCCTCTGGAAGGCACAATACTAGCTACAGCCAGAAGACAGTAAATCTAGTTCTCCTTGATGAAAGCGGGAGCTGCCATGATCTCACTTCCGTCATCTAGAAAATCAGGGGTGACTAATCCACAATTGCTCTCGGTTGTAGAATTGAGGATTCCGAGTTGTATGTTGATGAGCCCACTTGAACTTTTAGCTCCTCTGTGGTTTAGAACTAACACAGAGTACAACAACATGTCACAATTTTTATTTAGGAGCAAAAACACTCAGTAAAGTTACATTCAGTAAGCAATCCTTCACACATCATCAGACCAGGGGAAAATAATTAAATAAGCTACTTACTTTCTCAGGTTTTAGAAAATCCACCACAGAAGAAAATTGGCTCTCTGCAAATGGCTAGCTTATTCCAAGAATTGTTTTTAGATAAATAATCCAAGTTTGTGCAATTTTTTTTTTTTTGGCAAAAACTACCCAAGATTTTTGCATACTGAACTGGTTCATAATTCAGGATGGTGAATTTAATTTTATGACTCAACAAACCACCACTGAAAAAGTAAATCACCATGAAGCTTTTAAAAAGGGAGTCAAAGAGTGTCTAATGGTCAAAGAGAAGAGAGAAAAGACACTTCTCTGCAAGCCAGACTACTTGGAAGCTTTTGATGATAAATCTCTTTATTGTTTAGGAAAAGAATGCTGCTTATTAGGAGTAAACAAACAGCGTGGCTTCTAATATCCTTATAATAACAGATTCCCAAAGCTCTAACTGTGGCCCCAGCTTTTAACTCTCTTCAATTCTTATTTTCAGCCTTTGAAAGACTTATCTTAAAATTATGTATATGTTTGGGACCAGCAGTTAGCGTAATGGCTATGTCGCTGGACTCCCATGTAGTCGACCGC
>NW_006160211.1:1819674-1853010 GCF_000334495.1 Tupaia belangeri chinensis
CGGTGGCTGACAATACGCCGCGTGTGTGTGTGCCCAAGATCCCGAGAGGAGAATGGAGGAGAAGGGATTGCGGCGTGGCCATCCCCCCGGGGGGTGATTTCTCACTTTCTGTCTCTCTGTCTCTCTCTGTCTGTCTGGCGAGTGCATGTGCCCTATGTCAAAAAAAAACCCAAAAAACCTCTAAAAGAAATTATGTATATGCTTATATATATATATTTTTAAATTATTTTTACTTTTCTATAGGGCATGTGTGCTCCCTGGAGAGAGACAGAGAGAGGGAAGGAGGAAGGACCCTGCAAGGGGAACGTGCACACCACAATCCCTTCTCGTCCATTGTCCTCTCAGGGTTTTGGACATGCACACACTCGTGCCCAGAGTGTTTTTCAAGCTGCTGCGTGCACAGTCAGCCCTGTGGGATCCAGCCGCTGCAACCACCATGCCATTGGCTGGCCCTATTCTTAATTGTTTTTCTTTCTTTTTAGTTTTACCATAGGGCACACACAGAGAGATACAGTGAGGGAAAGTGAGAAAGCACCTCCCAGGAAAGATGGCCACATTGCAATCTTTTATCCTTTTGGGACTTTGGGCATATACATACATGTGACTGGCATGTGCCTTAGAACACTGGGGCCAGGACTCCAGCTGCCTTAACCACCATACCAACAGTTGACCTTATTCTTTTCATGGCTATTCATGTACACGGTCCTGCCAATTTTTTTCCTTGATTTTTTCAGAAAACATCATGCCCAACATTTTACCAAGTGAGAGTCTTTTGGGGGCTCCTTCCAGACTCTTCTTTGCATTCCTAAAAGGACTAACCCACCCTTTTCCATTTCCTCATGACCAGAATACTGTGATGGCGCCTGGCGGTTCTATCTGACCCAAGGCTCTCTTCATACCAGTATGTCAAGTAGCTCAGATCAACCTCAGCGAGCACGTTTTCCCTATCTATTGCCCAATCTTCTTAAGGACTGAGGGATGATACTGAGATGATCCCAAACCTAAACTTATCAGCCTGCCCTTCGAAATATCCCCCCCCAACTGAAATCCACTGAGCTCTCTGCTTAATTCTCCCACCATGTTTTCTCCACATTTTGCTCTGTGAATGACACCTTTAGAAACATATCATGGCTATGCTAAACTTGTCTGACGGTGTCACGCGGGGTTACATGCTTTAACACAATGAGTGGTACCCAGTATGGGCTCAGGAAGTGTCAGCTATGGTCAGTTTTCCTTTTCTCCCTCATGAGAGCTCCTGGAAGGCAATTTTCATGAATGACTTTATAGGAAACATGAAAACGGAGTCTAACAAGCTGCAGGAAGTCATGGTACAGCTGTCCCTAACATGTGGCCAGCTAAGCTTTTACTGTCATTATTATTCTCGAATTTAAATATGCTGCAAGGCTCACCTCTCCGTCGACACTCTGCAAACCATACTGTTCGCAGATGGAGACTAGCTCCTTTCGGTTCAGGTGACCATCACGGGCGATCCCCAAATCTTCACAAACCTCCTGCAGTTTCTCTTCTATCCAGTCTTGGGGAGGGGCAGTTCCACTCTGCGAAGCATTCAGATCATCTGGGTTCCAAAACCTCAACTGGCCTGAAATAAAATCACATATTGTGTTGTCTCCAAAATAACTGCAAAGAGCGTATGCTTCTTCTTAAAGAAAAATGTGCTTTTGGGGCTGGCAGTTGGCGTAATGGCTATGTCGCTCGACTCCCACGTAGTCAACCGCGGTTCGAGTCCCGGACCTGGTGGCTTAAACTCACACCGGGCGCGTGTGCGTGTGTGCCCAAGATCCTGAGAGGAGAATGGAGGAGAAGGGATTGCGGCGTGACCAACCACCCTGGGGGGTGATTTCTCGCTTTCTGTCTCTCTCTGTCTGGCGAGTGCATGCGCCCTATAGCAAAAACCTCTCCAAAAAAAAAAAAAAGAAAAGAAAGAAAAACGTGCTTTTGAAAATTAGTATTACAAGAAGAGAATAACTGTCACTTCCATCTTGATTTGTTCCTGCAGGTCCAATGAAATGGAACCACTGGTTGTTAGGATGTAGCTAGAGCAGATGCACTCTTTTGCTGGCAGTCACGCCTGCGTAAGAAACATTATCTCTGCAATCACGCACCAGGTTCTAGGCTTGTTCTGTTCCAACTGGGAACACCACAAGCTTAGGCTCCAGTGAGGTCATGAGAAGATAGGGAAAGGGCCACCCCAGAAAGCTATATAAGCCCTGCCTCAGCTATGGTTTCCAAACTTCATTACCTCCACTTTCTTTCTTTCCTTTTCTTTCTTTCTTTCTTTTTAAGTTTTGCTATAGGGTGCATGTGCTCGCCAGAAAGACAGAGAGAGTGAGGGAGGGAAGGGAGGAGAGATGGAGAGAGAGGGAGAGAAAGGAAGTGAGAGGGAGAGAGAGGGAGAAAGAGGGAGAGAGAGAGAGAATGAATCACCCTCCAGGGTATATGGCCACACCACAATCCCTTCTCCTCCAGTCTCCTCTAAGGATTTGGGATATATACCCACATCCCCCCAGTGTGAGGGGTGTGGGATTCAAAATACTGCAGTTGGCCATGGGGATCCAGGTGCCTTAACCTCCAAGCCACCTGCTGGCCCCTCCACTTTCTTTCTAATCTAATACTAGAGCATCTTTTACTGAGGAGAAAATCATTTCATGATAACAGTCTCAAGATTGGCGTATTCCCAAATCTTTACATTTGAATGCTGGGACCCTCAGAAGACAAGCAATGCAATGTGCAAGAATGGATGTGAGACCAGCACATGGCATAATGGCTACATCACTGGACTCCCATGTAGTCAACCATGGTTTGAATCCTGGACCCAGTGGCTTAAGCTCATGCTGGGTGCATGCCCATACATGCCCAAGATCCCGAGAGGAGAAGGGAGGAGAAGGGATTGCGGTGTGACCATCCCCCCTGGGGGGTGATTTCTTGCTTTCTGTCTCTATGTCTCTGTCTGTCTGGCGAGTGCACGCACCCTATAGCAAAAATCTCTCCCCCCCAAAAAAACAAAAACAAAAACATAGTTGTGAACTGTATGTTCCTAATTATCTACATATTAAGGATAAGTTCTATTTGAATACTTAGGAATCCTATTTATTTAAAAATCAAAACTGCTGATTAATCCTCTATAAAAGTCCCCACTTCCAAATTCTCCACTTACGTATTAGAGATTCTGTCAAGTCATTGCTTAGGAATGAGGTAATTATTGGCACAATTTTGTGTGCCTTGGAAGAGCCTTGAAAGTTTGAAAGGAGCATTTAGCATTTATCGACAGAAATTAAGCCCATTACTGCTGTGTCTTTCCAGGCTGGAGACCTAGAGAGCAGGTTATAATTACACTTAAGTACAATTAATCCAGGGTAGGCAGTGGAGTGGGCAGAGGGTCTGTCAGCGGAACCGCAGTGCCATCTAGTGGCTAAAGGATCAATGGGTTAGAATAATTTTTTTTTTTTTTTTAAGTTTATTCAGTAACTAGTTCATTCAATGGCGGTGAGATGGGGAGGCAGAGACAGGCACCCTAACAAGGTCTCCACTCTTGATTCACACCACCCTCAGTCAGAGCCTGCCTGGCGTGCACAAGGAGGCCTTGGGATGTGCACCTGGGGCAGATCCTTGTGGGTCCAGTGGCATCACCATTGTGTCACGTTCTGGCCCTTCTGCTGCTTCTTAAATATATCTGAAACTTGTCAAGGGATATGTTTTTGTAAGTCACTATTTCCGTCTGTTTGCAATTTATTTGTTACTTGGTAAAAGAGAGTAGTTAGCTTCCAGATGGAGTTCTGCATCCTAGTTGCCATTGTGAGCTATCACTGGGAATGAATGATTTGTCAGTGGTGCTCTTCATGTTAATTCCCAGCTGGCCTGAGCACACAAGGCTGTTAGAGAAGGCTAAGCGATGTGGGATGGTGGGGTGGGGAGAATACCTAAGAATAGCAGCCCTTCCCTCCCTGGCAAGTCCAAGGCATACACTCAACTCTTACCTTCCGCTTCATACTCCTCACTGCGTTGTGTCTTCCAGTGCTAGAGAAGGCAAGAGACAATGAGTTACTTGAGAATGTATTTAGAAAGAATTACCCCACCTTCTCCCAGACCAGGTCTCTCTCTGACTGTGAAATCATCTGAGTGAGTCACGAGGGTTAGGACCTGCCAATGCTTCCACCCAGGTGGACTGTGCTCAGCTAATCAGCCAATCAGGAGGAGACCCCTCAGAGACCCCACACAGTCCTCTGCCATGTTTTGCCAAGGAGCTGCCTTTCTTGTTTGAGGTCACGTATTCGATAGCAAAACCTACCAACCAATTACAAGCCGAAGCAACTACTCAGTATCTACCAACCAAAAAGGGCTTGTGCACGCATGCATTTATGACTTTGTTCTTCTGTACATGTGTGCTGAGCGCCTACCTTTGTGCTAGGTGTTGGCAACACAAGCAACAACAGGAAAAGCACATTTCCTGTTTCAAGAGTTTACATGTTCATGAAGACATGTGGACAGGAATACAGGAAGGGCAACAGTGCTTCAAGGGCTACAGCAGAGAAGTTCAAGACGCTATGGTGGGACCTAATGAGAGCTCAGATGTGGTAGATGAGGGTAGACTTCCTGGAAGAAGTAATGTCTAAACAGACCTGCCGGGAGCCAAGGGGAAAGAAGGGATTAGTTACTATCTACAGCCTCCAGCAAGGAGGCTAGGATGAGTCTGAGTGCTTGTGGCACTGCGTGGGGAGAAAGAGGCAACTCAAAAACAGGACAGAAATCTCAAGTGAAATAAAATACAGATTACCAGTAAACCACATTAGAAAGCAGTGAAGCTGATCTGAATTGGACCGTCCTGCCCCTTTGCCACTACTATGTCACTACGTCTTCCCCAAGGTGACGGTTACACTGTGCATACTGTGCAAAGGCAGTCAGCCAAGGGCACAAGTCAGTACCAGCCTCCAGCCCTTGACCCACTGGCCAGGCTTGGTGCAGCTCTACTTCTAAGCCGGGTGCAATAAGGAGGTCCACAGTAGCTTTGGTCTCTCCAGCCAATGGCTTTAGCTAATGGGAGCTTTGACAGACACTTAAAGAAGCCCTTCTGAGACAAGGTGAGTCCCCTTTTCAAAACTGGGCTGCTGTCTTCGTAAAGATCCAACTTTAAAAATAAAGCTGCCAGGCCCAGCAGATGGCATGATGGCTACGTTGCTGGACTCCCACATGGCTGACAGCAGTTCAAGTCCTGGACCCAGCAGCTTCAAACTCCCGCCAGGGGCATGTGTATGTGTGTCCAAGATCTTGGGAGGAGAATGGAGGAAGGAGGGATTGTGGCGTGGTCATCCCCTGAGAGGGATTTCTCCCTTTCTGTCTCTGTCTCTGTGTTTCTCTCTCTCGCATGCCCTATAGCAAAAAATCTCTCTCTAAAATAAATGAAGCTGCCTTTGATAACAAATAACCAGCCCATTGCCTGTGAAGGCTGATCAGTACAAGGCTGATTTCCTAGACTCCTGAAAAAAGATCAACATGAAAATAAGTCTAATTAAGTTGTTTCTAGGGCTAGAATTCCTCATGTTAGATGATATGCCACCTAAAATTATCACCCTCCCCTTTTCTAGACAAGGTCTTACTTACTATATTGCCCAGGCCAGCCTCAAACTTGCAACCTTCCTGCTTCAGCCTTCCAAGTTGCTAGGATTATAGGCATATGCCACCACACCTCATCTTTAGGTTGGACCAGGACCGGGAATCAAACAGGGGCCTCCCATGTAGTCCCGCCGGCGGAGCGCAGTGACTTAGCAGCACATGCCACTGCAGCTGGGCTCCACCTAAAACTCTGAGATTAGGGCCAGCAGAGGGCATGGTGGTTAAGGCTCTGGATCCCATATAGCTGCTTCTGTGGTTCAAGTCCTGGACCTGACAGCTTGAAAAACATACCAGGTATGCGTGGATGTGTGCCTAAAACCCCAAGAGGAGAATGGAGAAGCGATTGTGGCAGGCCATCCCCTGGGTGGGAGGATGCTTTCTCTCTCTCTCTCTCTCTCTGGTGAGCACATGCGCCCTATAGCAAAAACCTAAAAACAAAAAAATTCTCAGATTACACATTGCCTATCAGTAATTTGTTCAAGTTGTTGTGAGCTGAAGTTCTTTCAAGTAACCTAAACTCATCTGCTTTATACACTCACTTGTAGTCATTTTCACCTTTTAAATGAGGGACAAACAGGATTTCATCATCCCATGTTTTACTTGGGAAGATACTGAAGTTAGCACCGATCCTGAGAGTTCACCTAATTTGGCCTCGCTAAACTGAAACCCCCAACTGACAATGCCGAGATGGATTATTTTCACCCAAGAGGACACCAAAAGGCTGTAACGCAAAATGTGAAGGTTTGACGCACTTACTCAGATTACAATGGAGAGTCGCTAATGTTCATGGTGCCAGCGGGAATGAAATCAGGACACGGCGAGATCTGCTCGCCTGTTAGTATGACAGTTTCATCAGCTCACTTGGCCCACATTTCTAGAGAGAGACACATCTCCAAACGAGTGGATGCATGAGCACAGCAGGGGCAGGGAGGGACTGCTAAACAGTCCTCTGTCTGTTTATTTTCTTAAGAGTTATTTTATTTAATTTTATTCATTGTCATTATTTTATTTATTTATTCTTTTTGAAGTCGACCAGAGAGAGACAGAGAGAAAAAAAAGAAAGTGAGAAAGTAAGCAGCCAGGTCTGGGACTCGAACTGCGGTCAGCCACGTGGGAGTCCATTTTTTCACATTATTGTTTCTGGCCAGAATCCAACTATTTTTATATAAAAAATTTTAAATCAAGAAAGCTCCATGAATAAAAGCATCCTGCCTGTCTGTCCTTCCATATTTATGTCTTTATCCAAGAGAGAAAATGAGTAACTGCTCCTAACACTTAGACATCCAAAACTGTGAAAATTTATTATTCAGCATATAAATTGGAAACACCCAACTTCTTCTTGGTGGAATTAAATCCATGTACAGTAGGGGCCAGCAGGTGGCATAGTGTTAAGGCGCTTGACTCCCACATGGCCAATCGTGGTTCAAGTCCCGGACCTGGCAACTTGAAAATCACACTGGGCACGTGTGTGTTACCCAAAATTCCAGGAGGAGAATGGAGAAGGTCATCCCTCCTGGGGAGTGATTTCTAACTTTCCCTCTGTCTCTGGGGAGTGCACACAGCCTGGGCAAAACCAAAAACAATCCACCTACAATAAATAAGATAGGATTTTATGGTCAAAGAACTTGTGGTCAAAATAAAATCTACCGAATTAGAAGCAGGGGATGGGGTCAGCCCATGGCATGGTGGTTCAGGAAGCTGGATCACACATGGCTGACCATGGGGTTTGAATCCTGGGCTGGTGGCTTAAAAACACTCTGTTCGTGTGTGTGTCCAAAATTCCTAGGAGAATGGAGAAGAGACTGCGATGCAGCTATCGCCCATGGGGAGTACTTTTCCACTTTCTGTTTCTCTTTGGCAAGTGCATGTGACCTCTGTAAATTAAAAAAATAAAATGAGAAGTAGAGGACAATTTTTTTAACTGCCAGAGGGGACATGCACTAGCCAGAGAGAGACAGAGAAACAGAGACAAAGGGAGAGAGCACCCACCCCACTGGGGCATGGTCACGCCACACCCTTCTCCATTTCTCCATCCTGTGGGTATTCTGAGCATGTACACATGCACACCTAGCATGTTTTTCACTTCCTTGTTTCTTTCTCCCTCTCATATTTTATGAAGTTTTTGCTATAGGGTGTATGTGCCCACCAGAGTGAGAAAGAGAAAGAAAGTGAGAAATCACCCCTCTAGGGGGGATGGCCACACCGAAATCCCTTCTCTTTTAGTCTCCTCTTGAGATTTCTGGCAAGCACGCACACACACCCAGCATAATTTCCAAGCAGCTGGGTCTGGGACTCTAATTGTGGAGTTGGCTATGTGGGATCCAACGCCTTGACCTCCGCACTACCTATGGGCCCCTTTCCCTCATTTTTACTTCTAACTAATAAGAGAGAAATGTGGAGGGGGCAGCACAGCCTTGGGAGCCAGAGTGCCTGGTGCTAATCGCGGCTTGCCTACCATGTTGGCTGCAGGCAGATTTCTTGACCTCTCTTACCTCATTTTCCCCACCCATAAAATGGGAATAAAGTTGTACACAGTTCATAGAGTTACGGTAAAGCGCTTAGACTTGTGCTTGGCACAGAATAAGCACCATAAAAATTTTATTTATTGGACATGTGTTTATGTAATACATATTAAATTTATATTTGCAGAATTTTTTTATTACTATGTTTAAACTTAAAGCATTCTTTTGGGTAGGCCTGAAGAGGTATCCATTATTCATATAAATCTGTAAGAAAAATGTCAAGTCTCTAGCAGAGATGCAAAGAACACAGACAATTCACATAAGAGGCAACATAATTAAACAAATATGGGCGAAGGTTCATCTCGACAGCAAATCAAAGCAATATAAATTAAAATCAAGGAACCGCTGTTACAAAAAACATTAGCAAAGTAAGTGATGACTCCCTACCATCAAGTTATGATTTAAAACAGGCCTGCTTACTGGCGGCAATGTAAATAGATATTATTCTTTTAGTAAAGGAAATGCCTCTATGTATTAGAAGCAATACAAATCTTCATGCTATTTGACCCAATCATTAGAATTTCATTTTATTTTCAAAAACAATTAAATCTAAGAAATAGCAAAGCTATATCTGTAGTATGTTCATTATAGCATTTTTTGGTAACAATAAAGTATTGAAAACAATTTCAACAATAGGGCATAAAGTATAATGATACATTATAATGTAGTCATTAGAAGTATAATTAAAAACCATGTAGAAACATAGGAAAACATCTTTTGAAACGTTGAATGAAAGACCATAACAAAAATGCTATCCACGCTATGATTACCACTGGCAAAAATATTTATACAATTGGACAAAAACTGGAAGGAAACCAAGATAATAAATTGAGGTACATTTTAGCTGAAGGGCTGTAGGAGACCATTTTCTTTCATTTCCCTTACTGGTATAAATGTTGTTTATGTAAGAGAAACAGGTACAACTTCCACTAATTCTTTTGCCCACCTGCCTGCAAATCCTCAGGAAATTAATTCCTGTGCCGTGGGTTAGGAACTGGGGTGGGGCAGGTTCTCTCCCTTCACGGAGTGCCACTGGGCAAAGTCTGCTACCCCTCCTGGACTGTGGCAGATGGAGAAGGCTTGGGGGGGAGCCCAGGTGCTGCAAAGGCCACAAACGCCACTGGCCCCAGTGCCTCCTAGACTTGGTAGGGTGTGAGAAGACCAGAGACACATCCGAGACCTGCCCAGGGACTCAGCTCACCATCCCAAAGAGGTATTCTTGAGAGAGTCCAACCCAATAGTGTTAGGCATGGAACAGCCCTCTAAACCCCTCAGCTTAAATGATCTCAGACAAACTCTGAAGGCAAGTGGGGGTGGCGGGGTAAGGGACATAACTTAAACAAGCTTTCAGATCTCAGAGTGGCAGTTTCCCAAGCATTCCTCTCCTGACCCTTTGCAAGTAACAGAGCTCCCTACTAGGAGGAGAAGCAAGCTTATGCTAATGGCTGGTCGGTCACCCCAAGACCACCACAGCTGGAGATGGAGCATACCATGCAGTAGACGTGCTGTGCTTCTCCCTGGTCGCTGTTCCTTTAATAAGAGGGAGGAGAGCACATGGCAGCTGAACAGTGTGTTATTAAATTGCAATTTCAGAGAGTGGGCGGGTGTGGGGGGATTCAATTCATTCACAGCTCATTTATTTTCATTCCCACTGCCTGGAGCCAGTAGTTCCAATTAAAAAGCAGGGGGAGACGGAGGGGAAGGCAGGTTAGAAGACTGGGGGGATTAGACCATTCAGCTGCTGGAACACCACCAATAAAAGGAGGCATCATTCTGGAACAGAGTCCTGTAATTGCTTATGGTTTCCTCCTAGTGAGGGCCTGGCAGGTGGCCTCTACCCCAGATCTGCCATGAGCACTGGCAGGGATAGAATCAGAAAATCTTTGGAAAAGTTGGGGAGGAAGGGAGAGGTTAGTGCTGGGGTATGTTCACCATTCTGAGTTCATGAGAGAGGATGTTTTTAATTTCTTCCCTTCAAATCTTACGTGGCTTCTCGCCAGAGTAGGAATGTATTAATACCTCTAGAAATTATTCTGAAAATTAATGCCATTCAGCAGGTGACATGGTAGTTGGGGTGCTGGACTCCCCACATGGCCAGCCATGGTTCAAGTCCCAGACCTGGCGGGTTACTTTTTCACTTTCCCTTTCTCTCTTTCAGTCTCTCTCTGGTCAAATTAAAAAATAATAGCAAATAAAAAAGTTTAAATAATTCTTCAAAAAAAATTATTCTGGGGCCAACCCTGTAGCACAGTAGTTAAACACTGTGTGGAGGGAGCTGGAGCCCACATGGCTGACTACAGTTCAAATCCCAGTCCCAGTGGCTTGAAAAACACAATAGGAGCTGACAGATGGCGTGATGGGTAAGGGCGCTGGACCCCAACATGTCTGACTGTGGTTCGAGTCCCAGACTTGGTGGCTTGCTTTCTCACTTTCCCTCACTCTCTCTCTCACTCTGTTCCTCTCTGGTCAAATGAAAATAAATAAATAAAGTGAAAGAAAGTAATTCTTTAAACAACAACAACAACAACAACAACAAAATACCACAATAGGAATGAAACAACAACAACAACAACAACATGCCACAATAGGCATCTACGTACACATATGCCCAGGATCCTGTTGGCAAGGAAGAATAAGGAAAGGCAGTTACGCCATGACCAGGCTGCCGTGGGGGGCGGGGGTACTCTCTCTTCTCTGTGGTACATGTATTAAAAATAAAGTCACTTCATGGAACTTCAGCTACTCCTGACTCTGGAGGCAAAATCATGGCGTGTAAAAGCAGAAGGGCCCGATGAACACTGGCCACTTTCTCTAAGCCCCTAGTCCCTTACCAAGTGGGGACAGCACTCCTACCCACCTGATGGGACATGGAGGCACGTGCCTGGCACTTAGGAAACGCTAGCTACTGTTACCTTCTCAGCCAGAGCGATGATGTGGTTAGGGGCTGGGATTCCAGAGCCAGCCTCCCTGAGCTCAGTTTCAGCTCCAAAGCTTACCAGCTGTGTGAGCTGGGCAAGTTACTCGCCCTCTGTGGGCCTCAGTTTCCTCAGGAGTAGTTGAAGAATACCTACCTCTGAGCGTATGCTTAGTATTGGAAAGGACTTCAAACAGTGCCTGCTACAACCTTACGACTAAGCATCTGTTAAGTAAGTAAATATTACAATTACTATGTTAAAAGCTGGACGTAGCAGTTATGTTGCTGGATTCCCACATGGCAGACCATGGTTCGAGTCCTGGACTCAGTGGCCTAAAACTCACATTGGGCACGTGTGTGTGCACGCTCAAAATCCTGAGAGGAGAAGGAAGGAGAAAGGACTGCAGCATGGCCATCCTCTTAGGGGGCTGATTTCTTGCTTTCTGTCTCTCTGTCTCTCTATGGCTCTCCAGTGAGCACACACATCCTAAGGCAAAAACTTCTACCAAAAAAACACAACTGGACAGGGCAGAAGAAACAGCAGACAGAGACCAGTGTCAGCTTTAATAATGAGGCTGGCAGATGGTGTGGTGGTTAAGGCACTGAACTTCCCCACGGTTGACTGTGGTTAGAGTCCTGGACCTGGTGGCTTATTTTTGTACTTTCCCTTTCTCTCTGATCAAAATTTTAAAAATAATAACAAATAAAATTACATATGTAAAATAATTCTTAAAAAAAAAAAAAAGAAGAAGAAGAAACCTGAGGGGCCGGAAGGTGGTGTGGTAGTTGAGGTGTCAGACTCTCCACCTGGCCAACTGTGGTTAGAGTCCTGGACCTGGAGGCTGCTCTCTCACCTTCTCTTTTTCTCTGTCTCTCTAGTGAGCACACATACCTTGTAGCAAATTGGAAAATAATAATAAATTCTAAAATTAAATGAAAAATTCTTTAAAAATACATAAACAAACAAAGCCAAGGCCAGTGGATGGCGTGGAGATTAAGGGGCTGGATTGCACATGGCCAACATGTTGGGCATGTGAGCATACGTGCCCCAAATCCTGAGAAGAGAATGAGTAAAGAAGGGGTTGCAGTGTGGCTATCGTCTTGGGGGTGATTTCTCTCTCTTTCACCAGTATATGCCCTAAATCAAGACTTTTTTTTTTTTTTTTTTAAAGGAATAACCCATAAGGGACTCTTCAAAAACTATAGCTTTTGGACCAGCAGATGGCATAATGGTTACGCCACTGGACTCCTATGTAGTCAACCGTGGTTTGAGTCCCAGACCCGGCAGCTTTAAACTCATGCCAGGTGCATATGCATGCATGCCCAAGATCCCGAGAAGAGAATGGAGGAGAAGGGATTGTGGTGTGGCCATCCCCTCCCCCCCCGGGGGGTGATTTCTTGCTTTCTGTCTCTCTGTCTCTGTCTTTCCAGGGAGTGCACGTGCCCTATAGAAAAAATTTACCCCCCAGAAAAAGAAAAGAAAAGAAAAAAACAACTATAGCTTTGGGGTAGGCCTTGGAGCACAGAGGTTAAGCACTAGTGCAGAAGAAGCTGGAGCCCACATGACGGACTGGAATTTGAATCCTAGCCCTTGAAGCAACACACGGGGCTTATATGCCCAGGATTTTGACGAAATGGAGGAAAAACTTTGTGCTCTGTGACATTAAAAAAAAAAAAAGAGAGAGAGAAAACCATCCCCTCCCCCCCCGGGGGGTGATTTCTTGCTTTCTGTCTCTCTGTCTCTGTCTTTCCAGGGAGTGCACGTGCCCTATAGAAAAAATTTACCCCCCAGAAAAAGAAAAGAAAAGAAAAAAACAACTATAGCTTTGGGGTAGGCCTTGGAGCACAGAGGTTAAGCACTAGTGCAGAAGAAGCTGGAGCCCACATGACGGACTGGAATTTGAATCCTAGCCCTTGAAGCAACACACGGGGCTTATATGCCCAGGATTTTGACGAAATGGAGGAAAAACTTTGTGCTCTGTGACATTAAAAAAAAAAAAGAGAGAGAAAACTATAGCTTCGGTGCATTAATTGCCTTGAGTCAATCATTTCACAGTGTATACATATCTCAAAACATCATGCTGTCTGCCGCAAACAGAATTTTTGTCACTTACACCTTGATAAAACTGGGGGAAATCTACAGCTTTGAACATGGTGATTGTGATGAAGCAAGCAACTTGATTCAACTCAGGATCAGGGCTTCCCCTGAGGTCCTTCCCCTGCAGACAGTGTCCCCTGGGCGGCCACAGCTGGCAGAGGCTGCCCTGGGCTTCCTCATTACCATACCAAGTACGCTGGCTCACCCCATCGAGAGCGGACAGAGCAGAGAGGGTCAGAGGTTGCCAGCCCCAAAGTGACAACTACAGAATGCAGTCCGCCCGCCTCCCCCTTCAGCACACAAAGGGGAACCCTGGACCTCCAGCCATACATCTCAATGTCACAGTGCCCATTGTGGCCAGCTCGAGTTGTCCTACAGCTGGGCAAGGGTGCCTCGCACACGTCGGCTGCACAGGCGGCCCCAATTCCAGGAATGCTTTATTTGGAGGGACACCTGCTTTGCTGGACTGCAGAGCAGATGGCCTGAGCTTCTCGGATCCCCAGCTTCCAGCCCAGGCCGGGCCAGCATCTGCAGCCTGTGGGCCTGGCGCGCCCCTGCCCACAATAGGCCAGCCACTGCCCCCCCCAGCCATCTGCTCCAGCACAGACCTTTGTGCCCTGCAGAATGTACAGCTAATTAAAACGATTATGGGGGCACTCGCGGGGCTATTCTTTCCCAGCAGAGGGTGCTGAGCTGATCTTAGCGGCTTCAGAGCCTGGAGCAGATTTTTTCTTTCTTTTTTTATTTTTTATTTTTTGAAAGGGAAGAGCCTTGCAAGCCTGGGAAGAGGAAGGAAATTTACTAGAATAATGGCTCCTCACACAAAGTGAGCTGTATTGTCCATTTTAAGAGAAGCACACTTAGCTCAACACAGGAAGTCTCTGGGAAAACAACAATAATGGAAATCAGTTTAAAGAGAATACTTACGATCAAAACTTCAGGATTTTTAAAATCATGGCACACTTTACTCACTGTCCTCAATATTTACAAGGCCCACGCTCTGAGCCTGCTATCAGGAGCTCAGTGTGCCCAGCAAGGCCAGCAATTGTGTGTGCAGGGATACGCTTCCCGGGCCTGAGGTTCATTTCCCACTCTGCTGCCTTTGAAGAACTCAACAGAGGGCCTCAACAGCCCAGCTCCCAATCTCAATTCTGAACTCAGGGACAAGCTGCTCAGTGGCAGGGCTGCCATGACTAGAATGCAAATCAGTGCCTTTATCTTTAAAAGCAATTAAAAGCTACAAGTAAATGCTGGGGATAACAGAAATTAATGTATGGTTTTTAAATGCACACACATTTAGATGAGCCCCACTACACTGCCAAAAAGCCTTCAGTCCTGGCAGCATGAGGAAATGCAGAATTTCAGAGTTTGAGCCTTAAGCCTCTTTTCTTAAAAACGTTGGTGACTTCTCTTGGTTCACTGAATTTTAAAAAGTCCTTAAAGCACTTTTTAAATACCTCTCTTGCTCTTCAGAGTTGCTCAATGATTGGTGAATATTTTTCTATGTGGAAAATATTTAATGATAGAGTTGAAAAAGTTAGTACCATTATTATAATTAACTTGTTAGTTTTTCAATGTGTTGTCTATTGTAGTTTCTAGTTAAAAGACAAATACAGCATTAGAAACTGCTGATCTGGAAGGAGGTCGGGGTAGGGGCTGAACTCCCAAGGGAATTCCCTCTAGAATCAGGTCAGGAAGATTCACCAGGAACAGCAAAGCCTGAAAATCCCTGTTAGACAAGACACCCTATTAAAAATAACTTTGAAGGGGTTTCTTTATGCCATTTCCAAGTGATCTACAATTATGTCTTGTTTCTAGGAATGGCCAGAAGAACTAATAAGATTTAAGAAATATAAAGGGAGGGAGGGGCCAGCAGGTGGCTTGGTGGTTGAGGTGCTGGACACCTTCATGGCCGACCATGGTTCGAGTCTCAGATCCAGTGGCTTGAAACTCATGCTGGACACGCGTGCACACAAATGCCCAAGATCCCAGGAGAATGGAGGAGAAGGGATTGTGGTGTGGCCGTCCCCCCAGGTGATAATTTTTCATTTTTCCTCTCACTGTCTCTGTCTCTCTCTATGGTGAGCACAAACACTCTAAGGCAAAAACTTCCAAAAATAAATAAATCTAAAAAGAAAATTTAAAAAGAAATAAAAAGGGAGAGAGTGGAATTCCATTAATAATAACAATAATGACAATAATATAATAAAGCCTATCCTGGGGTCAGCAGGTGGTGTGGTGGTTGAACGTACCACACTCCCACATGGTTGACCACAGTTCGAGCCCTGGACCTGGTGCTTGCCTTCTTGCTTTCCCTCGCGCTCTCTCGCTCTGTCCCTTTCTGATTAAATTTAAGAATATATGAAAGTAAATAAAGTTAGATACAATAATTCTTTTTTAAAAAAGCCTATCCTGATGATCTCATATCATTTGATGAGGTTAAATGGCAACTGTCTGCCTTGTCAAAGACTGGAACAAAACAATCTACCGTGGTGTAATGGGGACACAGGTAAAGTTCAAGTTCAAAAGATTTTAGCAAAACTTTTCTCAGTGGTTGAGAAGTTTGCTTCAGAATTAAATATTGACTCTATACAATGTAAATGAATAATTCATAAATTTAACTGTGGAATTATGTATATATGAAAATGAACATAAGGAGAAGATAAATCAGTTTCACACTTCTTGAAGAAGTTTGATTTTGGTGGCGTTTTTTTTGTTTTGTGAGTTTTATTTTTTTAAGCTTTTAAGCGACCATCACGCCCTACCCTCACACCCCACAATCCCAGCACAAAGACTGAATTTGCTTGTCCGTCCTGGGTGAATGCAGCAATTGGCTTTTACTCTTCTCTCAGGCTCTCACTTAAAGCGCAGTGCGCTGGCCAAGGGTTTTGGCTTACACTACTATTGTCTAGGGTTGGAGAAAGAATTGTTTAAAGCCCCTTGCTCTGGATACGAATCTTACTGGGCCCTACGTACTCCCTGTGGAGGAAAAGTTAACAAGGTGTGCCCTGTTTTCAACCAGGGCAGAAAGCAAAGTGGCCCTGTCCCAATTGTATTAATTACACAGCCTTTCCTACCAGGAATGAGTAAGAGAGAATTGAATCGAGAATTCATTTTGTTTTGTCTTTTTCCCTGTCGTTCTATCCTCAGAAGAAACCTGAGCGTAAAATTCAAGGTCAGCTCAAGGGCTATGACATATAAAAGGGAAAACAATTTACTCCTCCAAAACGAAAATCTCCCTTCTGTTTCTTAATGAGGTAAAGCAGAAATAGCGACAACCCAGCCTGTCTCGTTCATCACACCTGAGGCTGGAATGGAGACTGTCCCTTTTGTTAGTTTGGAATCATCTGGAATACTGTCCATTTGAATTGACTTGAGGGAAAATGATCCTATGAAGAAAGAAAAATCACCACTTTCCTTTCAGTACCACCGAGATGAGAGGTCAGACTCCCGAGGGATCCATTCGCCAGATAAACACACTAAATTGGAAGGCAAATGCATGCGGGGCCCCTTGTCACTCGTGAACTGGCTCATTCCACTTTGGGGTGTCCAAATGAAATTCTGAAATACACGTTTTAGTGCTGAAAATTTAGCAGGATTACAGGAGCCTCCCCTACAGGATGGCTTTATGGCCTTGTAAACTAAACTCGGTAGAGGAGACATGTTCAATAGCTAGGTTAGATAAGTTGTTTTGGCAGGAAGGAATCCAATTGTCTGATAAAAAGCACTGGGGGCTGGGCCGGGAAAGGGGGAATAGGATGGAGCTGATTACACTGTTTACCATTTCTGCTGGGGCTTTTACAGACATGAATTGAAACCAAGTCAAATATGATCATGCACGCCTCGTAACAAGGTTTGTTCTGGTGTATTCCATTCAATCCAGGGGACAAGGCCAAGGTGCCAGAACATTTGCGACCCCATGGTGACAACGTGCGCTCTCACCCATGGCCCCACTCATAATGGCGCCCCGTAAACAGTCACCAGATGAGTTCCAAGTTGCTTGTGACTAATGAAGCCTGAAGCTTCACATGGGCCCTACATTAAATATAAATTCAGTTGCTCCAAGCGATCTCTGGAACAGCCTTGTTCTCACTAGCCTGCATTTCTAGATGTTTTCTTGAGAGAGACAGGGTGGAGTCACAGGTTGACCACAGAGGATTAGGACTACTGAGAATTACCTATAATTTTGGTTGTGCTCAAGGGAGAAGGCATCCCAAATAAGGATGCAGGAAAACAGCTGAACCACTCACCCAGGGGCCTAGGGTTGAACTGCGGCCAACCTGTAGCAACCTCCCTACTATGAAACAATCTTAGAGGAAAAGGAGGGCGGAATGACTATTTTATCCTTAGGTGAAGACTTGTCATTCATCCTCATAGAACAGCTTTCTTTCTTTAAATTTTACCAGAGGGCATGTGTGTTCACCAGAAGTGGAAAGAGGAAGAGGGTTGAGAAAGCAATCCCACTTGCCCCTCCCTCACCATGGGGCATGGTCACGTCACAATCCCATCTCTGTTTCTCCACCCTGCCGAGACTTTGGGCATTGACGCACACGTATCTGGCATTTGGCTGCTGGGGCCAGGATTCGAACAGCTTGGTTGGTCCTCTTGGATGGTTTGTGGGATCTGGCTCCCTTAACTATGAAGCCATGGGCCTCACTCACAGGATGTGTTTCTAGAAGGAAGCGAGCCACCCTTCGTGAAAGCTTTTACAGGTCCTTGTGACACTGTTCCAACCCACTGCCTACCTTCCACAAGTCCTCAGACAAGGAAGATTATTATCTGATTCAACCTAGGGCTAAAATTAGTTTCTTGTTGGGTAGCAACAGCCAGACTTTCCTTCCATTTCATTTCTGGTGACAGGTTTAGATTCTCTCTCTCTTTCATTTTTTTTCTGAGAGATTTTTGCTTTAGGGCTTGGGTGCTTGCCAGAGACAGAGACAGAAAGCAAGAAATCATCCTGCAGGGTTGATGGCCATGCCACAGTCCCCTCTCCTCCATTTTCCTCTTGGCATTTTGAACACACACTCACTTGTGCCCAGTGTATTTCAAGTCACCAGGTCCGGGACTCAAACTGGGGCCAATCACGTGGGAGTCCAGTACCTTGCCACCTGCTGGTTCCAGATTTAGATCCTTTGGATTCTTTTACTGTCTTTATCAAAACACTCTAAAGTCACTTTAGGAAAAATCTGACCGGACCGTGAGCAGGGGAAACTGTAGTCCAAAGAGAAGCTAAGAATCCACCTTCCCCTCAGCCAGGATCCAGGAATTAAAGGAAAACCACAGTCAAACCACTTCAGCTCCCCACAAACTATTTCTTATAAACATTCACATCAGGAGACCCAGCCCCATTCCCTCCCCAGCAGAGCCTGGTGGCACTGAGATGAAGTAGGAATAAAACTTAACCTCCTCAAAGACAGGAGACAAAAGGGCCCAAGGTGACCAGAAGGCAGTAAAAAGCAGCCAACACTACGATGAAAGCTCCTGACAGATTCAGAACTCCTTCTAAGAGTAAATAAATTCACAGGTCACAGAATTCTCCTCAGACTCCCCCGTTAGGAGCCATGCTAGAATAGGGCCTATCTGGGTCTCCGAGGTCCAGGAGACCTAGGCAGCATCTCTAGAAGGAACAGCAGCAACCAGAGCAAGCCCACGCCACTTAACATGTGAACTGTTGGACAACTGAGCGGCCCTCGATGGCTAACAGTGGAGCTGACCAGGGAATAGGAATGCCCTGTTGACATGATGGGTACAGCAGACCTGGCATACCAGTGAGACGGTGCCCAGAGGCCACCTGCATCCGTGAAGGACAGCAGATCCACAACCACGGATCTGCTGTCCGACGCTGGGATGTGCCCTCTTAACTGCCAACAGGAACATAAAAAAGGTTACACGTGAAGCTATTCATTTTTTTAAGGAGATGAACTGATTTGAAAGGCAGGCTCAAGTCAGCTTACAGAATACCTCATTTCTAGGCAAGAAAGCAGTTGGATGAACTCTGGTTTGAGACCGATTTTGATGATAGGAGAAGGTAGGGGAAAGACGTTGTCTGGCACTCCTGGAGGTGCTCTGCTGTGATGAGCAATACTCTCCATGCGGAATTAGTAGATGTTCTTGCAGAGAACAGATTCAAGAAAAATGACCCTCTCCAGGCCTCTACTGGCTGTTCTATTGATGGCGGGTGCTGAACACGGTAGTGTCCACATAGAGTGTCAAGAAGTCACACCTAAGAAGTGTCCAGAGGAGGTAAAGGACGCTGTAGTACGTTGGGGGTTGGAACTGTTCTCTCTACTGAGGATGAGTATTCTTAATCCAAAATGCTTGAAACCAGAAGTGTTTTGGATTTCAGGTATTTTTGGATTTGGGAATATTTGCATATACATAATGAGATATCCTAAGGATAAGACCCAAGACTAAACACAAACATTTCTGTCTTACACACACCTCCACACATAGCCTGAAGGTAATTGTATGTAATATTGTCAGTAATTTTGTATGATACAAAGTTTGTGTACATGGAACCATCAGAGACAGCTATGAAATTTTCTACTTGTGGCATCATATTGGAGCTCAAAAAGAATTAGATTCTGGATGTCTGCATTAGGGATGGTGTCCAAATTGTATATCTTTATAACAAGAAACAAGCAGAAAGGTTTTGTCCAGACTCAAGCCTCAATTTATACATAATACCAAAGTTTTAAACAATAAATCTCAAGAGTGTCAGAAGATAAACTTTAACAAGGACATTTAAAAAAAAGAAAAAAACCCCACATTGTTAGCAACAAAGTCAGCACTGCCCAAGAACTTTCTGGGCATTCCCAGGTCGTGACTAGAATCTATCATGTCAATAAGTAATCATTTAATTTCTTAGCAGAAAATACTACTACCTCAGGTACTGATAAGAGTTGGGGAAACAAGATAATAGACTAAAAAGTATTTTCCAAATAACAAAACTTACCTCCTCAAGTGTTGAGACATTGTAACTATCTTTTCACAGGAAAGTGTCTCAAATACATTCCATACTACTCAGGGATATCCAACAGATTTTATGCAGTAAGATGAAAGTGTTTCTAAGAGCAATATAAAATATTACAAACACTACGCTAACTGAAGTATGTGAATTACTGGCCTTCCTGAAATTGTATATGTAACATTTTTTTTTTTTTTTTTACTAACAAAAGATCCCTGCCTAAATTTTCAAAGAGTTCCGAAAAAGGGGAGAGGGCTAGATGAGAACACCGTACTCTGTAAGGCTGGCCCACAGGGTAAGGTTCAGGGTTTGCGTCCCCAGAGGAGACTCTCCGAGTACACCTGGCCTGCGTGTACCCATAATCTGGGACAGGCTGCGGCTGAGGCTGGGGCGGATCACGGTGTGAGGATCCTGTTGGACGTGCTTTCTCTCTGTCTCTTTTGGTCTCTCTTGCTCATCGGGAGCCAACAGATGGGTTAAAGGTGCTGGACTTTCACATGGCCGACCACAGTTCACGTCCTGGACCTGGTGGCTTGCCTTCTCACTTTCTCTCTCTCTCTCTCTCTCTCTCTCTCTCACTTCGTCCCTCTCCAGTCAAATTAAAATAAGTAAGTAAAGTTAAATAATTAAAAAAAAAATTTTAAGGGGATGAGGGGGAGGAGCCATGAAACAGACGACCTAGTATGAGAACTAGTGCCTGTCCCAGACGGACTGCCCTGGCTCTGTGAGGTTCTGGGCTGTGTCTCCTGCACTCCGTTCATGGCATTTCCCCACTTCAGTCCTCACGTCTTCCCTCACTATTCTTCTTCCCATTCTATGATCTCTCTCTCTCTCTCTGCCTGCCAGTTGCTGTGCTTCCTCTTCACAGTCACGTTTCTGTCTCTGCTCCTTCACTTCAGATGTGAGGACAAGCATCAGTGGTTTCTTAAAAATGATACAAACTTCTGATTGGCAGGCTGGCCATATGTTCTTGAAAATTTTGAGACTGCCTGCCAGTTTCATTTCTGCTCAATATTTGGGCTCTTTCCAGTGATCGTTGGGTTTGTGGATATTCTAGAAAGTTGAGAATACATGTCTGATTGCTGGGGCCATCTCTGGTGCAGGGTTCCTGTACGTTTTAGTAAGCTGAACATGGGTGTTCAACATCAGCGGGCACACACAGGCACGTCCCTAATCGACCCATAATCTGCAGACCACTTTTGGAGAGCTGGGGCACTCTGTCTCCTCTCCAGCTCATATCAGTATCTGAAATATTTGCAGGCACGGTCTGAGCTGGGATTTACAAGAAATATTTAGAGCTTGCTCAGCATGGCATTTTCAATCACGTCCTATAAATGGGAGGCCGGTAAATGAGCCGTAAAGGAAGAATAAAGAAAATGTTACTGCTTCTCCTTTACTGGCAGATTATGGCAATGTGCAAAGTGAAAAGGGAGATGAGAAAGCAGGCGAGTCAGTGCCTGCTGGAAAGCGAGACGTGCTAGGTGGGACAGAACCAGGTAGGAACTATGGTCACTGCTGAGCACTGTGACTGCGCCCTGCTTGGTAGTTCTGTTTTTAAAATTTACTTATTTATTTCTTCCATGAGAGAGAGAAAACACACACAGGAACCTCCAACAGAATTTCAGGCCATGATCTGCCCCAAGTCTCAGCTGGCCTGGAACGTGGGCATGTGTGTGCCCGGCATGATTAAAGGGGTTCTAGGATGTGAACCCAGGACCTTTCCCATGTAGGTCTAGTTGCATTACCACTATGCTAGCACATGACCCCTTCTTTGGCTTATCTTGAGGCAAGAACCAAGTGTCAAAGTTGCTTGATATCACAACAAAAGATAATACACAGGCTCTCAAATTTCCTGCCTATAATGAACACCATATTATTGTTTGGGGCAAGGGAGAGGAGAAGAATTGGCCAGCTTGTTAAATAACTAAAAATGACTGAATGTGGAGGAGAGGGACATTGCCAAGAAGAGCTAGAAGCAGCAGACCTCAGTTAGTATGACAAATGAAGCAATTCTAGATGGATACACATGAAGCATGCACAGAGATGTCAGCTCTCCAGAAGCTACAACAGAGGTGAAAACATTCGGACAATAGAAGGATCAGCCACACACAGAGGGATTTCAAAAAGCTCATGGAAAATGCGCGCTATGAAAATACTATGCATGGGTTTCCATTTTTTTTTTCTGCGCTAAAATAGACTCTCAATCTAATTCCATTTCTCCATAAGCTTTCTGAAGTCCCTTCACATGCTCAAAAGGCAAACAAAAAGATGAGCAAAGCAGCAGTAACTGAGAAGAGTCTGAACACTCCCATAACCCTCTCAGCTCTCCTGTCTCCACGCCACATGGACAGGGTCCCCACAAATGTGCCTGTTCAACTTCTTACCTCATTGCAGTCACTGGCTGAGATGTGTGAAGGCCGTGCTTCTTCGTCTAGTGGCTCAATCACTGTCACCTCTGCAAACTCCTCCACAGATTCTTGGAATTCAGGCAAGGACCTGCGTCCATAACGCTTCCCACCTCTCACATATTTGGGCTGAGCTTCTAGTGAGCAGTCTAGGGAAGGAGACAAGAGTGGAGACCACATTCCGTGAGCATTGCAGCCCTTGGCTGACACTCACAGCCATCAGACGCAGTCTCTTATACCGGCCCCGAAATAAACCACTATGACTGCCAGTTGCAGGGGTGTGGGCGTAGAAGAGTCACCAGGTCAGACACAGAGTGGAGCTTCTAATTCTGAATGGTTCACAGCACCCTGAGTATCTATCCGCCTATCATGGGAGAGATGCAATAACCAGAATAAGGAAACTGACTTGAAAGTACTGAACTATGATCTGGAAAAGGGAGGGGTCATATTTGTTCTTATATGTATTAAACTGGTATTTTGCAAGGAGGCAGATGTAAAGAGAAACACAGATAATATTAACAAAGAGAAATACTGGAGGATGTCTTGGGACGTGGCGATAAACGGACACCCTATCCACAGCAATTAGTCTGAAGCATCCTCCCTTGCCTCAGTGACTCCTTTGTTAACCATTCCACTTTCTGATCTCTCAGACAAGCAGGATGACAGAACAAAGGAACTGACACAGAGGGTTCTAATCAATTAATGACAGCTAGTCACTTATATGAAACCTGGCATCAAGACCTCATTATGAACTTAAGAGCTGTGAAATAAAATAGCAAATGCAAAAACACATTAAGGAAAATGGTGCATTGCATCTTTTTTTCTCATCAGGAGTTTCATTGTGGTCCAAATTGAAAATGAATGTGCATAGAGGGAGAGTCATCTCTTGACCTTAAAGGACTTCAGCATTTTGACATAACATGTCTCGGGCTCAACACTCATCACCGTCATCACCACCACCGCCATCACCGCCATCACCGCCACCATAGACTAGCGGTCTCTACAACGGATAGCTTTAAGCAATAAAATAAATACTTCACTCTATTCAAATGTCATTGTTTATATAGATTTTCTAGCACCTTGCACAGCATGAGAGGAATAAAGTACCCCACTAAAATATGAAAGATTGGTAGTGCTTTGGTTTCTGTTGTCTTAGAGTCCACAGAGACGTACTGCCTCTTTGGAGAACATACCATGTGTTCTGTCTGAACATGACAGTCTTAGATATGTCTGAACTCAGACATGTAGATGTTCAGATGAGGAATGTACACCTCTCATCAAAATGAATGTGGCTGACTAGATAAGAACCCACAGAATGAAAGCCTCCCTTGCCCACTCCTGAAACCACATGAGGGGTTAGCCATTCCTTCATAGCTTTCCTGTTTCGCTAAGTGCCTCCTCCATGTCCTTCCTCAGGTACAAGCTCAGGTTTCACTACATTCACAAATGGCATCCTGGAAATGCTCCCTGCAGCTCAGAGTGAAGTATTTATGCAAGCTATATCATTTCTAGCGATATTTATATCAAGCCTTTAAAAAGTCCCAGCCAAGTCACTTTATCAGGTAGAGCGATTCTCTTACAGAAAGCATCTGAGCATACAAAATTTATGTCGAAATCACATGCATATTTGAAGGTACCTTTTATCAGGAGAGAGTGTGTCAGCTTGTGAGTATTCAGGAGCGGCCCAGACACCCGAGCTACTTGTTGGCAGCTGACACCCACAGATGCTAGTCAGATAAGAGGCAATGCAGAACCATCCTTAATTTATTACACATTCTTAAATGTTAGTTGTAGACAACAATAAACACCGTTAGTGACCATGAGGGCTTAGGAAAAAATCTAAGAACTTACAACCTCGGGAAATGGAGTATGGGACTTTCCCAGCAAGAGCGAGGTCATATCCTGGGGATGAAACGGCAAAGGAGCTCTTATTGTGTGGTTTTTGTTTTTGTTTTTGTTTTCTATAGGGCACATGCACTCACCAGAAAGACAGAGTGACAGAGAGATAGAAAGTGAGAAATCACCCCCCAAGGGGGGATGGCCACGCCGCAATCCCTTCTCCTCCGTTCTCCTCTCGGGATCTTGGGCACATACGCACACGCGCCTGGCATGAGTTTAAGCCACCAGGTCAGGGACTCAAACTGTGGTCGACTACATGGGAGTCCAGTGACATAGCCATTACACCATCTGCTGGTCCCTCAATGCACTTGTTAATATCTGGCCTGACTTGTTTGTTGTCTGTTTCCTCCTCCTAGAATGTAAGCTCCCTGAGAGGTGGGACTTCACCTGGTTCACTGCCCTATTCCATGGCTAAGAATGGAATTTTTTTTTTTTGAGAGGTTTTCGCTATAGGGCGCATGCGCTCGCCAGACAGACAGAGAGAGACAGAGAGACAGAAAGCAAGAAATCACCCCCCAGGGGGGATGGTCACACCGCAATCCCTTCTCCTCCATTCTCCTCTCGGGATCTTGGGCACGCACGCACACGTGCCCAGCATGAGTTCTAAGCCACCGGGTCCAGGACACGAACTGCGGTCGACTACGTGGGAGTCCAGCGACATAGCCATTGCGCTAACTGCTGGTTCCCATGTTGTGTTTTTTAAGAGGAAAAGAGCAGTGAGGGGAAAGAACCATCTTTAGAAAGTCCACTACGATTTAATCCCAAATCCACCTACTGCTAACTACCCTGAAGAGGATAGGAACCATGGTGGATTCAAAGCAGCTTCTTCTAAGCAATGAAAGGTAATAGATTGTGACTCATCAGAGACCTTGTAAAGTCTATTTTATTTATGTTTGCATTGCCAGGAGTTTAAAATTTTTAACTTATTATATACATTAATATTCATATATCTATATCTATAATCTATTTAATTTTCCAGAGGGTGTGTGTGCTTGCCAGAGAGAGAGAGAGAGGACAGGGAGAGGGAGAAAGCATCCCCCAGTGGGGCACACTGCAAGCCCTTTGCCTCCATTTCTCCATCTTGTTGGACTATAAGGCACACATGCCCCTGTGCCCAGGGTGCCCCCAGTTCTGGGGCCAGAACTCTAACCACATGGTTAGACAAGTGGGAACTAGCTGCCTAATCACCAGGCCATGGAGTCAGCTCACATTGTATTATTTTATTATAATCACCAATTCTGAGCAAACTTGAAGTTGCTAACTTTCACAGAGTGTACAGATGGGACAAAGTCAATGTCTAGAGAAATCGAATTAAACTGTATAATCTTTTTAGAATAAAGATATGAGCACACAAAAAGAAATGGGCTATTAATGTTTTCTCATCCCTGAATTTCACAAATTATCCATGGGAACAATAAAGAATCACATCACTTAAAAGCAGTGGTTCAAATCACACACTCACACATCCCCCACCAATTTTCAGCACTGGCCTTATTGAAGTTACAAGATAATGGGAGGAAGAGAGCCAGCAAATGCAAAGATGTTCAGAAAGAACACCGCATGGCCAACAGCCACTGCTATGTCCAGCATTTGAAAACTATCATCCTCAGACCAGCAGGTGGTGTGGTGGTTAAGGTGATGGACACTCCCACATGGCTGACCACAGTTCAAATCCAAGACCTGGTGGCTTGCTTTCTCACTTCCTTTCTCTCTCTCTCTCTCTGGTCAAAATAAAATAAGTGAATGAATAAAATTAAATAAATAATTCTTTTAAAAAAGCTCTAGGATCCTCCTTTCCAGTCTAACCAGAGCTTTTGAGGTCAGCAGCAGCAGTCTACCCAAAAGAGTCCACAGATGGGGTTTCAAGATGCTCTGACACACCCACATTACAGAGTGCCTGACTCTGCCCTGACCATGCCTGACAGGAATTGTAAAATCTACAGCCCTAGGGCCAAGTTTACTTACTTCAGAGCCTCCAGATACAACATATTTTTTCAGGATTTCACTCCAGAATGATTTTATCTATGCCACATAATATGGGCTATTTGTGTTGGTCAAGAAATGGAGTGATTTTCCTCTCAGACTCCTTGAACACGTCATAAATAACTGCTCCAATCATGTGCTCCAAGAAGAGATGAGAAATGCCCATGGAACGAGGTATGAGGCCTGTGGAGCCTTCGGTGTTTTAGCTCCTTAAAGATGTATTTATAAATCTGCCTGACTGTCAAGCTTTGGAGTCATTTTCTCTTCTTTCCTATTTTCCATTTCTCCTATTTGGCATCACTACATAAAAATGGGCTTTGATGGAAAGCAAACAAGCCCAGCCTGCCTCGAGCAGTCTCCGACGTCATCCCTGGAGAGCTTGTTATAAGATACACCATCCCAAGGAAAATGGCTTTGCGGCACTCCCCCTTCTCCTGTCTTAGACGGTCTAGATCTCATTTCACAAACTGAACACTTGGTTATGAGTAGTAGACAATAGAGAGGTCTTGATTCAGTCCTTTAAAGATTGCTGTAGTAAAGTAGAAATAACTGATAGTCTCCATAGAACAGGTGAGCAAACAAAAAATCTAACCAGAGAGTTCAAACAAAGGGGGGGGAGGGACTATTCCTCTGGTCTTAGAAATTAAAGTCTCGATGTTCGGATACCACACGGTTTACTCCATGTCTCTTCTGTCTCAAGATGAGAAACTCCAGAGCTGTGATGTTCACCTTCCAAATCGGGATAAACCACACACAAGTATGACTTTTGACCTGGTCTTGCACTTATAATCAAAAGAAATGGAAATACAATGTTGGGGAGAAAGACCATGCTGAGTGGGTGAGCCAGCTTCAGGTGAGGAAGACAACTGCCCCCTGCCCACCTTGTCCCCTCCCAATCTTCGTTCCCAGCTGCAGTGTGGACAGCAAAAACACAGCTTCCCTGGCTCTAGTCTAAGCAGTACAGAGCGCCTTTTCACTCTCACCAAAAACTCACCAGCGCCGCCTAGGTGAGGCAGATTACTGCTTGGAAAGCTCTGCTCTTCTAAATGCTCTGATAAGTCAACTGCAAAACAATGAGGACCCAAGAGGAAGCTGAATAGTTACCCAGAATCCCAAACATTACCTATCCAATCACATCCTTTCTTTGCAAAAGCACACGTTTAAGGCCCAGAATTCAGCAGCATCCACATTACATGCAAGGGATACTAAAGGAGATTTTCAAAGATGCCTCCAACAAGAAGTAGATTCATTTGACCCATGTTTACTGAACACCTGCAACAGGCAGAGAGCATTGTACCTGGTGGATAAAGTGGGTATTTTATCCTCTTTTTGAATCAAACTTCCCTGTGCTCAGAAATGATGGGAATCTCTTTCCAAGAGTAAGAAAGTGCCAATATCCTCATTTGGGAATTGCTTATGCAGAACCCACTTTATACTTCCCTCCCTGACCCATTTAGTGAGCCTGAAGGATCACTCCCAGAGACATCACCCTGCCCCTCTAAAGACCTCAGCTTAAGAGTGATCCAGTAAGAGGGGACCAGCAGTTAGCGTAATGGCTATGTCGCTGGACTCCCACGTAGTCGACTGCGGTTCGCGTCCCGGACCCGGTGGCTTAAAACTCACGCCGGGTGCATGTGCGTGCGTGCCCAAGATCCCAAGAGGAGAATGGAGGAGAAGGGATTGTGGCATGGCCATCCCCCCTGGGGGATGATTTCTTGCTTTCTGACTCTCTGTCTCTCTCTGTCTGTCTGGCGAGCGTGCGCGCTGTATAGCAAAAACCTCTCCAAAAAAAAAAAAAAAAAGAGTGATCCAGTAAGAGGCCCTTTATACTGGATTTTTGCCTGGTTCATGGGATTCCTGGAATCTATTTGAAAATAAGAAAGGGTTAGCCTCAAGACAAGCACCCCCCCACCACTCCCGCCATGAAGCTTTCCTGGGAAAAAGCAGCTGTGAAGCAACTGAGCACCCCCAGCCCCACTGCACATCTGCATCTCCTTGCCTGTTCTGAACACACCAACACACAGGGATGACAGGGTGAGAGTGCACACCCACGCCTGCTTTTAATTTAAAGCAAAGGGAAGAGAAAGAACCAACTGGGTCATCAAGACTGAGACTTAGAGAGAGACAGAGAGAAAGAGACTAAGGTTGAGAGACAGAGAGAAGGGAATGGGAGGGCAGATGGGTAGAGATCTAGAGACCTTGGGGAGGGGAGGGTGAGCAAGAGGAACAGAGGGAGAGAAGAAGGCCAAGCAGTAGAAAGAGTGAAGTGGGGACCAAGGAAGAGATTAGGGTAGAAGTGAGTGGGGATGGTGGAAAAAAGGAAGAAATGTCAAGAGGGATGTCTGATGGGGAGGGGAGGTGAGAGGCCAAGAGAGAATGAGCAGAAAGCCGTCTCCCATTGTCTACCATCTCTCTGCTTCCCAGCATGCCCTGCCTCCTGGGACCTTCTCACGAGCAGCCTCATCACTCCTGCTTCTGCACAGCTCTTTCCAGGGCAACAGCGCAGGCAGCCCTTAACTGAGCACCTCCCTCTCCTTTACTCTTCTCCCTGGAATCGCCACTTGGTAGGCAGATGCTCGGCTGGGTCTTTCCGGATCTCCCTGGATCCAGTCACAGAGTTTTAGGGGCCATCTCTACATCTGCTTCTAGTGGTCTTGAACAATACTTCTGGGATACAAAGGTAATGGGGGTGGCTCCATGGGTCTTGCCTGGGAGGAAGGCTTTGAGGGGAAAGTCAGCAGCCCCTGAGGGTGCTGAAGATGGTGAGCAAGTGCGGTAAGGCAATTCCCAGGCCTGACTGGTCTTTCTAGATTGTCGATATAGGCCCTGCAGCAGCTGAAGGAACAGACACCAGAAAAAAAAATAATCCTTGCACTAATATTGCTGTTTCCCCAGCCTTCTCAGGGAAGATCAATAGGCTGATTTATGTTATGGGGCAATGTGTTTTGAAACATTTTGGGGAAGAAGGTGGAGGGTCACATTTCAGCTAACTTAATCCTCCCTACTGTGCAAGCCTCAATTTTGAACTCATTTCTTTCAAGTAACTTCTCAGTACGACTTTCTTGGAATTCTTTCTCCTGTGTATTTAGCACAACTCATACTGTCAGTAGCTCCCAATTTACAAATCAACATGGTCATATTTTTCTAAAAGCATTTGGTGAGTTTGAATGCTCTCCCCAGCATGATTGTGACACTTTCCACTGCAGTAGGACTTTGTGGAAAGAACTGGGCTTTGGAATCAAATGGAACTGGATCTGAATGCTCGGTTTGTATCAACGCTAGGACTTCCCCTCATGAAGCTTATTTCCCAGATCTGGAAGGGAGGGAAAGCAAGAGGAGCTCTTACTGCGGAGAAAGGTCACCATCCAGACCAGTTGCTCCTCTCCAGGGTGGTCTAGACACACTCTTGTCCTTTCAACCTGGCTCTTTGTGGAGCCAGTGGTGGCCCGAAGCCAGGTGACCAGGGACAGCAGAGTCAGGAGAAGGCTCACCACCCTTGATCCCACAGATTTCCTCGAACTCATTCTTTGGAACAAGATTACTGGTTCAAGTACAGTGACATTATCCAGTCTGTCATCTCAGAAACTGGAGCTGCCCTGATCTCAGTCTTCCTCTTGCCCTAGTTTTCTTTTCCTTGTTAGTTACCTTTTCTGTCATCAGTGGGCGGATGAGAGAGGAGCACAGCAATTCAAGATCCCTATAGAAAACTGTCATGTTCATGTCTCCTGATGGAAAACCTTATGCACCCACTGGAGCTGAAATCAAGTATAGACACAACTTCCAAATAAAATGTTTGGTTATCAAAATTCCCATCAAGTCTATTTAACTTTAAATAACGTGAGTATTTCTTGCATACGTATTTTACATTTTTAAGACTACCTTTTTACTCTTAATAAAATAATCATATTCTTCTACAACATAGTTTAACTGCTGCTTAGTCTTTGATTACACAGACATTATGATTTACCTACTATATACCCAAATTTTTTCCTTGTTTTACATATACATATGTTTTTATGATTTTAAATGACTACGGTTATGCACATATGTTCGTGTGCATCCATAATTATTTAGACAGCGTGAAATCTGAGAGTGGCATTGATCTGCCAAAAGCTTTATTAGAGATCTTGACTATTTATTATCTTACGGAATTCCAGAGAAGTTCTATCATTTTACATGAAACCAACGGGTGTATTTCCAATTCCTCACGATCTTCTAAACACACTGCTAACACACTCTTTTGTTATTGTTTTTCGTGATGATGGTGGTTGAGAAACCTCTGATCCGCACTGTTAGCATTAACTGACACCACAGAAACGGATCAAGTTTTCGGTTTTGTTTTTAATAATTATCTAATTTTATTTATTATCATTTTCGACATCACTTGCTGGCCCCAGGGACTAAGTTCTTATCTTATATAATCGAAGAGAGGACAACAGAAAAAGTTTCGTGAGCCTTCTGTGTATAATGTATCCTAAAAAAAGAGCCTCAACCAGACTTCAGTGCCAGGGACCAGCAGTTAGCGTAATGGCTATGTCTCTGGACTCCCATCGTAGTCGACCACGGTTCGAGTCCCGGACCCGGTGGCTTAAACTCATACTGGGCGTGTGTATGTGCATGCCCAAGATCCCCTCTCAGGAGAGGGAAATGGAGGAGAAGGGACTGTGGCATGGCCATCCCCCCCGAGGGGTGATTTCTCGCTTTTTGTCTCTCTGTCTCTCTCTGTCTGTCTGGCGAGCACATGTGCCCTATAATAAAAACCTCTCAAAAACAAAACAAACAAACAAACAAACACAAACAAAACAGACTTCAATGCCTGGCCCAAGGCCTCTAAAACTGTAGCTGCAGGAACCAGCAAATGGCTTAATGGTTCCATCACTGGACTCCCACATAGTCGATTGTGGGAGTCCCAGACCTGGGGGTTTGAAACTCACTTTGGGTGAGTGTGCATGTGTGCCCAAGGTCCCCAGAAGAGAATGGAGGAGAAGAGATTGCAGCATGACCATCCCCCCTGGTGGGAGAGTTCTCGCTTTCTGTCTGTTTATATCCCTCTTTCTCTCTGGCAAGCACACACGCCCTGTAGGGGAAAACAAAAACAAAAACAAAACTCTCTCTAAAAATAAAAAGTAGCTGCAAACACAAATCTTCAATTACTGCAAATCAGGATGTACTCCAATGTAGGGCCATAAAACCTATTTTAATACACATTTGAGTGAATGGAAAGATATCTGCCAGTTCTATTAAGGCTTCTTCAAAATACAAGGAAAATACTAAAATAGGGTAGTTCCTGGAATTAGAAAGTTCTATTACCCCTCCCCCCCCAAATAAATTAATCTGCACCAAAATAATACATCATCCAGTTTTGCTAATGAGTTTGCTTTTCCAAACCTAAATTTTCCCCCACCAAAAGCAAAGGAAAGGCATCCCCACTGAACCACGTCAGAGAAAAGAAGGGCTTCCTGCATGATGCTAACATGCACCACAGAGCAGAAATCTAAGGCAAAATGCATCAGACAAAGACAAAGTCTCTGAAGGGAGGAGCCCACCAGCATCTTGACGCCATGCAGCTCAGAGACCATGCCAGTCTGTCCATGACAGAGATTCCAAAGCTGTGGCAGATGAAATAAATAGCTAATAATTAAGTTGTTATCCTTAAAAATTAAATCGTACAGGTAGATACAAGAATGTTACACCACTGGCATAGTTAATTGGTTTGGGATTTACAAAAGACTTCCTACATCTGCTAGTCCATTTTCCTACCCTTTTTTGAATTGGAGTATTTTTGAGTATTTTTCATTGTGGTATTTTTATTATTTTTATTTTTAGAGAGGAAGCGCCATAAGTCTCAGACTCATAAATATCAAAGTTTAAAAAGAGTCTGGAAATAATCTAGTCTATACCCCCTAATTTTAAAAGCAAACTGTCTCAGAGAAGTTATAAATGGCAGGGATCAAAATGAAGGAAATAGCAGCTTAATTTTATCTCCTCTCAAATCCCACTAGAGCTTTGCTTTAGCATCAGTTATGTGCAACTGCCTTCTCTTAGAAGAATCTGAAGGCATGACATGTACGAGGCATCTGTCTTGAGGAAGAACTTCATAGCATCAGTTTATGTTAGGTAAACTATTACAGAAACACAAAGCTAGTTTTTTCACAGATTCTGTTATTAGGAGATAAAACAATTGAATCTGGAGCTGAAAGGGATGTTAAGTGTTTTTCTGGTACAATGACTTTTATAGAGGAAGTGACCATAGAAGCTGTGACATAGGATGGGCACAGCCAGTATTTCCTAACTCCTCACTCAGGTGTCTTTTTACCATACTAAGCTGACTTCTCTGTATTACAAAGTCAGGGACAGTATCTGATACTTTAACTTTTAAAAATCTCAGGTGTTATGAAATATCAGTTAACGACCCTCTCAGTTTCTAAGGCTATGCAGACTGGCCCGCATATTTTTTTTCAGAGTTTTTTTTTTTTTTGTCGCTATAGGGCACGGGCATTCGCCAGACAGACCGATAGAGACATAGAGACAGAAAGTGAGAAATCACCCCCCAGGGGGGATGGTCATGCCGCAATCCCTTCTCCTCCATTCTCCTCTCGGGATCTTGGGCATGCACGCACACGCGCCCGGTGTGAGTTTTAAGCCACTGGGTCCAGTACGCGAACCGCAGTCAACTACGTGGGAGTCCAGCAACATAGCCATTACGCTAACTGCTGGTTCCCCAGACTGACCCGCATATTTTTTCAGTCTCCTATAGTTTCAGGGCAGCCTTTTCTCTCAAAGTCTACCACGCCCATTGGTTTCAAACAGCAGTACGAAAATACTACAGGCCTGGCTCCTTATGGTAAAAGATAAATTACTAAGCAGACAAATAAAACAAAGGACAAAGGCACCCTGTCACTACAATCAGGTGAAACTCA
>NW_006160211.1:1853041-1878453 GCF_000334495.1 Tupaia belangeri chinensis
TCTTTCCTGTGTCAGACTCCAGGCCAGGCTGCACCGAGGACCACCTTATCCATTTGAAAGCTAAAATTAAATTGAAGTCTCCCTGTCCCTTGGTGATACAGAATTAGCATCCTCTGCCATTTTCTGTGAGATTTCAATTAAACCATCTCCCTCTTTGGGTCTCAATGTGCTCATTGATAAAATGGCCAAGTTCTCTCTAGCCCTAACATGTGTATGGTCTATAATGTAAGGGATAGTTCTTCCATGAAGAGAGGGAGAGAGGTAAACTCAGGTGGCCTCCTGCAATATTAGTCCTGAGCTCCGAGTCTGGTTTGTGTCCTCCCAGCCAGATGGGTGAGCCTGCAGGGGCAGGGTCCCATTTCAGAGTGGGCGGGAGAATGTCTGAAAGAACTGCATGATCCCTGTGAACAGCTGGAGGGGCCAGGGACGAAAACACAGTAAACAGAGGTGGCTCAGAAACGAAGGGGGCAATGTGGGAGGAAGGGCTGACTCAGGCCTCAGATTAGATGAGACACCCTTAAATGCACAGGCTCAATCCTAAACTTCCTCCTGCTACAACACTGATGGAAAGGGCATAGAGATGCTGGATGGATGCTTCAGTAAGCCCTCTGCTGCTGCACGGCACTGGCCCGGGGCGAGTCTGTAACAAAGAGTTGTTGAAGCCTACCCAAAGTCTGGAGCACACAGCAGAACTATAAAACCCCTTCTGTGTGCTGTCCTGGAAGACTCATCCAAATTGTGACCTGTGCCTGCATGGCACTGAGGCACACGTGGGACTAAGAATCCAGCACCTGGAGCTGGATTTAGCAATTTACTTTCTCGGCTGGGACCAAGCTCCACCAGCCAGGGTCTCTCTCTCCCTGCTCCTTAGACGCCCACACTCACAACGCTAAGAGGCCCTCTTCACACCTGTGGTCACCATAAATCTGCATATCAGTTATGACAATTTTCTAGCAGGAGACTACCAGTGTGGAAGACAGGGCAGCAAAAGCATCATGTGGATACGTGGCAGGGCTGCCCATTCCACACCACATAAAGTGCATTAGAAGCGCACAGAAAACCCTGAATTTATGCTTCTATCATCTATGCTCAGATGAGCTGAAATGCACCCCGGCAGGCATGCACCTCTAGTCAGGGTCCCAACTGTTATCAAGGTGACACACAACCTTAAAAAAGTAAAAATATGAATAAAATGTGAGGCCCCCATAAGTAACTGAAGTCCATCTTCCAGCAATGGTCACCTACAGGAATTCTACTGTAGTCTGGAAAAATCTCAAGAATCTCCCCCTCAGGCTTACTGACAAGCCTCTGAGCTAAGAATAACCTTCCTAGGGGTGCCCCCAGTTTGGCTGAGTAGACACAAGGGGACAAGGCTTAAGACTCAAATGTAGTATATTAAGAGGGCACCTGAGTTTACCTCTCTCTTTTTTTTTAAAGTTTGCTATAGGGTATGCACACTCACGTGCATGCAAGAGATAGAAAGTGAGAAATCGCAGCCCCAGAGGGGATGGCCACACTGCAATCCCATCTCCTCCATTTCCCCACTGGGATTCTACATAGCATGCATGCATACCAGGCTTGATTTTCAAGTTTCTGTGTCAAGGACTCAAACCACTAGGCTGGTCATGTGGAATCTAGCCCACATTAACCTCCATGCCAACTGCTGGCACTCTCTTTATGAAAACAACTTTTTTTTTTTGAGAGATTTTCACTGTAGGGCGCGTACGCTCGCCAGACAGACAGAGAGAGACATAGAGACAGAAAGCGAGAAATCACTCCCCAGGGGGGATGGTCACGCCGCAATCCCTTCTCCTCCATTCTCCTCTCAGGATCTTGGACACGCACGCACACGCGCCCGGCGTGAGTTTTAAGCCACCGGGTCCGGGACACGAACCGCGGTCGACTACGTGGGAGTCCAGCGACATAGCCATTACGTTAACTGCTGGTTCCCAAAACAACTATTCTTTAAATCATAGACCACAAGCATTTTGGGGCTAGAGAAAACTTTTATTAACAAGCAAACTAAGGTCCAAAGACAGGGATGTGGTTTAATCGAAGCCTCCCAGATGATGGAAGAGGAAGAGACTAACACTGCACCACCATGAGCACAGGGGCAGACTACATCTGGGATCTAAAGTGCTGCTATACACAACACAGTCGGGACACTGCAAGAGGGATGAGCAGAGCCAGTTCACAGGGAGGGCAGAGACAAATTCCCATCTGTTCATTTAGTGGGTCAAGTTGAACGACTACAACTTTTTTTTTTTGAGAGATTTTCACTGTAGGGCGCGTACGCTCGCCAGACAGACAGAGAGAGACATAGAGACAGAAAGCGAGAAATCACTCCCCAGGGGGGATGGTCACGCCGCAATCCCTTCTCCTCCATTCTCCTCTCAGGATCTTGGACACGCACGCACACGCGCCCGGCGTGAGTTTTAAGCCACCGGGTCCGGGACACGAACCGCGGTCGACTACGTGGGAGTCCAGCGACATAGCCATTACGTTAACTGCTGGTTCCCAAAACAACTATTCTTTAAATCATAGACCACAAGCATTTTGGGGCTAGAGAAAACTTTTATTAACAAGCAAACTAAGGTCCAAAGACAGGGATGTGGTTTAATCGAAGCCTCCCAGATGATGGAAGAGGAAGAGACTAACACTGCACCACCATGAGCACAGGGGCAGACTACATCTGGGATCTAAAGTGCTGCTATACACAACACAGTCGGGACACTGCAAGAGGGATGAGCAGAGCCAGTTCACAGGGAGGGCAGAGACAAATTCCCATCTGTTCATTTAGTGGGTCAAGTTGAACGACTCCTTAGAGCATCGAATGTTTATGATTTCTCAAAACTGGACTATATTTTTGGGACCAGCAGTTAGCATAATGTCTATGTCACTGGACTCCCATGTAGTAAACCATGGTTCGAGTCCTGGATCCAGTGGCTTAAACTCACGCCGGGTGCATGTGTGTGCGTGCCCAAGATCCCGAGAGGAGAATGGAGGAGAAGGGATTGTGGCAGTGGCCATCACCCCGGAAGGGTGATTTCTCACTTTCTGTCTCTCTGTCTCTCTCTGTGTCTCTGGCGAGCGCACACGCAGTATAGCAAAAACCTCTCAAAAAAAAAACCAAAAAACAAAAAAACCTGGACTATATTTTTGATCATCTCTTTTTTAAAGTTGGGCTTTTTGAGGTATCATTTATATAGAGTAAATTACACCCTCTCAGCATATCACTCTATGGGGGTGGAAAAGCTCAGCATCAGCTAACTACCACCACAATCAACATATAAGTTCGTCGGCCCCCATACTCCCTTGACGGTATAACGAGGCCCCTATAGAGCCAACCTGTACCCTATTCCCTGATAACCACCAACTAGACTACTGCAATACAAGTTTCCCACACTGTTCAGATTTCCTGTAAGTGTTCACCACATTTCATTCATTCTAACATACACATGCCCCCACACACCAGGTGTGAACTCTCTGAAGTGAGGATGCATTTTAAATCCAACAGCATTTTACATTATAATTGACAATCGTTTTTCTTTTCAGAGAAACATAAAATAAGATGTATTTTATAATCTGTAGTGCTTTAAAAAATCAATAAAGCACAATATTAAGTCTTTTACGTTATAACATCCATGAATATCATATGCTAAACGTTATTCTAGACACTGGAAATATAAACACGACATGATCCTCAAGGGACACCATCACTTGAGAGAAGGAGATAAACAATGATGATATTATAATGAAATAAGAATGTCTACGACAGACATCTGTGACAATGTCCCACTCACTAGGACTCAATAAGATTATCTCTAGATCAGTAACCATTCTTTCCGGAAAAATGTCCCCTAAATCACATCCTTCTATATACAGGGAAGAGGGTGAAGGCAGTTCCCATTCAGCTTCACTCCGCTCATTCCAAGAATGAGTTATTACCACACCATCTGACATATCGTCTAGGAATAATCCAATTATTTTTTCCATAATGCACTGCTGTCGTAGAGAAGTCTCCTTTTAGTGTTCAACAGCTGCAAGGCTTTTATGATAATACTGAAAGAGAAGTCGCTGAAAATAACCGCTGAATCTGCACCAGGCAGATGCCCTGGATCCCTCGGAGACGATGTTTCAAGGTCCCCAGATTCCTCCCTGGACCACATTTAAAGGGGAATGTAGAGAAGAAAAGTTAGTGCCCTTACCTGGTTCTTGAAAGTGGTCTTCATTTGACAAAGTTCTAGACAAGATAAGTATCAAAGCTTCTTTAAATTGGTCAAAATGTACCTAAAAGATAATTAAAAATAAATTTAAAATGATTTCTGCAGCCCTAAGAATGCAAATCTATCTATAAGGAACCAGAACTGCTTGTTTTCATCCTGACAGTCTTGACATGCCGTTCCCTCTTTTCTTCGTGACTCTTCAAGCACAGAAGGGAAAACGGGCTGATTATTTCTGACATCCAGTGTCATAAACACTAATATCAATATCGATATTTATTCAACCCCAAGGGGGAAAGCTATGCAGCAAAACCTTCTTTATAAGCTCAGAAAATGCTACGTTTTGAGTTCTTAGCTCCTTTCATTTTTTCTGAACAAGATCAGAAGAGAAAGGTGTTAGGTTAGATATTAGGAAAAACTTTCCAAATAAATGATACGTTGTAACGGTGCCCCACAGATGCTTTCATCTCTTAAGATATTCCAGAAGGGACCAAGCTACCTTTTGAGGATGACTTGAATAGTCTTGCCTGGGGCAGGTATATAATATTTATCTCTTGAGGTCCCTATGATTCTATAAACAAGCAAAAATCAATAGCAAACACAAAAGATAAAAGAATCTTGAGAAGTATTTCCTAAATTCTTAAAAATACAATTACCTAGACAGAAGTAGGAAAGAACCTTCGTTTTATTTAAGTAGTCAGAACGGCAATATTACTATGGTTAAAAAGGTATAGCAGTTTTCTTTAGGGCCAGTATATTCTTCTATTTCTATAACTTAAAATTATGTTATTTCGTCATGGGACAGGAAAGAGAGGATCGTTCTTCTCATCATAATTCTAGCTTGATAATGTGGTAACTATTGATACAAAACCACATGCATAAATACAAAGGTGTGTGTCACTACAAAATAATGCCTAAATGTTTAAATATAGGTGACAAAAACAAAAAACAAAAAAACACACACCTTGCAAATTAAATCGGAAAAGCGGCCAACCTCACTGGTTATCTAAACAAAGGAAGAAAGATCAGCTACATCTTGTCTCTGCAAATTGAGGTAAAGGAGAGGAATCCATGGAGATGTGTATGTCATAAAATTGTATTTGCCCACAATTTACCACACTCTTCCAAAGTATATATGATTTCTCAATCATATTAGCTTAACTGAAATTATTTTCCCAAACCATATTCCTCTAGTCTTACGAAATTTATTTATTTTTTTTAAGAGAGATTTTTGCTACAGGGTGTGTTCTCTTGCCAGAGAAACAGAGACAGAAAGAGAGAAATCACCCCCCCAGAGGAGATGGCCATGCTGCAATTTTTTCTTCTCCATTCTCCTCTCAGGACTTTCGACACACACGCACACATGCCCAGCATGAGTCCAAAGCCACCCGGGTCCAGGACTTAAACCACGGTTCACTACATGGGAATCCAGTGACGTAACCACTATGCTATCTGCTAGTCCCACATGATCTTCATTTACTTTAAAAATGTTTTATTGTATATATTTAAGGCATACTACTTCAGTATTTGCTATATGTATACATACTGAAATAATTACCACAAGCTAATTAACATGCCTATTACCTCACATAGCTATCATTAAAATTTTAAAATTTTATTTATGGTGAGAAGGCTTAAGATTACTCTCTCAACAAATTTCAAGTCAGAATGTATAGAATTCAAAAACCAACATATTTGGGCAGGCCCCATAATCTAGCGGTTAAGAGAGCTAGGTCCCCCATGGCCAACTGCATTTTGAATTCTGGCTTCCAGGACCTGAGAAACAGGCTGAGTTCATTTACACCCCAAAATTCCAACAGGGGAAACAGAAGAAAAGACATTGTAGCATGACCATTCTTTCTCCCTCCCTCCCTCTCTGTGTCTCTTGCATCTCTGTCTCTCTTTGATGAGCACACTCACCCTTTGGCAATTAAAAAAAAAAAAATCAGCATACACCAAGGAGCCAGAGCAGAATTACATCAAAGGAGGCAGAACAACTGCTAAAGAGCCAGGGCACTACTATCCGTGAAGGGTTAAGACGGCAGAAATGTAAGCTGTGCTAATCAGGGTTCACAGCTGACAAATCACCCAGGAGCCTAGGAGGAGCCGGCCCAGATCTGCTATTGCCCAGTCAGAGGAGGGCTTCAGGCACCCCGTCAGGTCACAGGCATGGCCAAGGCCAAGTTCCCAACCAGACAGTTCACCAATATCACATATCCATTCAGGGCCACTTGATAGGCACTTTCTCTTCTTTTTTAAAATATTTATTTATTTATTTATTTATTTATTTATTATTATTTTTTTTAATTTACTACAGGACACATGAGCTCACCAGAGAGAGACAGGAAGAGAGAGAGGGAAAGTGAGAAAGCAAGCTGCCACTTCCAGGACTTGGATTTCAGTTGGCCCCGTGGGAGTCCAGCACCTTAACCATCATGCCACCTACTGGCCCCGACAGGTACTTTCTAATTCCCATCTGAATCAATCCCTTCTGCTCAGTGCAGGCATGGACATACACCCAGGCCCAAACCAGGTGAGCCTAACTTCTAACCCTGACTCTGCTGCTTACTTTCTGCTGGGAATTTGCTAAATCACTATACCTCCCTGGGCTCTGGTTTGCTCACTCATTCAAGAAATACTTACTGAGAAGCTGCGACATGTCAGGCACGGTCCTGTGCCTTGGTGACATATCAGTGAATGAGAAGGATAAAATTTCTGCCACTGTAGAGCTCAGTCTCTCAGAAAATGTCACAGGGAGTTGGGCAGGTACTGTGCCAAGAGCAATGCACATATTTTATCTCAGTTCTAATAACATCTCCCTCCTGGCAGCATTAGGGAGCCAAAACAAGAACTGCATAAGCTGTCTAGAACATCCTGGGATTTACTACGGCCAGCCAGTGATAGTTATACTACTACTAGCAGGTCGAGTAATGGGAGTGACTGTTCCCTCACTTTTAGAGAGAAACAGGGCCATAGTTTGAAGCAAAGCAACTGGCATGGGAGTAACCTGGGGGTGGGGTGGGTGGGTACTGACAAAACAGGGAGGTCCAGGGACCTGCCTTCTCCCCAGGATCTGTGGCACTGCCCATCGTCAGAGAAATCAATCTAGTTTGCTGTTTTAAAGACATCAATTCTGGGTTCCTTGTCTTTATTAGGATTATTATGGAGGGGCCCAAAGTCTCCCTTTGCTGCAGCTGCAAGCTGAACAGAAAGAAGCTCCCATTCCAAAAGAGGTGTGTTGGCCAGCTCCTGGCCTGGTGGTTAAGGCACTCAGATCCAATATGCTCAGCCCTATGGTTCAAGTCCCAAACCTGGTGGCTTAAAAAACACATAGGGCAGGTGTACATGCATGCTCAAAATCCCAAAAGGAGGGAGAGATGGAAGAGAAGGGATTGCAGCATGGCCATGCCCCTTATTGGGTGTTTTCTCCTCTCCCTCTCTCTCTGGCAAGCACATATGGTCTCTAGCAAAAAATAAAAGGATGGGTCTGTCTTGAGAATTCCAAATCCTTCACTTGGCTCTGTGGATTCCTCATGGTCTTCAAGAAGTGTAAGTATAACGGTACAACTACATAAGGTATAGAGGCAATTGGAAAGGGCCCTGTACTCAGTGAGTATTAGCTGTGAAGTCAGCAGCTATCTATGTACCTTAGTTTTGTTGTTTTTGGTTTTTTGAGATTTTTAAATATATAGTTCATATGCTCATCAGAGTGACAAAGAGACAGAAAGCAAGAAACCATCTCCTAGGAGGGATGGCCATGCTGCAATTCCTTCTCATTCGTTCTCCTCTTGGGATTTTGGGCACATATGCACACATCCCTGGCATGAGTTGTAAGCTGCTGGGTCCAGGACTCAAACCACAGTCAACCATGTGGGAGTCTAGCAATGTAACCATTACGCCATCTGCTGGTCCCTAGATACCTCAGTTTTACTCAGCCTGACAAATGAAAGACAGTTATAATCTGGAATTAATTCCAATCAACTTCCAGGGCTTTATATGAGGCCAAAGAATTTCCCTTGAATATGGTATTCCAACAAGTTTTGAGGCCATTGGAACTTCGTTTATATGGAGGTTGTTCATCTCACGGCCTCAATTATCTAGCGTCCAGTAGATAATCAGGAAACAAACAACTAGGGTCAAAAGTTGGGGTGGGGGACCAGTGGGTGGGATGGTAGTTAATGCACTGGACTCTCAGATGGCCAAGTGTGGTTTGAATCAGACCTGGTGGCTTGAAAATCACACTGAGCGTGTGTATATGGATGCCCAAAATCCCAGGAGAATTGAGAAGGGATTGAGGCATGGCCATCGTCTCTGAAAATGATTTCTCCTTTACCCTCTCTCTGGCACATGCAAACACCTATGGCAAAAACCTTAATAAAAAAAAAAAAAGTGAGGTGGGTGTCATAAAGCTCATGTACCCTTCTCATAGAAAAGCCCCAGGGCCCACTCAGGGACTTTTTCTTCTTACTCCTCCTGATTTATTAGACTTCATTATCCTGCTTTCCAGCACACTGCAAGTCAGACGTAGCAAATGCAAGACAGGGTGCCCCACGGTAAGTAGGAGAGGTAACTAGTGACATATGGAGACAGGAAATACGTGAACCATCCTCCTTCGAACAAAAGATAAAGTTTATTTTTTCTATTTTATTTTATAATTTCTTATTTGCATTCATTACATAATTTTTATACTTCAAAACTATTTTCAAAACCTTATTTTAAACATTTATAAACTATTAAGAAAAATGAGGACACTGGCACTCAAAAACTTAACAGGCTGGGGTCATTTAGAGTTGGGGCAAGGATCCATATGCCACTGAGTCCTGAGGGTATTGTTCTTATAATATGGAAAAATGTGGTGGATTAAAAGGTGTTTTTTGTTTTTTTTTTGTTTTTTTTTTTTTTTTTTTGCTATAGAGGGAGTAAAGAAACACAGAGAAGGCCATGCCACAATTCCTTCTCCTTCATTTTCTTCTTGGGATTTTGGGCATGCACATACATGTACCCAGCATGTTTTTCAAGCCAGCCAATCCAGGATTCGAACCATGCCATGGGCCATGTGAGATCCAGCCACCCCAACTACCATGCCGAGTCAATTTAATGATGTTTAATATACTGACAGAATAAAACTTAAATTTGTGAATCCCCAGTCAACCCCCACCCTTTTTTTCCTCTTCATCCTCTGCTACAAAATGGAATAAAATATTCTGTTATTAGAACGTTTCATTGATGTGTGTTCTGGAGGGTACTAGATGCATAGGGGGTATTATATTGTAGGCTCATTCTTTCCTAGATATTTTGTCATTTGAATCTTACATCTTGCATGGGAGATAGTCAAAGCAGAAGACAGAGTAGGCATGTGCCTGCCCGAGGCCTGCCATGTTGGAAGTGATGGGGGTACTTGGACATCAGAGCCCAGCAGCCCTGCCTGCCCAGACCTGCCTCACTCTTGATTTGACCTCGCAGGGGACTCCCTTGCTGCTGCCAGCAGATCCTCACCCTCACATGAAGCTGCAGGTGTAAAGCACACACCAGGTGTGAGGCAGAGCAGTGGATACAAATATCAAGAATATAAGTAACTTCTGCTGCCCTCTAGCTTCTAAAGAGGAGGAGGATGGAATGGGGAAGAAAAGAGGAAGGTTTATTACAGAGAGAAAAATAAGCTGGTAGGAGCCTCTGAGAACTGAGCAGGTGCTACTTGGTAAATAAGGAGGAAAATGGATAGTTCTGTGACACTTATTATAGATATTCACAGGCAGAGGTTAAAGATTTCCAAAAGGGATTTATGATATAGTAAATCAGCCTCATTTTAGAAGAAAAAATGTTCTACATAAAAGACTAAATATAACTTATTTAAGCTTATTTATTTCTTCCATGAGCAAGAAAAAAGAAACAGCACCCCAACATGGTTTTGACACTGAGAACGACCCCCCTCTCCCAACTCCAGCCAGTCCCAGATTACAGGCACATCATGCCTGGTGTACTCCAAGATCAGGCATGAACCCAGAACCTTCCCATGTGGGTCAACTTTGTAAAGCGTGGTGTTTTACAGCCATGCCATGTTCCGGCTCCCTAAACATGATTCTTAGAGTTCTTCATAATCCAATACTGTGTAGACCTCTTTCTCCAAGCAAAAATCTGAAACGTCAGACACCACTCAACAGCTGATGGAAACAACTGAAGCAGCTTTAAGCCCTACATTGATCTTTATTTTCCTTCCTACACAGGCATGCAGGCACTGGGCCCTTGGATTTAAATAGCGGTAAATGCCACATCCTTAAAAAAGATAGTTCTCTAATAGAGGCAGGTGACTGCTATTTTCCATCAATGCTCATGAATACTGATGTGGTGGAAAAGCCCCTTAGGGCGCAACCCAGAACCAAATCTTTGACAAACGCCCTCTATTGTGAAGAACTGTGCATCCGTGGGCTGACTATGTTCAGTAACCAGGATTTTTAAGTACTGCTTTTCTTCTCCAAGGGAGCTTTACTATTTTGTTATGTTGAAATTTAGAAATCTTTACAAATAAAACATACCACGCAATTACATCTGGTAAGGTAACAAGCTTCTGAGTTGTGCATACCCTGGTTGTACCTCCTCATTTGAATAATAATTGCTGCCTTCATTTTACAGGCATTCGAATGCCTCCGAGGGCAGTTTGCAGCAATGGGAAAATTACATGACTGACTAAAAACACGCATGACATTTAAACCAAATTAACAGGGAGACTAGTCAAGTCCAATATTTTCTGTCACGAGCTTAATAGAAATTTACTTCATCACTTTTTTTATTTTATCACTTTTCTTCTCTACATTTCATAGGAATGTTTTTTAAAAAAAAAAGAAAACACAATTTGCTTTTCTGGGGAAAAAAAAATGTTTAAGCACCACACAAGAAAATGCTATTTCAAACCACAGAAAAACTTGCAAAAGGAAGTAGAATGAGGAAGTTAACGTTGCATAAAATCATCTCACGCAGTTGTGGAGATCAAATGCATAGTTTTCACATACAGACAGGCAATACTTCAAACAGATCCAAGATGAGAGAACTCAAGCCCGTGTTTGTTTGACAAGGTAAGCTTATTAAACAAGACAGAGGTCTGTGTAATTACCATTCAATTGAGTAGGTTTCTTTAAAAAAAATTTTTTTTTTAAATTTTGCTATATTGAGTGTGTGCGCTAGTTACTAAGGAGAGAGAGAGAAAGAGAGAATGTTAGAAAGCACCCATTGGGGGATGGCCATGCCACAATCCCCTCTCCTCCATTCTCCTTTTGGGATTCTTGGCATGCACTCACATGTGCCCTGAATGTTTTTCAAATTACTAGGTCTGAATCTTGAACTGTGAAGTCAACCATGTGGGATCCAGCTACCTTAACCACCATGTCACTGGCTGAGCCAAAAATTGAGTAGGTTTCTATCTATTAATACTATACAAAGGGAAACTGATGAAAGAACATGCCAAGCATTACGTGTTAGCTGAAATGGATATAGAAATATGGACCCTTTTAAAGACCACTGTATAGGAAAATAATTACAGCACTATTCAAAGAGAAATGACAGAGACTAACAAAGAGACACAGCTTCATAATGAAAGATGTCGTCAGAAATATTTTGTTCTAAAGAAAGCTTAGTGGTTATTTGTGTATAGTGTAGTATAGTGTAGCTTAGTGGTTATTTGCTGCAGACAGTGCAGAGTGGAACAAAGTCCAATTTAAAAGGCAGATTTTTTAAATCTTTTTTTTTTTTTTTTAGAGGTTTTTGCTTTTCGCTATAGGATGCATGCCCTCGCCAGAAAGACAGAGACAGACAGAGAGACAGAAAGGGAGAAATCACCCCCCAGGGGGGTTGGCCATCCGCAATCCCTTCTCCTCCAGTCTCCTCTTGGGATCTTGGGCACACACGCACATGCACCCGGCGTGGGTCTGGGACTCGAACCATGGTCGACTACATGGGAGTCCAGCGACATAGCCATTACGCTAACTGCTGGTCCCAGCAGATTTTTAAAATCTAAAGCAACTATATGAAGTCATACTCTAAGACTGATCAAAGTACCCCTTACCTATAGATGGAAATAGAGGCAAATCATCTCCATCACACAGAAGCTTCTAGCAAATCCATTCTCTGCTCTAACAAGGTTTCTTTAAAAATCATTACTGGGAAGTCACTATTTATCAAAGATCTATTCTGAATATGTAAGGGGTGAAAGAGAGGAGCAAACAGCAAGATGCAAGACGTAGTGGTTCCCTGTCCCTGGCTCTATGATAAGCATTTAATACACACAACCTCCGTCAACTTTCATCACAATCTTGTAAAGAGGATATATTATTTTTTCCAATAGATGAAGAAACTAAGGCTCAGAGTATGGAAGACCACATGGGCTACAGCTAAAACATGGCAAGAGCCAGTTCTTGAACCCAGGCGTGACTTTAGCGACCATGCTCAGCAGTACACTCCTGACGCAGTTGTGGTGTTTGGAAGTAAATGGAAGATGAGATTCATTTTTGCAGATTTGGAGTTTAAGAAAACTGTGGAAATGGAAACACACATTCAAATGTAGGGACTAGAAAGCCCAGAACCCCATCCTGGCACAGCCTCAGCTGAGTATGTCTGACCTTGGACAAGCCTTCCCAGGTTCTGGGTTCCTCCGTCCTGGAGTATCTGGTATGGATACTGAAAAACTTCAAGTCTCTTTTGTACAGACAAAAAGCTACTCCTAAAAGTATCAGTGGGGTACTGGTAAATCTAAAGAGCATTCCTAACCATATCTTCTCTGGTAAAGGAGATAGCCATTACTGAAATTAAGTAGTACTTACTCCTTCCTACTCTTTCAGTACAGGATCTTCCCAGCATCTCTCCCCTCTGCTCTTGCTTTCTTTCACACTAAATGTCTCTAAGGGACTCCAGGAATTGGAGTACACAAACCAAAGTTAATTCTGTCATTAGTTTGGCAGGAAAAGGGATACTGTAGAATAAAAGCAAGTCCAGTAGCCTCCTGATCAGGAGGTTTTCCTGTCTGTGAGTGGAGAACCACGGACCCATAGGAGTCCAAATAAACTCAAGATGAGAATAAAGAATGGAATAATCTTTTACCTAGAGTCACAAAACCAACATGGGAATCATTAAAGAACCCTTGCCGTTTCACTTCTTTCTGTTTAACTATGGTCGTTAAATAGCAAGATAAGGCATAGCTCCAGAAGTCGGAGATGCAATAAGAAACATTTCCACCATTCCAATACATCCAGGTTTCAAATCAATCATGTGAAACAGGTGATTGTGACAAACAGGCACTATTTGATGCTCAAGCGTAGCTTTGCACACAGAGAACAGGTCCAAATAACCACCACCAGGAAGTATTTCTCTATTTCTAATTTATTCTTCAAATGACTGAAAGGTGTATAAAAGAAACTTAAAAATTTGTAATGAGTTGGAAACAAATCCACCACATAAAATGGGTCATGATCTTTATAAAAGAATCTTAAACACTTTAAAAAGAAAGATGAAAGAACTGAGCTGAACTGTATATTTGTACAGTTATCAAATTTTAATCCTAAAAGTTTCAAAGTGCCTTTGATAACCAAAGTCCACACACCTATGGGACTCTTTGGAAGTCAAAGCTTCTGCTTCCAGGTGCTTTATTCTCATTCTAAAGAGTGCCAAGGCCTGAGGTATTTCGGCGCCCATCTTCAGGGGAAGCAGGGCAACAATGGAACTGCAGAACCCCAGGGGGCTGTTTTGTCTCAAAGCTGGTATTATTGCATAAGGAAGGAGAAATGGAGAAATTCATTTGAAAAACTGGATGTAATAAAAGGCTTCAAAACTGACGCAAATGATCTTCTTTATGTCTTGATTTCTAATAAAAGAGATAGGCATGTGGAAATAGTTTAAAAGACCTAAAAAATAGGAAGAACCTTCGATTGGTATCAATTGCTAGGGTGGAAATATGGGCTGATGAGAGTGTTACCGTAATTTAAGTCTCTGTAGTATTTGTTCCTTGTCCCATCTACCTGCCAGTACATTAGTGTCTTGAGGAATCCCTTCTGTTGGGGCCTGATCCACCTGACATGTGCTCGACTGATTACAAGATATGGATGGAGCTCCTTCCATAACCTAGTAGGAAACTTCTATCAGCCATGTCCCCTTCCCTTCAAATAAGGGAGCTACAAGCTTTAGGCTTTTCAAATACTTGTATAGTAACCACCCTGCTCAGGGGAATATGGCTTTACATTATAAAGCAAGATGAACTGAAACATAATTTGGGGGAAGATGGCCTATTAGTTAAATACACGAAAATGACAAGTTGATTTAAGTTACTTTACTCAACTTACTTAGGCATGAGGAAAAAAAAATATTGAAGATGAATTGTAAAATTAAAAATAAGCAATATTCATATTCTTAGTTGAGAGACACAATGCTTTGATTTTATTTCTTAAGAAAAAAATTAACTCAATTTCTTTCAAAACAAAACCTAGAAGTTTCATTTTATTTAAAAATTAAAAATTAAACTCATTAAGAATGAAAAGACAAAATTAAAGCCATACGTATCCAGACTGTACTAAATCCAAAAGCCAATTTAAGGAAAACTACAGCTTACGGTAGACATAAATGTAAGTTAAGTTATACCCACACAAGACCAGTAAATGCCTGATGTGCAAAACACACAAGTATTTATGTGTTGACCTAATCAACAGTTGAATATATTCAGATTTGTGACACTACCCTTTCTTTCTCCTTTTTTAATTAAATCAAGCTGCTAACTCTCATAAGTTTTTATATAAATATCTTCTAAAGAAAAAAAACAGATGATTGGCATTAAAGACAACTTACCATTTTACAACTTACAATCCCTACTCAAATAGGTCATGAAGGTGTAGCCCTTGGGCTGCTCCACTGAATTCTAAGGGATTTTTTTTCCCTTCTAATTTAGAATTATAGACCATATAGAGTTTCTTAACAGCATATGGCCAAGTTTATGTGATCATCTGAGGAGAATACTTCAGATTCATAAAAAATGCAAATTTAACAGTAGTGCATTAATTCATGCCAACCCTGCCCTCCAGACAATCACCAGGGACCTCCCACATAAAATCAATATGCATACATCTATTTAACTTTTATCACTGGCTCACTAAGTAAATATCACGCTATAGACCACTTAGGTATTCATCATTCAGGCAAATAGCAAAAGTAAAAAAGCAGGCTGGTAGTGTCAAGTCGTTAACAAATCAATCGATAACGGGTCCCCTGTTTTAGTCTACCAAATGAGGGCAAAGATGTGCAACATCTGGAAAGCAAACCGGTAATCTGCTGCCAACATGCCATCTGTTTACAGCAGAGGATTCCTGGAAAACCTCTCACAGAAGACGTAGGTTGCATTATGTCTTTTTAGGCTTTAATAAGCATTAAAACAGACCCACCCTTTGACACTATTCCTTTGATACCAAAAGACCTGAGATCCCCCAGGACTACGGAGAGACGCCATTCTTTTACTCCCCACGGTGTCAAAGACTGAAGCAGAACGCAGAAACATGAGTGCTTATGTGATGAGGAACAAGGGGTTCAATCTTCAAAGCTCTCATTTTCACTGCTTTCAAAGCAAGATTTTGAACATTTTACTTGAACCACATGTATTCATAAGCAGTTAATCCCCCCAAAGTGGCCAAAGAATGGCCCAGTTTTTGCAAAGAACGCCCTTTTTCTTCTTGTGGTGTGAATCCTCTTTAACATCACATTCAAGGAGCCAAGCCCCTAAGGAGATCATCTTTTTTGCATTAATTTCAGAATGACCGTCACTCCTGTCTCAGGCTACAGAGCATCAATACGCTGGACTATCTTTGAGGTCACCTGGCCTTTTGTCCGTAAGGGACAGTGAAAATGCAAGAAAGGAAGTTCAGTCACTAGAATAAAGTGAATCTTCATGACTGCTTCCTCCATTCACACCGGATGATAAAAACCAGTCTACAAAGTATTGGCAATGACAGCAACAGAGTTTAAGTGTTATCCATTTTTGTCTCTTATTCATTCCAAAAACCAACAGTGAGAGACTTAACCCAGAGCTATCTAAGTGAAGCTATTCATTATAATTTATGAAAATGGAAGCCAATCACAGGTCATGACTGACCAAATGTCCTTCTCACCATCGGCAAGGCAGGGGGTGGCGGGGAGATGCCTTTCCCCTCTCACGAAGTCTGTGACTTGGCCTACAGGGGAAACCTGGCTATTTGTCGCCAAGCACGGAAGTTAACACTGGCACGTACACGTGTCCCTGCTGGAAGCAAGTCGTGCTGGCTTTTAAATGAACCTGCACTGTAGTTACTTACCCTCCTGTCTTTATGTCCTGGGTGGAAGGTTGAATTAATACTTCACCCAGAAACAATCCACTCAAGAAACAACTTCATGGAGAGGAAAAGTCATAACAAAACTCTGCTCTTTCTGGGAAGGACACTTTTCTTACTGCAATTTCCTTCACTTCAATAGAAATCTCACCTCCCTCTTTTCTGTCCCAATGGTGAATGCAGAGTGAAGAAAATGATCCACAAAGAACAAGAAAAAGTTGAGAAGTTTCTTATTAGCTCCTTTTCTCATCTCAAATACTCAGTGCACAATGTCATCATTCCAGAGCCGAAATTAAAACAGCATCTTGTCATGTGAACAAGCCGTCCTGCTCTATCACCCCTGCTATAGTCACCTTATCAGGCTAACAGACAGGACGCTAGAAAGAAGTTGCAACACGCGCGGTTTGCCCCAGCCTCCCAGCACCCAGAAATAAACCACACCCCACTTCCGACAGACTGTGTTCTTCCTCAGATCTTACCCTGCCCAAGAGGTTGTCCTGAAGTAGAGTCTGTTGCAGCACTGGGGTCACTTCCTCCAAGCTCAACATGTGGCACAGGTCAGTGAGTTCCTCCTGCCCCAGGGACCCAGTGCCCGTCGTGTCAAAACTGTCAAACAGCTCCTTGAGACGGGCCTCATGCTGGTCCTGCTCCACCTCATCCATCCCATCGCCCACAGCGCTCACCTGTGCAAGACAGAGACAAGGACACGTTGTGGCAGCCCCTTCAATCTCACTGTGGTCACCCCAGGCACACGCTTGTCCCTGTCCCCACCAGCCCCTTGGGAAGGCTCTGTATATAACATTCCGTTTCTGGCACAGCCCATACTGAGACCACGAAGCCCTCTAGGACCCTTCCCCGAGCAGCTCAATTCCCACACACACTCACAGAAGGCCACATCCCCAGACTGGGTCACACTGCACAGAACATTACCAGAACGTGGGGGTCATGCAGGCAGAAGGACACCCTCTTCTCCTGCCTGGTCTTTGGGTAGACGGCCAGTCTGTCCACCTCAAAAGCGGTTCTCTGTATTAGCTCCTTTGACCCAGGATTCGAAAAAGGTGAAAGGCTGCTTTGACAGCCAGACAGGTCAAATGAACTGAGTTGGTGCAACAGACCGCTCGGCCAGAGCTTCCATGCAACCAGCAAGCGCCAGACGACCTGCACAGGTGCTGCTCTCCACCGGCGTGGCTCACCAGATCAGCCCTGCTCCCTTCCCATCAGCCTAGATGCTCCCCATAACGATTGAAATGGAGGGTTCTGGCAAAATAAAACGCTGGACAGACTCGCCCGCTACAAGCTACCTCCCTGTTTACATGAGACCAAATGCCTCTTACCGTGAGTTCCTCACAAAGCAACTCAATTAACTTCTTCAGTACAATTACCTGAGGTGTGACAGGAAGAGTATCCCCTGAGGTTCGCTTTAGTCCCAGGGTGTTTTAGGTAATGCTCAGTTGCCTAGAGAGGGAAAAACACTACTCCAGCCTTTCAGATTTGATAAGACTCAAAGGAGCCACAGGCTGGCTGATGGGAATGGCACAGTCTCAAGGAACATCCACCATCAGAACATCCCACCCCTTTCCGCCAGGCAATCTGTCCTCCATCTCTCTGACCCATCCCCACCCTGGGTTTTCCATCTTGTCCCCTTTCTTGGGATCTGTAAAAACTTGGTGTTACCAATAACTCTCAGACTCACTTTTTGTTAAAAATATACACTGTAAAATTCTAGGTACCACATATTTTAAGTATGAAATTTTTTTTTTTTATGTGCACAATAATCTAGTCTTAACATGCTGGATCTTCTGATGAAAGGCTGGAACTTGAACACCGGAAGGCAGCTTCCCCATGATGCAATGGCCACCAAACCCGATATATACCCTGGAGACAGTGACATAGTGATCTGTAAAGAGTCTCTCAGAACCAACCCCTTGACTATAAAAAGCCGCAGCTTTAACTAAACCAAGCCCTGGGTCCAAAAAAAGTCCCTAATGTAGATGTGAGGTTCCACAGAGCAGATCATTACAATATTGGAAATACCTAAGTCAAAATGTTGAATGCAAACAGAAAGGAAAATAAAAGAAGTTTCTACCCCAAATCAGGGCTGCTCTAGGTTGTGTTTGCTTTCTGGCCCCAGGCAACTGATGAAAGCAGGAGCAAAAACAGAGCCTCCACCTTCCCCAGGGTTTCAGTAGTGCTGGGTGGACTTGGAAGGTGAATCCAAACAGCTCTGCCACCTGGCTGTTTTCACAGGGGCCATCATTAAAACCAAGGGGTCCAATTGTGGTGCCGGTGCTTGGTCTTAGTCAGGTGTCTTCTCCTCATCACCAGGGTTTCTATCACTAAGGTGCTGCAGGCTCTGGCTGCCTTCCCGGGTTGGTCTGTTGGGTTAACTAATCACTATGTAAATGTTTTCAAAACAAGTTGAGAGTGCCATATAAACATCAAAGCATCAGAAAAGAAACACCAAGGTGTTGTGCAAAGCCATGAGTTAGGAATCAAGACAGGGCCAAGGCTTGGCTAATAAGAGTCACTTAGAGTCCACCAGTTAATTGTCAGCTAAGACCTGCTAAGAATCCCCAAGATGCTCTGGGATTTTCCGTGTTGCCATAGTTCTCAGACTTCAGTTTGACAGTCCCTTGGGCTGTAACCTGACCAACTTCATAAAAGCCAGACTATTCTGCCTTTGACTTTGCATATGTTTAAAAATTCAAAAGTGGAAGAATTTGAACATTTACCTCCTTCTTAAGATTTTTTTGAGAGAGAGAGATTTGTTATCTAAACCATGAAAAACGTGTACTGAGAAGTCCTCATGTTAGCTGCTGCCTTAAATTTGTAAGCTATCACGCTGCAGTCTTTGGGAGGTCAATGGATTTTCACTAAATCGAACCTCTTTCACTTTAAAGCAGTTTTCCTTTTATATCTATTTCATCTCCTTCCTTCCCAAGACACTGTTTAGGAAAACATTTTTTTGACTGAAGGGGGGGAAGCCCCCCTCCCATGGAACAAATGCTCATACTGAAACATCCAGGAGATGTTACACATGGTGACAAGTTGTCAGTACTCATCTGGCACACAATGCATTTTTACTGGTTATCATTCCCCAACTGTTCATCAGCAATTTTATGTGCAAGAATTTTTTTTTTCCTCCCAACTGGGCAGAAATTTCGGTAAGAGTGTGGTCTGGGCCAGCAGGTGGCGTGGTGGTTAAGGATGTTGGACTCCCACATGGCGGACCGTGGTCCAAAGCGGCTTGCTTTCTCGCTTTCTTTCTCTCTCGCTCTCACTCTGTTTCTCTCTGGTCAAATTAATACATCAAACTAATATGAAATAAATGAATAAAGTAAAATAAAATAATTCTTTAAAAAAAAGAGTAAGGTCCCCAACTTCGTTTTTTTCCCCTGTATCTTTCTCCAAATGCATAATAGAGTACCTTCTTCACATTAGAGACTCAAAAGACATCATGGACTGACTTAGTATATGAACAGTCTTTGAGAGGCCAGCAGATGGTGTAGCGGTTACGTCACTGAACTCACACATAGATGAATACAGTTCAAGTCCCAGACCCAGCTAAAACTCATGCTGAGTGCATATGTGCCCAAGATTGCAGGAGGAGAATGGAGGAGAAGGGATTGTGGCATGGCCATGCCCCTTGGTGGATGATTTCTCACTTTCCCTCTCACTGTGTCTTGTCTCTCTCTCTCAGGTGAGCGCTTGCACCCTTAGGCAAAAACCTCTCAAAAGAAAAAAAAAAAAGAATAATCCTTGGGAGGAACCTTACCCTGAATGAGGGCTATAAAAATGAAGAAAATTCTGAAATGCTTATTTCTTCCACATACACACCTCCAGCTCTCCCATCCAGCCCCTTTGAAAGGGCGTTTTCAAAGCTTGTTAGGTACAACCAAGCAGAAGGAGAAAGCCAACACTAACTGCCAAACACTACTCTGTACAACCATCTAAAGTTTAAGTCAATGGGTTAGTAATCAAGCCAATAAATTCACAAACTTCAGCTGCATTTTTGTTGCTGTTGTTGTTACGAGATGAAACTCAGAGGAAAATCTATACTAAAACACTTTTTAAAGACCCTTGTTTATAGAATGAAAAGAACAATAGCCATCTGGAAGGGTTGTTCTAAGAGTTAAACATGGCAAGCAAGTGAGAGTGGCCTAATCCCAGCGAAAGTTGATATAAGAGGGGAACTGAGATAGAACGGGGCAAACACCTGAGCCTTACGAAGGAGGAGCACACAGAAGAGGGTAACTTAAACGAGTCAATCAGCCATAGAGCGACCTCCAAGGCAGAGGCAGAGACGTGGCCTGTCGCAGAAGCAGAGTGCCAGCAGGGACTGCTTCATGTACAGAAACATCATTCCACTAAGTGACAGCAGCGGGGAATGCTCAGTGCTTCCTTGATGTTTAAAGGCAGATTATTGAGAACTTTAACATCAACTAGAACAAAAAGGCTGAAATGCAGCCGGAAAGCCAGAAGAAAGTGTTTCTTCCTTCCGAGTATTTTCTGTGACTGGCCTATGTTGAGAACTTTATATACATTATCTCACTTAATTCTCCCGATGCTTTGAAGTACGCATTATCACATTCCCATTGAAGATGTAGAATTTGGGGCTTGGCAAAACTGAGCAACTTGTTGGAGAACACGGCACTCATACGGGACTGAAGCCCAGCTGTGAACTCTAGCATGACTCGAAGTTACCTTCTCTCTTGATCCTGTATGTACATACAAACCATTTGAACTGGGTCACTGCAGTGCCACCATTAGCAAACCATTTATCTCCACCTTCAAGTGTTAGCCAGCTACAAGAAACCGCTATGGACCAGTAATGGCCACACATGTTTCTGAATTGGAATAGGGAGAGGTGAGGTTCCTCCCTGCTTCCTTCATTCACCCACTGAATAATCACAGCCCACGAGGCCCTAGGGATACACGGATGACATAAGCATTCTCTTTTCTTCTGAAACAGCTTCGGGACTTAGGGCATGACAGGAATAAATTTTTATGTAAATGCATAAAGAGTCTATCTTTAATAACGGGGTTAGTTCAGGAATTGATCATTGTTAAGTCACCTCCTCCAAATAAACAGCCCAGCAGGCCGAATCTGTGCAAAGTCAATACTTTCTAGAATCAGAGCCTGATACCCACCAGAGGCAGGAATCCACTCAGAGATTAAGAAAGTTGGGTTTCGAGTGATAAATCCTCCTTCACATTGCAAAGAACAATTCCAGTTTTATGAAGTCTATCATAAACCTGGGCCTCTTTTTACCACCTACCATTCCAATCAGAGTGTCAGAAGCCTTTATGACTCCTTCAAAATAAAAGGGCTAGTGTGGGCAATATTTTGGAGTTCTAACTAGGGTGGTTAAATAAGAGGCAGATGTGCAGAGTCATTAATCAAAACATTTACCACCCAATAAGCACCCCTAATGAGAATTGTTTGGAGCATTTTCCTTCCAAATAACTCAAAATGAGGCTGCCAAAATGCCACAGACCCTGACGGGGATGGCCATTTCAGATCCGTGTTGTGCCTAGCTGATGAAATCACAGTGCCAACTGGGACTGCAAAAGTAATACGTGGAGGTGTGGCTGGGTAATGAAGTCTGCAACGTAAGGTCAGCATGAAGTGGAGACATGAACTTATGAACTTCCCGCCATCCAAAGTACAGAAAGGAACTTGTAAGAGCGACACCCCAGCCAAAGGGGATGTCTGTTCTGGGCCAGCGGGAGTGAAAAGGGGACAAAGTCTGGCAAGTGAAAACCAAATAATAAATAAACACAATGCCAGAGCTCCTAGCCCAGACCTTTTATTCCCCCTCCAGATGGTCCAGCAGCTGAACAGCTCTGCGGAATGTCTGCATCCCCCTCTCAGCTAGGCCACTTTCCTCACAAGAGCAACATAATAGATGCTTTGGGACCTGTGTGCAGACTTAGCTGTTGGGGGTCCACAGACCAGGCAGTGACCACCAAATGACTAATTTAGTTACTTTAGAACTGAAGGGAAGAACACAGACAAACCCTGCTTTGGCCAAGCTTTTCATTCACGCCTTTAGCTTTCACCATTTGGCACGTCAGAGCCTAATAATGTCAATGATCAAATTAAAGTGTTCCTTGTTCTCTTTTTTTCTGCACACACTGTAATCTGCTGCAAAGATGTTCAGGCTTGGCATTTTGGACTAATTTCAGTAGAAAAGGAAGTAGTGACAAGAATACATTTTAGTTTAGCAAAAGCTCGACAGAAGAAGCAATTGCAACTATTTACATGTTTATATAGGAGAATGCTTCTGCTACTCTGGCTGTGCAGCAGCAAACTGATTCGGGTCAGACAGCCTTCTCTCTGCTCTGCAGCAACTCACTTCTAGCTGGATACCGAAAGCACACCAGTATCACCGTGAATACAATCACAGTGTAAAAATATAGCACAAAAGCTTCAATGTCACTGCACAGGGGGGAAAAGTCACATTAAAATAGAAATGTAAACTACAGTATAAATTCAACTAAGGGTATCCTATTAGCATTTATTCTAAAATGTAAACAAGCTTTAGTATTTACTGTCCTGAGGGAGGCTGTAAACCCACACTTTCCTTAAACCTAATAGCAGGTGGATATCCAATCAAGTAGTTAATTCAGGGTAGCTGAAGGGGGAAAAATCTATTAGCCTAGCACAATTTAGAATGAAGAGCCTGTAATCAACTATTAGGCACAATTACAGAAGCAGAAAACAGAGCTGCATGTTTGTTCTTTCCCTTCTTTCTTTCTTTTCTTAAAGTAAAGCTTATAATATGTTCTCTTCTGGAGCCATGTTTAATCAATTAATTTAAGATGCCTGAAGCTATGAGTATAGTTCCCTAGGGCATAAGTGAAGAGTTTTTCTTCTCACATCTATAAATAATATTTTTTGAAAGTTTGTTTCTTAAGTGGACATTGTGGTATAGATGCTTTGTAATTTTTCCAGCTATGGGCTTAACTAAGTGGTTAACTGCTATTATAAATTGCAATAAAGAAGCACCCTAGTTTCAAACAAAGCTGCTCACGTGCCCAAGGCAAAAATCTTTCAAAAACTGTTTTGTTTGTAAAGAGGATAAAAATATCTTCTTGCAAGCTTCAGTAAGTCTCTCCATAAGCTCCTGCCCAACAGATGCAAGTATGATAGCCAGAATTCAAACCACATTATTTGCTGGCTTACAAATAAATTGGCATCTATAAAAATAAACCTTCTGAAAGGGCTTTCGGCTGTTTGAATCCCTCTAAAATGCTCTAAATTTGCCAATCCTTTATCAATGTACGACTGATAACATATTTTCATTATCAACATAAAATGGACACATCAAGATTGGTGAAATGTTAGTTTATAGAAAGTCATTTACAGTGACATTTAAAACAATTTGAACATCTGGCTCACGATAAGAATACTGTCTATTAATTTAAGATTGGCTGTTCAGAATACATACAATATTCTCCCTATGTGACAGCTAACATCTTTTGATATTAAGGGTCATTATGTATCTAAAATGGAAGAAAAAAATTGAAAAAAAAATGCCATTCTGAGCAAGTGCCTATTAAAAAGAGTAACCCTTGACATCTGAATGGGAAGACTGCTTATGATGGCTGCTTCGAGGCCCCCTGCCTGTAAAGCCTTCCCCACGCGGGCAGTATCTTTGCTGATGTCTAGCTCCTTTGGAATATCTGTAAGTCCTACCTTTTATCTCCGTGACAGCTCAGAGCGCTTCCCTCTAGAGCACAGGTGAACATAAACAAAGCTACAAACTCCCCAGCTGTTCACATCGCCTCCCTAAGGACACTGACAACAGCTAGAGAGACCACGCAACTCGTCCCCAGTCAGCCGGCCTGTTCCTCTGACATGCACTCTGGGAGTTTTCACAGCGTTCCCGAACTCCAGGGCAAGATGTACCCAACAGCCCAGTCAGCCACCAACACAAGAATCCCGATACAATTAGGCTGACTGAGAAAACACACGCCAAGTCTCAAGAAGCCCAAAGACACAAACCAATGTATGTCCGACTTAAGGGAACACAACTGAGGACCCATCCCTGGTCCCAGGAGCTTAGCGTACGTGCCACAGTGGACTTTATCAGGATTCTCATCCTACAGAGCTACCGTGTCACTCACAAAAGAGGAGGACGCAGCCGGTTTTTATTTGATGAACTGAAAAATGATTCAACTCCGGGAGATCTATTCCAGCTGAGTGAAGGAAGCAGAGCAGCCCTCCTAATGCCTAAGTTGCTTAGGGACGGGACAGACGGGCAATCTTTCCAGCTCGCAGCATTCGCACCTACACCCTGATGCGCCAGCAGGGCTCGGGCTAGAAAGATGTCTCTTTTAGTTTCATCTCTCTTCATTTCACAGAGCGCTCAGAGCAGTGACGATATCAGCGTGGTCTTTCTGGGGGTGGGGTGGGAGTGCGGGGGGGGGTGGCGGTGGTGCTGGTTCAGAAACTGCAGAAGCCCAGCCCTGGAACTCAGGGAGCCCCCTCCCCGCACCCGGCACTTCACTCCTCTGGTGAAGCGAGCACGGCTTTGCGGAGTGCCGTTAGGTTCCTTCCACTTTCCGGGTCCGTGCACAGGGACATCTGTCCGCGTGCACCGACCCCGCACACCTACGACAGTCCCACTTTACGGGCGCCACGCAGCTTCCCGCTGCCCGGCCCGCCCAGCCTAACACCTCGGGTTTCCCCCGCAGGTCTCCACCTTCGCAATCACAAGGCTGCCGGGGTGCCCCCATCTGGCAGAACCACCCCGCTTCTCTTCCTCCTTCTCTCCCTCCGGGACTCAAGTTGGCTCTTGGGCCGACAGTAGCAGCTTTCAGCTCGGGGCTGCGGCTGAGGCCACGCGGGGGG
>NW_006160211.1:1879224-1889937 GCF_000334495.1 Tupaia belangeri chinensis
CCCCGGGCCCCGCCCCCCGCGGGCAGCCGAGGGAGGAGCGCGAGGCGCCGCCTGGGCACTGGCGGACGGGTCCCGTCCTCTGCCCCCCCTCCGAGGTTTGAACTTGGAAACGTCAGGGGCTCAGATCACAGGTGGAGGAGCCTTGTGACCCAAGGTCGCCGACAGGGTTGGCGTGCGGGGCTGGCACTTTTATGCCTCCGCTCGGCTTGCTGCCCACTCACCTCGCTTTTTTTTCGAAAGTGACCGCACGGCACCCCGCGCCCTGGACCCCCCTCCCCCGCACAGGACATCTCCACTCAAAGAACAGCGACCCCGCTGCAGTGGGACCTTAAGGTGCGGATTCAGGTGCCACTTGTGACTCCAGGTGGCCCTGGATTTCCCAGCCCTCGGGTGCCCGTTAGCTGTCATCAGAATTTGGATCCAGAGGCCGAAGGGCTCCAACTCTGCCTCTAAGCCCTCTCGAGTGAGTGCCATTCTCCGACCACGTCGAGACTGGCTTCTGCACCCGTCTAAATCATCCTCGTGGGTTCCCCCTGCCTCAACCTTGTGAACTTTCTTGGGGGCATCCAGCTCCCCGTCACAAGCCACACAGGAAGGAAACTCCTTGGAGCTGGGGGCTCGAGGGCCAGTGGTCGCTCATTGTGTACCCCTTCCTCCACGGGCTTGCCCGGCCTTGGCTTTCTCACCGCCCCATTCCTGTACTTCTCTCTGTAGGGTCAAACGAGATCCCGAGTCCAGGCCTAGAGGTGCTGACGGCGGTGGGCGCCCCAGGCCTGAGCAGGCACGGTTGCTCTTGAGCTGCGGAGCTGTCTGTGTTGCCATTGAAGGATCTGCCGATTCACCCCAACCCACAAGTCTGGTTATTTCAGCCAGAACCCGGAGAAAGCTTCCTTGATACTGAGAGAACACGCAGAAGAAAGGAAAGAAACACATTTATTGGGAATCCAGTGTGCTGGAAACGCCATAGAAATCATCTTACTTAATCCTCACACCACCCTTAGGAGGCAGAAATTCTACCCATTTTGCAAATGAGGAAACTGAATCAGAAGTCAGAGAGGCTGCTCCAGAGCACACGAGCACCCTGCAAACACATCACTTATGTGGCAAAACTGCCAGAACTAAATCCACACTCCCACAAAGCAAAGCACATAAAATGTGGGACTTTAATAAGGCACAGCGATTTGCATTAATGACAATTACCTCGTTTTGATATTTTACCACAGTTAGACAAGTTATTCAAAAAGTATACCTCTTGAAAAAGCCAGGGGAATCAACTACAGAGAAGCTCTTACAACTTCATGTAAATCTATAGTTATCTCAAAAAAATTTTAAATACTTGTAAAAGGAGATCCATCTTATTTTAAAAGCCAAGCAGGGCCAGCAGGTGATGTGGTAGATAAAGCGCTGGACTCCCACATGGCCAACTATGGTTCAAGTCCCGGACCCAACAGCTTGAAAATCATGCTGGGTGTGTATTCATACATGCCCAAAATCCTGAGAGGAGAATGAAAGAGAAGGTATTGAGGTGTGGCCATTCCCCTTAGGGGTGATTTCTCACTTTCCCTCTCATTGGCTCTCTCTGGGTGAGCTCACGTGCCCTAAGACAAAAACATCCTAAAACAAACAAACAAAAAAACAAGCCTTCGTCAATATAATATAATATATTTGGAGAATAAGAAAGGGCAGAGGTTTATTCTCTGTCCTTTTTCATACTCCGAAGAAACACATACAGAGATTCTATATGCATGGTTGTTTAGTCCAGTAATAATTACATATGCACACACACATACACACAGTTTATTGAGAGGACAGCTGTCCCCTTACACAGTGTCATCTTATAAATCAGAGAATGATGCTCACTGGGCATGAAACAGCCTAGAAGACAGAAAGATATGTCTTCCTGTGTTCACCTAATCTCTGCCACGGAAGCCTAATCCTACTTATCTCTCCATACATCTCCCTTTTAAAAAATTACCTTATTGGGACCAGCAGTTAATGTAATGGCTATGTCGCTGGACTCCCACGTAGTCGACCGCAGTTCGCGACTCGGACCCTGTGGCTTAAAACTCATGCCGGGCGCGTGTGCGTGCGTGCCCAAGATCCCGAGAGGAGAATGGAGGAGAAGGGATTGCGGTGTGGTCATCCCTCCTGGGGGGTGATTTATTGCTTTCTGTCTCTCTGTCTCTGTCTGTCTGGTGAGCGCACGCGCCCTATAGCAAAAACCTCTTAAAAATAAAAAGACCTAATTTAACTTTATTTATTTATTTAATTGTTTTAATTTGACCAGAGAGAGAAATAAAGAAAGTTAGAAAGTAAGCTGCCAGGTCTGGGACTTGAACTGTGGTTAGCCTTGTGGGAGTCCAACACCCTTAACTACCATGCCGCCTGCCAGCCCCAAGCATCTCTTTTTAGCCTGTAAGAATCCTTAAGGATGAGACTGATCTTGAGTTTAAAGCAGTGATTCTTTGTGACTAGTGGATATTGAAGGTGATATTCACTCCTTGTGAAGGAAGATCAAAACTGGAGGGTTGTAGACTGAGAAACACAACCTGTGCTTTCTTTATTTTTATTAGTATTATTTATTATTTTTATACATTCGGTCATTATACATCATTTAGCTTGTAACGAGATTTTACCCACCATGATGTACGCCACACAGCAGGCGAGTTGAGACTATTATATACGTCATCACCAAAGGCAACAAACCGTATCTGTGTAACACGAATGTCTTCTCCATATTTTCCAAAATTGCCCTTCCTGCCCTCTGCCCCCCTCCCACTCTCCTTCCACTTTGTCCCCAGTGTCCTTGACAATTTTAATGCTCTTATGTTCTCCAGTCTTTCAGTCCCTCCTGTAGAGTGTAGACCATCAGTATATGTTAAGTAGAGACGTACAATGAATGTCTTTGTTTCCTAGCCTGAACTTGCTTCGCTCAGCGATAGCTCTTCCAGGTTCGTCCACTTTCTATCAAGTGTCAGGATTGTGTTGTTTTTTTATGGCTTAATAGAGTGTATGTGCCACACTTTTTCAATCCTTCATCTGTTTGTGGATATTTGGGTTGGTTCCACGTGTTAGCAATCGTGAATAATGCCGCAATAAATATAGCTGTCCAAGCACTTTTCCGACTGGGTGTTCTCCTATCCTTTGGGTAGATACCCAGGAGTGGAATTGCTGGATCATATGGTAGTTCTATTTGAAGGTTTTTGAGGAACCTCCATATTGCTCTCCACAGCAGCTGGACCAATTTACATTCCCACCAACAATGTAGGAGAGTTCCCCTTTCACCTCATCCCCCCCCCACCAGCACTTATCACCTTTTGTAATCTTTGGCTGGGGTTAGGTGGTATGTCACTGTGGTTTTTATCTGCATCTCCCTTACGTTGGGGGATGGTGAGCATTTTTTCGTATGCTTTTTGGCTGTTCCTTAGTCTTCCTAAGAGAGTTGTTTATTCAGCTCATTTTCCCATCTTTTAATTGAGTTAATCGTTTTCTTCTGGGTAAACTGCTTGAGTTCCAAAAAATATGGAACACTTCATGAATTTGCGTGTCATCCTTGCGCAGAGCCATGGTAGTCCTCTTTGTATCGTTCCAATTGCAGTATACGTGCTGCCGAAGCTAGCACAACGTGCACTTTCTCGAAAGGAGCAAAGAGGGTGGAGTTAGGGCCACACTGGGAGACAGGATCGCCTCGTCTTGTTACATGGCGGTGAAGTGTGGCCCATGATCATGGTACCGTGTGGGTTGGCAAGAGCGAGATTATTTCCTAAGAATAGCATGCCTGAAATGTAGGCTGCACATTTAGAGCAAATGGTTAGTATTAGCCCAGGCTAGAGTCACCAGGGAGGAAAGGGCCTTACTTTCCTTAGTGTTAGTCACCTTTCATTTCCTCTATTAAACAAAATGTTATAACAGAAATAACAGCCCAGCTCCACTTCTATACTGTATGCAATATAAGAAGAAAAGGCGGGACCGGCAGTTGGCGTAATGGCTATGTCGCTAGACTCCCATGTAGTCAACTGCGGTTCGAGGCCTAGACCCGGTGGCTTAAACTCACACCGGGCACGTGTGTGCGTGCGTACCCACGATCCCGAGAGGAGAATGGAGGAGAAGGGATTGCGGTGTGGCCATCCCCCCGGGGGGTGATTTCTCACTTTCTGTCTCTCTGTCTGTCTCTGTCTTTCTGGTGAGCACACACACCCTATAGGAAAAACCTCTCCAACAACCTGAAAGAAAGAAAGAAAGAAAGAAAGAAAGAAAGAAAGAAAGAAAGAAAGAAAGAAAAGAAAAAAGGGCAAGAAATGTAAATGTTTATTTTGAATTAGTACCTTTACAAACCAGATTTTTGCTCTTTTCTATTGCAGTTAACTTTCATCTAATAAAGAGCCTTGTTCAAGGACCCAGGATCTTTCAAGTTTTGTACATGTGTTCTTGAGTAGTTTTTGACTACAGTTCACAGTATTGGACTGGGTTGTTCAGATAGTTACAAGCCCTGGGGTTCAGCCAAGTGGTGTGGTGATTAAGGTGGATGGATTCCCCCATGGTCAAAGTCATGGACCCAGAGATTTGAAAAAATCACACCAGGTCTGTGTGTGCATGCCCAAATTCCCAAGAGGGAATACAGGAGAAGGGATTGTGGCCTGGTATCTTCCCCTGAGGGCGATTTCACACTTTCTCTCGCTCCATCTCTGTCTCTCACCAGCAAGCATACACACCCTATAGCAAATGTAAGACAAATAAACAAAAACAACAACAACAAAAAAAAAACTCTTTAAAAATTAACTAAAGAATAATCTAGAAAAGAGAGTATCACTGTTCATTACTTCCAGAAACTTTGTAATGCTCAGTTTAAAGTCAACATAATCAATTTTAAAAAGAGTGCAAGAAAAAGAAAATTCAGATTTTGTAAATTTCCTGGGATCTGAAGAGTTGAACAAAATCTTTCGTTCGTTCGTTCTTTCTTTCTTTCTTTCTCTCTCTCTCTTTCTTTTTTTCTTTCTTTCTTCCTTTCTCTCTCTCTCTTTCTTTCTTTCTTTCTTTCTTCCTTTCTTTCTTTCTTTTTCTTTTTTTTTCCCTGTTCAAGGAAAGGCTACAGCTCTAACCAAACTGTCTACCCTTCCCGAAAGTCACAGTTGGGCATAAGGTGTTTTTTCCTCACAGAACAGTTGAAAGCTCTCCTGTCTCTCATGTAGAAATTCTCTGTGCCTTCCAAACTAATGTAATAGATGTCTTTCTAAGTTCTCTGACCATGGGAACTCAGCATACCTGTCTTTAGGAAAGGCCAACTGGTGAAAGCAAATTATGAGTTACAGCTGGGCTCAGGAACTTGCTGGGCCAAAGGAAGGGACATTACATTTTCCACAAGCCCTAAGAAAGAGTAATATGAAAAGAGGAAGGGAAAATGTGGGTTCCAGATATGCAAGTCAAGGGCTAGGAGTTTGAGCAGCACAAGAATGCAGGGGTGGGGGGGCAGTAGGTGGCGTGGTGGTTAAGGGCACTGAACTTGCACTTGGCCACCACAGTTCGAGCCCTGGACCTGGTGGCTTGCTTTCTTACCCTCTCTCTCTCTTTCTCTCTGTCCCTCTTTGGTCAAGTTTTTAAAATAAATAAATGAAGTTAAATAAAATTATTATTTAAAAAAATATAAAAGCATAGTGCGAATATGCCCTCGGGGTATATTTTTCCCTTGGGGAAGCAAAATATGCACACATAGAGAGTAAGGGAATGATGTGGGGAGGCCCTGGATTCTCATCAGGTCCTGCAGCTGCAGGGGAGGGCCGGGTAGGGAGGCAGGCGTACACGTATTCTAGCAGGGCAGAGAAGAAAGCAGCGATTTCCCTGACACATGCCTCCCAGAGGTCATCCTCACCATTGCTGTATGTGTCAGGTCCCGATCTCCTCTCTGAACGTTCAGACCTTCCTTAGGCCATGCAGATATGAATCTGCAAGGTCTGCAGCCGGCCTCTCCTCGCTCCTCTCTGCTCACAGGTGCCTCTGAATCCTCCCTCTCTGCTGCTCTTTCTGTCCAGACTGTCGGTCTAAGGCATTTTTGATGGCTTGTCTCCGGCCACTGTTCTGTATCTGGCCCGGCAGTCAAAGCACAGCAGGAAGGGAAGTGGTCATTGGACATGTGCCTTTTGGATCATGGACTGAGCATTTAGGGGCTTTCCGAATTCTTGGCATTCGCATGCAGAAGCATTAGTGCATGTGTGCAGAGGATGGGAGCTGGGTCTGAGCTTCACTTTTGGAACTAGCCCTTTTATGTGGCTGAATTCTGAAGATACTCTTCTTTTTTTTTTAAGAATTATTTTTTAATTTTTATTAATTTATTTTAATTTGACCTGAGAGGGACAGAGTGAGAGAGAAAGGGAAAGTGTGAAAGTAAGCCACCAGGTCCAGGACTCAAACTGCAGTTGGCCATGTGGGAGTTCAGTGCTCTTAACCACCATGCCACTTGCCAGCCCCAACACTCTACTCTTCTAAAGACTGAATGCCAAAAGAGTTGACTACGGCTTCATTCTGAGCAGAGGGAAATGAAATTGTAGTTTAAGAAACATGCATATTTGGGCTGGCCAGTGATATGGTGGGTAAGATGGCTGGATCCCACATGGGTTGAGTCCCTGATCCAGCAGCTTGAAAAAGCACACAGGGACCTTATGCATGGGTGTGCAAAATCCTGAGAGGAGAACAGAGGAGAAGGGATTGTGGCATGACCGTTCCTCCTGGGAGGTGCTTTCTGTTTCAGTCTGTTGGTTTCTCTCCCTCCAGTGAGCACATGTGCCCTACAACAAATTAAAAACAAAGGAAGAGGGACCAGCAGATGGCATAATGGTGACATCACTGGACTTCCAGTAGTTGACCTGGTTTGAGTCCCAGGCCCAGCATCTTAAAACTCAGGCTGGGTGCATGTGCATGTGTGTCCAAAGTCCTGAGAAGAGAATGGAGGAGGATGGATTGCAGTGTGGCCAACCCCCTGGGGGAGAGATTTCTCACTTTCTGTCTCTCTGTCTCTCTGGCAAGCACATGTGCCCTATAGCAAAAATCTCTCTAAAAAAAGAAAGAAACCTGGATCCAGGGAGGTTTAGTTCCTGGCTGAAGGTCCCCCAGGGTATTTATGGCCCCCTAGCCTGGGTCTGTCTGTCCCAATACCCCTCTGTTGAGCACACCTATGGATGATGTAAACGGCTCCTGTGGAATGAATTACAATGTTTAAAAACATATATATATATATTTAAAAATCATCACTCTCTAGACCTCTTGTCCTTTCAAAAACACTTTTAAAATAAAATTTCAAAAGAAAACAGCCCAGTGTATACTCTTTTGATACTTAGAGATGACACCCTGTAGCCATTTGTTAAAGGCGTTCTGCTGAGCCATATGAGCGCCTGCAGAGCCCAGCACAGAGAGGCCTGGACGCCAGGCAGCCAGGGACTGTGGTGCCTGGCTGTCCTCCAGGGACACGCAGGAGGGCGCTTCTTCATCTTCCAGCTCCATCCCACCCACACCAGCTCCTCCAGCCTCAGAAGACCCGTGCTGTTCTCCACGATTAACGATTAACGTCAATGGCCTGGAAATAGCTGAGTGACCTTTTTCTTCCCCTCTGCACATTTTTCTGTACCTTATATTCTGAATCAAGGCAAAGCTGAAATGCAGAAAAAGTGACCATTTCGAGACAGAAAATGAGACCAACAGAAAAAGAGCATTGTTTCCAATAATGACATTTGGGAGTAAACCGAATAATGAGGCTATCTTTACACCTGGATTGATGAGAAAGCATTTAGATGTGGCATTACAGAAAGGAACAGAAAGACCTTCGATTTTCATTTTATTTTCACAGGAGTGGGGGGATCAGGGGATGGCGTTATGGGTATGGTTCTCTAAGGATGTAATTTAGACCTCTTTTGCACCCAAATACTGAGATCAAAGTGATGGTTAAATCTCATGGCAGTGGACTCTGTGAGTCATATCTCTTTTTTTCTTTTCTTTCTTTCTTTCCTTTTTCTTTCTTTCTTTTTCTTTTTTTTTTTTTTTTGAGAGGCATTTGCTATAGGGCATGTGTGCTTGCTAGAAAGACAGCGAGAGACAGAGAGAGAGAAAGCGAAAAATCACCCCCTCCCCCCCAGGGTGATGGCCATGCTGCAATCCCTTCTCCTCCATTCTCCTGTCAGGATCTTGGGCACGCATGCACATGCACACGTGCCCAGTGTGAGTTTAAACCACCAGGTTCGGGACTCGAACTGTGGTTGACTACATAGGAGTTCAATGATATTTCAATCTATATAAAGGTCAACTTAGAGGCCCAAGTATTGGGCTAATGCTGAGGTACCAGATGCCATACTCAGATTATTACAACAATGTGTATTTTCCTGATTCTTCATTGTTGAGGTTCCTTTCCCGACATCATGTGGGTCCCCCAAAGTGTGAGCATGTAAGATAGAAGGAAACAAGGGCAGCGGAGAGAAAAAGAAGTACCTATTTATGTGTATCCGGTCATAGGTCAGAATCAAGAACAGTTCGGGATAAGAGTGTGCGTGTGCGTGTGCATGTGCGTGTGCGCGCACATTGGATGATAGGTAGGTAGGTGTGCAGAGTAGCTTGTTTGTCCTTCAGACCTTTACCCGTCCACACCTGCTCTGTGCTCTGAGAGGGGAATCCAGACATGCTACAATAACCAGTTTCCCCCAGTCCTGGTATCTCATTAATCAAGTGATGGGAGTCACTGGCCAACGACTGGAGGGAAGACGGAGCATAAAGTTGGGGCATTTCTTTATCCAGCTTGCCCCTGTAGGGGCTCTGCAGGTAGGTTGGACCCTTACGACTACAGCACTTTCACACAGTTCTCTCCACACAACCCTGCCACCAGCTCTCAAGGCCATGCCCCCTTCTTGCCACCAACACCTAGGGTTGGCAAAGACGCCGCCCTATTACCAGCTCCCAGACAGGCGTTTTCCGTGTTTTTTCTGTATCTAGCCACGCCTTTGTAAACAGTCCCTTTATTACGAACTCTTCTCAAAATGCCTAATTTGGGGACCAGCAGTTAGCATAATGGCTATGTCGCTGGACTCCCACGTAGTCAACCGCGGTTCGCGTCCTGGACATGGTGGCTTAAACTCACGCTGGGCGCGTGTGCGTGCATGCCCAAGATTCTGAGAGGAGAATGGAGGAGTAGGGATTGCAGCATGGCCATCCCCCCTGGGGGATGATTTCTCACTTACTATCTCTCTGTCTCTGTCTCCCTCTCTGGTGAGCACACATACCCTATAGCAAAAACCTCTAAAAAAATGCCTAATTTGAATGTATCCACTGTTTCCTTGATTGATAAAGTAAGTATGCTTATATTCTTTGCTCTAGAAAGCATTGCCCCTTCCTCCATTAGCATGAAACTCCTTGGATTTTTCCCATTGTGTCAGGACCATTTTAGGTCAATTTCCCAGAAGCAGACCCTAGGGTGAGGATTTGCACACAAGCCTTTCCACTCCTGAAGGGAAGCCTATGTGGGGAGAAGGTGGGCAGGCGCGAGATAAAGGAGTGAAGAAGCCCAGCAGGGTGTTATTCCAGGCAAAGTCCCAGCCTCAGCCGAACATTGAGTGGAAGTCTGGGACATACCTTTTTTAAATTGATTAATTAATTTTTAGATATTGAATTGCTGTGTGTCATTACAGCATAGCAAATGAACTTTCCCATCATAAATACACTGCGTATCAGTCCAGTTAAAGACATGACCATAAACACTGTAATAAACAGATTTCTTCCATTTTGGGGCCCTTAAATACTTTGCCTTTTCTTCTTTCCCTTGATTACACCTCAGTGCTTGCCTTTATTTGAGTCAGGAGAGCTGGGTTTTCAGTTTCCTGCATCAGTAAGTCTTTGGCTGTTAATGTGCACCTTAAGGACACAGTAAACGTCCAGGTGCTGCCAGTTCTCTGTGCAAATGGGTAAGGCTCCAGCAATCCAAGGGTAGTCCTCTAAAGAGAGTTGCAGGAGCCAATAACTAGAAAACAAAGCAAGAGATTAGCAGATGGCATAATGGTTATGTCACTGGACTCCCATGTAATGGACCACAGTTCGAATCCCAGACCTAGTGACTTAAAACTCATGCTGGGCGCATGTGCATGTGTGCCCCAAATCCCTAAGGGAGACTGGAGGAGAAGGGACTGTGGCATGTCCATCCCCCCGGGGAGTGATTTCTTGCTTTCTGTCTCTCTGTCTCTCTGGTGAGCATATGAGCCCCATAGCAAAAATCTCTCAAAACAAAACAAAGACAGAAAAAGAAAACAGAGCACAGAGAAGCTGAGCTAGGCATGCAGAACCGGTAAAGGAATCCAGGAGCATCCGGCAGACCACCACAGCTTAGGCTTCACTTATCACCCCTCTAATTTGATGGTGTTCAGGGAGGGGAGGCGCACCAATTATCAATGGACTTAACAACAGAGATACGGGTGGAGAGAAGAGTTGTTTCTGATGCTGAGGTTAACACGACTGACGCTCCCGTAGCAATTTCTAAGTGGGTAAGAGTCACAGCAAGGCCCGCAGTCCTGAGACAAGCAAAGGCATCTCCGTGGGCATCCTAACGACCAGATGCAGGGAGTGAGCCTGTGGTACGTGTGCACATGGTCGCTGGGGGTAGCAACACTCGCGTCTTCCTCTGAAGCTTCCAACACTTGGCAATTTGTCTTAGAAGCTTTTCTCATCTGCAGTTCAAACACTTTTCAGCAG
>NW_006160211.1:1890144-1894650 GCF_000334495.1 Tupaia belangeri chinensis
AAGATGTGCTGAGCAAGTTGTTGCCCCAGGAAGGAAAGTGTGAGGTGAAAAGTTGAATCTTAGGTTTCAAAACTCCAGAAGCCATGTCTTTTATTTTAGTTTATTTTTTGGAGAGGTTTTTGCTATAGGGCGTGTGTGCTCACCAGAAAGAGAGAGACAGAAAGCGAGAAATCACCCCCCAGGGGGGATGGCCACGTCGCAATCCCTTCTCCTCCATTCTCCTCTTGGGATCTTGGGCACACACGCACACAGTGTGAGTTTTAAGCCACCGTGTGTGTGTGTTTTAAGCCACCGGGTCCGGGACGCAATCCGCAGTCGACTACATGGGAGTCCAGCAACATAGCCATTATGCTAACTGCTGGTCCCTCGCTGTGTCTTGTTCTGTTTCCCTTCACTGTCTTACTTCCCACATTCACGTGCCCCTCCCGCCTGGGAGCACTCCCTTCACAAAGCCCTCCCGCAAATTCTCTCAGGGCTCGCTTCCCAAAACTTGCCTTAAGACAGGGGGGCATGAAAACACTATGAACAAACTGCTGGGAGAACACAGAGGGAGTGATGCATTCTCCTGGAGATCAAGGAGTTCCTATAAAAGGAGCCCCATCTGAGTGAGGCCTTACAAGGTAGTTTGATGGTTAAGACTCTGGACTCCCATATGACCCACCATAGTTCAAGTCTCAGACCTGGCAGCTTGAAACTCACACTGGGTGCGTGTGCGTGGTGCCCTAGCTCCCCAGAGGAGAAGGGATGACAGAGTGGCCATTCCCTCTGGGGAGGCTGACTTCTCACTTTCCCTCTCACCGTCTCTGCCTCTTTGTCTCTGGAAAGTGCATACACCACATGGCAAAAGAAAAAGAAGTCATTTGAATTTGTAAGCAGCCCGAGGGAATTGAGAGACACCTGGAGACATCTAGGAAAGGCCCGTGGGAAGGAGTGAGGACGGTAGCCATGGCTGGAGAGTGATATGTGAGGCTGCTGGAGCAGGCCGGGCCCCGCTGAAGGACAGTCTAAATTGTCAGTCAGGAGTCTGAACTTCCTACAAAATGGGCCACAGTGAGCCAATGTAGGTTTTTGATGGGGGAGAAATATATGACTTTTTTCATTAAGGAAAATAGTTGAATGGAAATATAAAATGTGGACTGAAGAGGGGTAAAGACGTGAGAGCCAGTTCGAGGTCACTGCAATATTTTAATAGGGGATGATGAGAGGCTGAGTTAGGAGCCCGTATGTGAAAATGGAAAGAACAGGATGGGCCTACAGACGGAATGGTTGGACTTGGCCATAGGATGTCAGTGGCAAAAATGAGAGGTCAAAAGTGGACGGGGTGGGGGCCAGCAGGTGGCTGGACTCCCACATGGCTAACCATGGTTTGAGTCCTGGACCCGGTGGCTTGAAACTCACACCCAGTGTGTGGGTGCATGCCCCAAGTCCTGAGGGTAAAATGGAGGAGAAGGGATGGTGGGGTGGCCATTCCCCCGGGGAGTGATTTCTCACTTTTCTTCTTTCCATCTCTGTCTCTCACCTGTGAGCACACACACCGTATGGCAAAAACCTGAAAAAAAAAAAATAAAGAAGCGTTAGGTTGGATAAAAGCAGTTGATGGGACATGGACCTCACTACCCTGTAACAGGAGGAGAAAGCCGGGCTGAAGAGCAGTCGGTGAGTTATTCTCGGCTATGCTGAAACTGAAGGCGACACCTGAGAAAGTCTTCCATAACTGAAACAAGCTTAAAAGACCTGAAAGTAAGCTGAGAATGAAGAACAAACAAACAACACATTTTGGGATATTCGGAGACTCATGAAGTTCTAGTTTATGACTAAATTGAAGAGACACTTTCCTTTTTATTACTTATTATTTAATTCCATTTGCTGTTATTATTATTTTAATTTGACCATAGAGAGAGAGAAAGGAAAAGTGAGCGAGAAAGCAAGCCACCAGGTCCAGGATTTGAACCGTGGTCTACCATATGGGAATCCAGTGCATTTGACCACCACGCCACCTGCTGACCCCTGAGAAGGCACTTTCTAAAGTTGGCTCTATGAATAGGAATAAAAACTAAAAACCAACCATAGAAGACTGTCCCATGGACCTGAGAGCCAAGGGAGCTGAATCCCACATGGCCAAGTGTGTGGAACTGTGGTGTTCAAGGAACCAACTTTGGTGGCTTGAAAAACATGTCATGGGCATGCGTGCATGTCCCAGATCTCACAAGATGACGAAATGGAGGAGAAAGGATAGAGGCATGACCATGCTTCAATGGAGGGTCCTTTCTTCCTCTCCCCCTCTCTCCCTCTCCTCTCTCTCCCCTCTCCTCTTCTCTCTCTTTCTCTCTCTCTCTCTCTCTGGCAAATTTAAAAAAGGAGGGAGAATTTGGTCACCCTAAGAATAAGAACAGTTAAAATTCACTTATGACAAAGGACAGTGCTTTAGTTTCACCGTGATTTTACTTTGCTGATTAAAACCAGAGCAGGGATTCTATTTGGTTTAATGACGAGATCTGATATGTTAAAACTGTGTGACGGTTTGGAGCAGTTTCTGAAAGAAGAGTCCTCGGACAATGGTGCTGAAAGCAAACAGAAAACTAGTGCTTTTAGCATTCACGGGGCTTATCTGCCTGGTATAACATTCTGCAGTGGAAGGGCCGTGGAAGCCATGGTTCCATCAACTGACAGTGGCCGCTCCCTGGCCCTTCATTATTGCTGTTCATTTGCTTATGGCCTTGTTTTGATTTGAAAAAAAAAAAAATCAACATGCCCATGTGGGAATTGGCATCTCTCATTGCAATGACATTTCAAACAACTCACAATTAGAAGAAAAAGCACAAGTCCAAATTCTTTTTTTTTTAAGTCCAAATTCTTAAAAATGTTTCAGTTTGAGGAAAAGTCTACTTTACACAAGATACATTGTTTCCAAACCCAAATGAACTGCAGGGCAGCCCAGGCCTTGCTACCCTGCAACAATGTTACATTTAAACTCTTCTCTTTGAGAACTCTGTCCCTATCCTAACTTGGTGGTGGGGAGGCAGGAGAGAGAAAGAAGGAATGGAGAGGGAGGGAGGAAGGGAGGGCGAGGATGAGGTATGTTTGTCAGGGTTTCACTGCGCCCAGCTCCTCCTGCCCCAGCCTTCCGAGTAGCTAGGATTACAGGCATGGGCAGCAATCACCAGTGGGTCCAAGTTGGCCCAGAAAACAAACCCCAGCCTCCCAGGAAGCTTCCAGCCCCTGAGCAGTGGTACTATGAGAACTCTTAATACTTAGAAACTTTGGGGCCAGCAGGTGGCATAATGGTTACATTGCTGGACTCCCACATAGTCAACTGTGGTTCGAGTCCCAGACCTGGCAGCTTAAAGTTCACATCTAGCACGCATGCGTGCATGCCCAAGAGAATGGAGGAGAAGGGATTGCCGTGTGGCCATTCCCCCAGGAGGCAATTTCTCACCTTCAGTCTCTCTGCTTCTCTCTTTGACTCTCTGGTGTGGGCATGCACCCAGTTAGCAAAAATCTCTCTCTAAAACAAACAAACAAAAATGCTTACAAACTTTAACACTTCCCGCTATCCTAGGTGAGATGTCGATTTCAGAAGCAGTTTCCCAGAGAAATAGAGGAGAAGGTAGAAAAAATAGGAGGCAAGAGAAGGAAGACATTCATTGTGTTAATCATTTTATCTTTCCCTTCTCTTTCTTTCTCCCCTCCCTCAGGCTCTCAACGCCTCCCTCACTTCCCGGAATACTTGAATACCTACTGTGTGCTAGGAACTGAGAGAGGAGCTGGAGATTCCATACTGAACCAGGAAAATATGAATAATTCCTACACTCACAGGCTGTAACTCTGTCATACTTGATTTCAAATTCTACGTGTAAATGAAAGAGAGTATCTTTCGCCTCCGTTCTCTTTCACGTTGTGTATTAAAGCGTCTCAGGGCACACCCAGTTGTTGGGCAAAAATGCTAAGCACAACCCGGTTAGGCTACTTGTGTTTGAAATCACTCTCCCACTTAATAGTGTACATTCAGGGGCAGCAGGTGGCTGGTTAGGGTGCTGGACTCCCACACAGCTGACCACAGTTCAAGTCCCAGACCTGGAGGCTTGCTTTCTGACCTTCTCTCTCTCTCTCGTGAGTGCACACACCCTGTAGCAAATAAAAAAATAACAGTGGGGGCCGGCAGGTGGCATGGTGGTTAGTGCTGGACTCCCACATAGCTGACTGTGGTTCGAGTGCTGGACCTGGTGGCTTGCTTTCTTGCTTTCCCTCTCTCTCTCATTCTGTCCCCCCACCCCCACCCCATCAAATAAAAATAAAGAAATAAATTGAATAAACAAAGTTAAATAAAATAATTCTTTAAAAAAGAATAATGATCAAGAAAACTAAATTTTAGTGTACATTTGTGAAGTGATTGCACTTTCTTTTTAAAAAATTATTTATTTTTTATTTTATTTATTCATTTACTTATTTTATTTTAACCAGAGAGAGACACAGAGAAAGAGAGAAAGTGAGAAAGCAAGCCACCAG
>NW_006160211.1:1897976-1901183 GCF_000334495.1 Tupaia belangeri chinensis
AGTTAGCGTAATGGCTATGTTGCTGGACTCCCACATAGTCGACTGCGGTTCGAGTCCCGGACCTGGTGGCTTAAAACTCACGCTGGGTGCATGTGCATGCGTGCCCAAGATCCCGAGAGGAGAATGAAGGAGAAGGGACTGTGGCGTGACCATCCCCCCTGGGGGGTGATTTCTCACTTTCTGTCTGTCTGTCTCTGTCTGTCTGGCGAGTGCACGCGCCCTATAGCGAAAACCTCTCCAAAAAAAAAAATAAATAAAAAATATATAGTATATTTCAAATCTGAGCATGTCTCACTATCCCCACTGCCAGCACCTACTAAGGGCCACGCTGGTGTTTCTCCTGGGTCCCTGTGTGGGTCTCCTGGCTGGTCTCCCTGCTCCGTTCTTGTCCCTGCCTGCATAGGGGAAAAGCAACCTGTTTTTCTCCACACTCACACTCAACACTGCCGGTGACCACGATGTGTGAGTTTATTTCCCCACCAGCAGCCAATTCTCCAGTACCAATTGGGTGTCCTCCAATTCATTTGATTCTCATACTAATTAGAGTTAATGCAGAACCCGTGGCTTAGTAGCTCGGTCCCATAAGACTGTCCTCCACTTCAGATGCCATCGGTCTTTACTCTGGCCCTGCCTAACTCTTGGATCTCCTCCTTCTCCCTCCTTCCCCCACCCTGCTCCCTACACATCAGTCCCCCTTTTTCCTGTTGTAGGAACACAGCCAGCTCCTTCCTGCCCGAGATTCTTTGCAGCAGCTGGTCCTCCTTCCAGCTCTTTGTAGAGTAGGCTCCCTGCCCTCATCTGGTCGTGACCCACACACCATCTTTCCCAAATTCTCGACCCCTTGTCCCCTGTCCTTCCCGCTTCCCTGCCATCATCCACCCCCAAGGCAGATTTCCTTACTGTCATAGCACTTGCAGTATCTGAAATCTTTGCTCACTGCTCTGGAGGGGGTTTGTGTTAGACTGCACGGCCCGCGTGTGCCTCATTCATGGCCACCCCCAACACCGAGACCAGCTCCCAGCAGAGAGAGTCACCATAAATTCGGAAACACGTCGTTTACATGTAATTTCCATCAGTAACACATTGCCTACAATTTCCTTACATGTCCCAGAGGAAAAGAAAAAAGGAGAAAAAAAAGTTATTTACATTTAATTGAATATTGATATATCCTTTGGATGGTGACAAAAGAATAGTGATATCGGAACATAATTTTATGAGGTTAATCTACCCATAGAAAATCTGAAATTACATTTGGCTCAGAATAAATTAGTTGTGCATAGAACATTTAAAAACCCAGGAGCCACTATGGATAGAGTCCTATTTTTAAATATTATGAAAATATAAAATTTCAATATTACGAGGATATAAAATCTAAGCTCTCATGTTTCTATAATAAAGAGCTTATAGTTAGTAAGTGTAGAATACAATTCAAAATCAAAATCTAAATCCGATTTTCTTTACTGATTTCTTTTTAAAACTTACCGGTACTAAATATTTATTTGAAGTCTAGTAATATAGTATTATACCTGGGTATTAATTGCATTTGCTCGTATGTCTTATTTCTGGATTCAGTACAACATTTTACATGGGATGATTCTCAACGGAGAGACCTCTGGGGTACACTGTGATCATATTCTACTCCACACATGGCTAAATTTGGTCCTATTTGCCGATTGTATAAAGGGGCCTTTCTGAGAAGTAAATATTAATTCTGGCTGGTTCTGAAATAAGAACCCTAGGGGCACCTCTTCGTCGTCTTTCCATTTTTAGACACCTCTGTTAGATGCTTTAACACTTGGATAGAAGTGCTTTTAAAGGAGCTGTGAAGATTTGGAAGGGATTTTATTTTCAATACCCCAGATCGCTTCCTCTGCATTCGTCGGCTTGGTTACATGCGCTCCATCTGTCTTGGAGAGATGGGAAACTCAGTGGGGAAAAATGGAAAGGGCAGAATTGTTTCCCTCGTATACAATGTCTAAAAACGACTTCACACGTATGATCTGGTGCATGGATTCCTTCAGTTCTCGCGGTGTGGTTCGTAGCTGGGTGTGGTTGTGTCACGATCTTCCTGCTTCAGCCCCCCCGAGCAGCAGGGGTTACAGATTCCTTCCCTTCTCAGGCCCAGAACAGTCCCAGGTGGCTGTCAATCGGCCAGCCCAGATGCCTCACCCGAGGTCCAGCCTTCCAAAGTGGGGGAAGGCGATACTGCTTATTTACTCGCTGGGAGGAAAGTGTGTAGGGTGGAAGGCATTTCCCAGGGCCTCCACTCTGAAAGACTTCGGTAAGACTTATCGTTTCAGGTGAATTTAATGAAACACAGAGACTGGTTCTTTTATTATGAATTTCCTCAAAGGAGAATATAATCAATTTACTTGCTGGCTGCAGCTGATGTGGGATTTCTGCTATCTTTCTTCAATGTTTCAGTCTAAGTACTGGATTAAAAAAGAAAATCCGAAAAACAAAACAAAAAACACTCTTCTCGCCTGTCCTCAGCTACACTTAGCGATGAAAGAAGTTGAAATCTTACTCTTCACTGGTCATGACATCCAATTTCAAGGTTCTATTAATTTTTTTTAAGTCATTGGAGGTTACCGAGTAAAGTTTTTTGTTTCTTTGAAAATCAGTCCGTTAAATCAGCACTTCATGGATTGGAGTCTGGGAGATCTAAGTGCCTTTTTTCCCTACCCTCCCATTGTCTAATGTTATATTTATGTATTTGTGAAGTGTCTGGTTGCCATAGAACATGAAATTCTAGACACTAAAGATCTTGTATGATATGTGTACCATCAAATGAAATACAGATTCTTTAGTATTATCACAAAAGGGACTTTGGTGTGGAACTGTAAAGTGACATTTCTTTGGTGTATGTTTAAATCACAAGGGATTTTTTGGACAGAATCAAAATTTCAACAAACAATACTCAGCCCCCAAATTTAAGAACCTACTGGAGCCGGGACCAGCAGTTAGAGTAATGGCTATGTCGCTGGACTCCCACGTAGTCCACCGCGGTTCGAGTCCCAGACCCGGTGGCTTAAAACTCACGCTGGGCGCGTGTGCGTGCGTGCCCAAGATCCCGAGAGGAGAATGGAGGAGAAGGGATTGTGGCATGACCATCCCCCTTGGGGGGGTGATTTCTCGCTTTCTGTCTCTCTGTCTCTCTCTGTCTGTCTGGCAAGCGCACGTGCCCTATAGCAAAAACCTCTCAAA
>NW_006160211.1:1902394-1910492 GCF_000334495.1 Tupaia belangeri chinensis
CCATAACAAAAACCCCCCAAAAAAAAAAAAAAAAAAAAAAAAGAACCTACTGGAGCCAGCAGATGGCATAGCGGTTATGTCGCTGGACTCTCACATGGTTGACTACGGTTCGAGTCCTGGACTTGGTGCCTTGAAAATAATGCCGGGTGTGTGTGAGTGACCAAGCTCCTGGGAGGAGAATGGAGGAGAAGGGATTGTGGCATGGTCATCCTCTCTGAGGGTCACTTTCTCACTTTCCTTCTCACTGTCTCTGTCTCTGTCTCTCTCTCTGGCAAGCACATGTGCCCTAAGGCAAAAACCTTAAAACAAAACAAGAACCTACCAAGTGGAGGAGATGCTAGCATAGAATCCTGATTAACTCATTAGGGGAGGAATGTTATCTTATAAAGTATTTTCAGTCAAAAGTGGACTGTCAGAGAAGGTGATATTCAAATATCCTGTGATGTTGAAAGCTGCCTTTATAGCTTTTGAGTGGATAAACCTATACATTACTGTCTGCCCCGCATAATATCAAATGTTCGCGTGTCCTCTGAGTCATCTCAGAGCTCTACTCACTTGTCATCAATATATCCTATCCTGTTTCAAAACCTTGCCACCACCTAGAGCTGCTTCACCTCTGGAACTGTGAACTTGGAAATTCCACTCTGTCCTCCACCCCTGCTGTTGCCCTCCTTGGCACCTTCATCCCACCAAGTTTCATTCTTACTGAGCATCTGACCCTCGGTCTCTTTCCAGCCGACAGCCCCCAGTACTCCTGACTTTAAGGACACTCTGTCACAGACACAGCTCCGTTACTCGGACGTACCAGTACAGACAGTGCATCTTCCATCTGGATCCACCCACCCATCTGCTTCCTGCGGCTCTTTGCGTTACTCCAATAATATTCTTGTTTAATGGAGTCGCAGGAGAGGGAGGTTACAATGCCGCTGTGAGCAGAACTCTATGGCGGTACTACAAGCAGTAAGAGGGTCTGTGTGTGAGGTTGCAAACTTACACATGCTGATCATCAGTGCTTACAAAATAAACTTCTGGAGCCAGCAGGTGGTGTGGAGGTTAAGGCTCTGGATCCTATATGGCCAGCTTTGCTGTTGCGAGTCTTGGACCTGGTGGCTTGAAAGTCACACTGGGTGTGTATGCTTGTGTGCCCAAACCCCCAAGAGGAGAGTGGAAGAGAAGGGACTGTGGCATAGCTGTCCCTCCTGGGGGATGATTTCTCACTTTCACTCTCTCTCTCTCTCCCTGCCGAGTACATGCACCCTGTAGCGACAACTAAAAACAAACAACAAAACTTTCTGTCTGTTTTCATTGCCAGAGGGCACATGCAACCCCTTGTCTTCTGTTTCTCCAGCCTGTTGGGCATGCACACACAAGTTCCAGAACGTTCCTCAAGCTGTTGGGGCCAGGACTCCAACTACAGCTGAGCAGGTGGGATCCAGTTCCCCTAACCACTGAGCTACAGGCCCAGCCCTCTACCTAAAATTTTTGTCAAGCCCAGCTTCTGCGGCACAGTCAGTAGCGTGCCAGACTGCAGTGCCGAAAGCCCCACGGGACTGCAATTCAAATCCCTGGCCTGGTTGGCTGGCAAGACACCAGGCAGATGCACAAGTGCCCAGACCAGACCCTGTGGGCAGTACTCCTCTGTCTTGCTCGCTCTCTCTCACGCAGACACACACATGCTACATGATTAAAGGGAAAAAAGGTGAGGGTGTCGTTGAAGGCACCAAAATATAAGGCTCCATCAAAGGGGAATGGATGGACATAGTGCTCCCCACGTGTGTGCCTTAATGGCCCCTGGCTTTCCCCAGGACCTCATTATCTGGGACAACTTTCTCTTCCCTGTCCTCCCCCCTCTCAGATGGCCAAGCTTTTGTGCTGATCACGAATATACCCCTAACGGCCACTTCTTGATTGTGCCATGACGCCCCATTCCCTGCCTCCGTTTAGAGGCTTTCCTAGCTCCCCTCCTCCACTCTCCCACACTGGGCCTCTTGAAAGAGTAGCCCTTCCTCCTGGATGCCACTTTTTTGCTTTCGATGAATGAACTCACCAAGATTTGGTACCTGACAGCTTTGGGGAACTTCCTCCCAGAGTTCCCACTGCCAGACTGCATGGCCTCTGACTGGCCCTCATATGGCGTGGCCTCTCCACGTGTCTGACAACGTGGCCAGCCCTCCCCTGGTTCCCAGGATGCCAGCCCTCCCAGTTCTCCGCCTTCTTCTTGGACCACTGACCACGGTTTCATTGGCCTCAACCTCTCCCTCCCCCTCCCACCCCAGGCTCTTAGGTATGGGTATTCCCCAGGCTTGAGGCTCTCCGTCTTCTCACTGAATACATTCTTCCTGCATGTCCTTGTTTATTTCACAAGGAGTCCCTGCTGACGACCCCACAGGAGATTTCTATTCCTGCGGCTGCTCCTAGACTGTGCAGCTCTGTGGCCAGCTTTCCCCTGTGTGCTGCAAGTGCTTGTCCTGTGGGCTCCACGCACCTGCCACCTTTGTCCTCTGTGTCCTTCCAAGGTAGGAGGTGTCACTGTCAGCCATCCGGCCACTCAGCGGGTGTTCTTGGAGTCTTCCTAGTCCCCACCGTCACTGCCACTCCACACCTCCAATCACTCACAAATGCAATTCTTTTACCTCTAAGTCAGATGTTCCTAAATTTTTTTGTTTTTAATCATTAAAATTTTTGGTAGTTTGAAGAAGACTTTGTATTGCTCCTCAAAATAATGCTTTCTCATGCATAGAATAACATAAAAAACTTCTTTTGGAAGTAGAGTTTTCCAAATAATGAAAATGTTGATGTGTCAATATCTATATAATACAGCGTAAGTATTAAATGCTCAGGTCCAGTGTCAGGTCTAATTACCATCATTTTATTAGAGGTTGTTTTTTTTTTTTTTTCTTTTTGCCTTAGAGTGCATGTGCTTTCCAGGGAGAGAGAGACAGAGACAGTGAGAAGGAAAGTGAGAAATCATCCCGAGGGGAATGGCCACACTGCAACCCCTTCTCCTCCATTCTCTTCTCGGATCTCCAACACACACACACATACCTAGCATGATTTTCAAGCCACTGGGTATGGGATTCAAACTGCGGCTGGCCATGTGGGAATCCCGCGACATAACCGCTACATAATCCCCCCCCCCCCCCCATCATCTTAAAGAAGAGTAAGCCTGAGTGATACTCAGAGAAATACCCGGAACAACTGAAATGCAATGTGAGAAATTCCTCGATTCTATCAGTGACAAAGCCAAGGATATTGCTAACGTTACTATAGTCATTTCCTTACATCATGAAGTGAAGAATCAGACTGTAGTTGGAGGAAAGTAAACAAAAAGATGCAGCCTTTCCCCCCTACAAGTGCACAGGCACCCTGAGTTCTGTCCAGGAGAGGAGCACCTGCTAAAAACGGTCTCTGGCCCTCACCTTTACTCCTCCTCCGCTGACCTCGTTAGGGCTCCTGTGATCACGTGGACTCCTGCAGGCACTGGATGGAGTCTTCCCTTTTCTTTTAGGACTAGTCCTAGTCCAGTGTTCCCAGATACCTAGGAAGAGCCATCTCATCACCAAGCCATGTGTCCAGCCTCAGACCTCCTACTTCATATCCTATCACAGACTGAGCCTTGAGCCTTGTCCCCAACAGAGTTCAGAATCCTCTGCCCCTCCGCTCGCCTTCCCTGCCTGCTTTCCATTAGATTATTTTCAATTAGATTATCGTAACCCCTCTGCGTGCTGGCCCAGCCTCACCAACCCTTCCTCCAAAGGCACAGATCTACCGGCAACCCAAATCCGATTAGGACATACCTTTGTTTTGTTTTGTTTTGTTTTTTAGCATTAGGATGTGTGCACTCAAGTAAGAGAGAGATGGAGACAGTGAGAGGAAAAGTGAGAAATCATCCCCTTGGGGGATGGCCACACCACAATCCCCTCTCCTCAATTCTCCTGGATTCTGGGCATACATACACAGGTGCCTGGTGTGATCTTCAAGCCACCAGGTCCAGGACCCAAACCATAGTCAGCCATGTGGGAGTCCAATGCCTTAACCACTACACCACCTACTGGTCTCCATACCTTCATCTTCAATGCTCTCACTGTCTTCCGGATAAAGTTTAGGCTGTTAAGCATGATATGACTTTTTTTTTTTTTGGAGAGGTTTTCACTATAGGGCGCGTGCACTCGCCAGACAGGCAGAGAGAGACATAGAGACAGAAAGCAAGAAATCACCCCCAGGGGGGATGGTCATGCCACAATCCCTTCTCCTCCATTCTCCTCTCGGGATCTTGGGCACGCACGCACACGCACCTGGCGTGAGTTTTAAGCCACTGGGTCCGGGACGCGAACCACGGTTGACTACGTGGGAGTCCAGCGACATAGCCATTACGCCAACTGCTGGTCCCCAGCATGATATGACTCTTAAGCATGAGTTTCCAAACCAGCTCCTGCGATTTCTGTTCCAGTCACCCCTCACTTTTTGAGTTACCCAAACTGCAGGATAATCTAGAGGTTAGAAGCAGAGGCACTAGAGCCAAAGGGCCTCAGTTCATGTCCTGGCTCTACCACTTACTAATTGCACAGCCTTGATGATATTGCTCAGCCCTTCTGGGCCTCAGGAGCCTCAGCTTTCAAGTGGGAGATGTAAGCCAGAGCTGCAAGAATTCAGTGGTACTCTGCATGTGAAGTGTCCCAAGCAGAAGGCCTTGTTCTCATCTCCTGTTTCCCTTCACGGGAAGAGCTTTCTCCCTGTCCTCTGCTTGGCTAATGAGTCCTTTAAGGTGCAGGCATCTCCTCCTCCTGAGAAGCTTCTCTGACCTGGCTGGGCTGGGCTCATGTCCTGCAAGAGACTGTGTGGTCCTCTGGGCTGGGATGGGAGCTCCCTCATTCTCTTTGTAACCTAGGGACTGTCTAGAGCCTGGTGCAGGGCAACAGGAAGGCCCTATTAGCAAGCCAGGAAGAGAGACCTCACCAGACTTTCACTCTGATTTGACTTTTTTTAGAATTATTTTATTTAACTTTTTATTTATTTATTTGAATTTGACCAGAGAGAGACAGAGTGAGAGAGAGAGAGAGAGAGAGAGAGGGAGAGAGAGGAAGTGAGAAAGCAAGCCGCCAGGTCTGGAATTCAAACCGTGGTCAGCCATGTGGGAGTCCAGTGCCCTTAACCACCACGCCACCTGCTGGCCCCTCGATTTGACTTTTCAGCCTCCAGAACTATGAAAATAAATGTTTCAGCCATTCAGTCTATGCTATTTATTTATTTATGGCAGCCCAAAGTCACTAAGACATGCATGATTCTTTCTTTCTTTCTTTCTTTCTTTCTTTCTTTCTTTCTTTCTTTCTTTCTTTCTTTTTTGGTTTGGTAGAGGGTGTGTGTGTGTGTTCACCAAAAGAAGGAAAAAAATGAGAGGAGAAATCACCCTCATGGGACATGGTTCCTTTGCCCTTATTTCTGCCTCTTTTCGGGATTTAATTTTTTAAATTATTTTTTATTTTTTATTTTTTTAGGTTTTTGTCATAGGGCATTGTGCCTTTGAAAAGAGACAGTTAGAAGGAAAATGAGAAATACACCCCCCCCTCCCCAGGGAGGATGGCCACACCACAATTCCTTCTCTGCCATCCCCCTCTTGGATTTTTGGGCACACACACACACACACACACACACACACACACATGAGCCCGTGTGATTTTCAAGTCACTGGGTCTGGGACTCGAACTGCAGTCAGTCATGTGGGAATCCAGTGCCTTAACTACCATGCCACCTGTTGGCCCCCCTGACAGGACTTTGAGCCTGTTCTTAAATAGGCCAGCACGTTTCTCCAGCCACTGGGTCGGGCATTCAGACTGTGAGGTGAGCGATGCGGGATCTGGTGCCTTAACCACCAGGCCATGGAATTAGACCTCTTTTTCTTTTGAAATGGGAACCACTGGAGATAAAATGGTAATGCCTGGGTGTTCTGTGAGCGCTTACCTGTCTGTCGGCTTGGGCTGCTGTAGGACATGATACCGGAAACCAGGCAGTGTGCAAACATCAGCGAATCACTTCTCGTGGAGTCTGAGAAGGCCAAGCTGGAGGCGCCGGCAGATCTGCTGTGTGGGGAGGGCTGTCAGGGTGCCTTCTCTGTGTGTCCTCACATGGTGGCAGGGGCACACTCCCTCCAGCCTCTTTACAATACAAGGAACCTCATTCTGAGAGGCCTAATCACCTCTCCAAAGGCCCTACCTCCTAATACCATAACCTTGGGGATGAGGGTTTCAGCATACAATCTTGGGGGAGGGACACGAACATCTGGACCAGAGTAGAGGCTGAGTGAAAAGCCAGAGGACAGATCAAAGGCCAAAGTGTTAATAAAAATAAGAGTCAGTTCTTGCCCACTGTCTTAACAATGTGCTTTCCAAAGTGTTGTATGACACGTGGACTTACCTTACTGTTTCTCTGAGGGTCCTGTTCTGTTACTAGGTCTTTTCCTGGCCAGTTTCAGACCTGATAGCATCACGCTTTTGAAAAAGTAGTGTGTGTGTGTGTGTGTGTGTGTGTGTTGTCTGTGTGTGTGGGGGACACTGGGCTATGGAAGGAAGCTCTCTGTCTGCTCCTCAGAGAATAGATGTCCAGGGAGATCATAGCCATTAGAAACTTTTTTAGCTAAGGGGATATACCAGTAGAAGCAAGGATGTTCACACATAAATACATGTACATATATTTATATTTATATTTGTATTTATATATATATTTTTTCCTGTAGGGCACGTGCACTTGCCGGAGAGATAAAGAGAGAAAAAGTGAGAAATCACCCCCAAGAGGGATGGCCATGCCACAATCCCTTTTCCTCCATTCTGTTCTTGGGATTCGAGGCACACATACACATGTGCCTAGAGTGAATTTCAAGTCACCGTGTCTGGGACTCAAACCATGGTCGGCCATGTGGGAGTCCAGCAACATAACCATTATGCCATCTGCTGGTCCCTCGTGTATATTTCTAAGAGCAGAAAAGAAAACCCTCCTGACATGCTAAGTCCTGAGGTGTGTCTACCATGACCACGGCCCTGCCTTTAGTTGGAGCCGTCCTCTCTCTTGCTGACATTGCAAAATAATTCATTTCTTGGGGGGAAGTAAGTAATACAGCAGGGTATAAAGCAAAAGGCAAAACTGCTTCATTTCTCCCGTTTACCCTACCATTGATCTTCTCTAACCCAGGGCAGATTTTCAAATACGTGCGTGGATGACGAGTGTCGTGATGGTTAAGGAAAGTGGATTCCACATGACCAATTGCACCACTGAGCCCTGGACCTGGCAGCTTGAAAAGCACGCCTATGCCTGTGTCTCAAATCCCCAGCGGAGACTGGAGAAGGGATTGTGGTACGGTCATCTCCTGGGCACGCGCGCGTGTGTGTGTGTGTGTGTGTAGCTTTTTCTCTGTCTTGTGCCCTACAATTAAATAAATAAACAAACAAAACAAAAAGATATGTAGGGTTGTCAAGCCACACGTCCATTATGACCCCAGTTAGGCTCAGAAAGTGAGATGTCAAATCATGCCTAGATTCAGTCTGGGTGGAAATACCACAGTAAGTGTACATTTTTTAAAACAGTGGAAGGCAGAGATTATCTAACATCTAATTCATAGGCAGAACTCTTTGAGAGATTTTTGCTATAGGGCATATGCACTCACCAGAGAGATGGAGACAACGAAAGCAAGCAAGCAAGCGAGAAATCAACCCCTGGGAACGAGTGTGGACCATGCATCTGTCCCTTTTCGTCCATTCTCCTCTCCAGATTTTGGATTTTGGATTTGGGGCACGCACGCACACATGCGGGGCATGAGTTTAAGCGGCGGGGCCAGAACTGCAAGGGGGTGGACTATGCGGGAGTCCAGCAACGTAACCAATACGCCACCTGCTGGTCCCTTTTAATCGGAGAGGCACAGGGCCTGCGGTGTAGGAGTGGAAGGGGGAGCTGGAAGCCTGACTCCTGATGGACGGAACCTGTCATCGGCTACCCAGGGTCAGCCGCCCCGGCTCAGAGCGAGCAGGCACGAACTGAGTGTGCTCAGCGCCCAGGAAGCCGCCTACCCTGGAGGCTGGGCGGAGCCCTCGGCAGGGCGCGCGCGGCGCTG
>NW_006160211.1:1910677-1977301 GCF_000334495.1 Tupaia belangeri chinensis
CGTCCCTCCCAACCGCCCTAGGGTGGGCTGGCCAGCCCCGAGCGAAGGCCCAGCAGGCTCCCCGCCGTCCGCTCCTCCTGCCTGCCGGGGCCGCCTGGCTGGGGCAAGGACGGACCGGCCCTGGTACCTGTGTTCCCAACTCTCCTGCCGGCAGTGAGGGCAGAACCGGGTCCCGCACGCCTTGTTCTCAGAGCCGGGCACCTGCCTGTGCCGTGCTAGAAGGGCGGAGGACTGGTTTCGGGGACGAAACCAGTCCTCTTTGGGGAGGAAGAGGAAGTGCCAGCGTGTCTCCCAATTTGATAGAAAGGAGGCTTTGGACATTGATTTGTCCCAACACTGTCACAAAGGGCTCGGGGCTGTGTTCTCCGCGAAGGCGGAGCTGCGGCCTCGCGCACCGCGCAGCTCGTGCGCCTAGGGCTGGACCGTCTGCTCCGCTCCCCGGCTTCAGCCGGGACGGGTCGGGAAGGAGCTTCTCAGCTTCAAAGGGATCAAACTCCGGGATGGATTAAAACCCAAATCGTCAATAGATACAGCAAAAGCATCGGGGGAATTAGGAAGGCGGGCACTAATAGAGAAGAGAAAACATGCTAGAAGAGGGCATTCTTCTAATATTGAATTGTAAAGATTTTAGAAGGACGTTTCTGTTTGGTATAAAAGAACTAAGCAGAGCCGGGGCATCTCAATTTCCACATTTCAACTTTCTAGCTCCTGGTATTTGCGCTCACCAGCTCATTGCTGCCCCCGTCTGTCTGTTCTAAAAACCACAACACGAAACTTGTCTATTTGGTGCTTTGCAAATAATTGGTGGGAAGCCCACACCAGCTTATTAGCTCCCATGATAATAAATGGTATCGAATTAAAGAAAGGTTTTAGCTTGTTAGGGAGAGCTGTGTAGCCCAGGTGAATTTCCAGTAAGTCTGATTTTAGAAGACATCATTATATCACGCCCCCCCCCCTCCATTGTGCCTCTGCTGAGGGGATAAAGGCAATCCTTAGAGGGAGTGGTTATGATATTAGCAATGGAAGTTGTACTAATGATGCCCCTTTCTGAGACACCGCATGACTTATTCATCAATCTGCATTAGATTTGGTTGGAAAGCATTTGATAAAAATCCTGTATTTAGGATAACTGGAAGTGTACACAGAGAGGCTGTGATGTGAGATCATTTTTAACTCAGGGCGCAGAGAAGTCTTCATCAAAGTACAGCCTCCTGTCCTCGCCAGTGTCTTGGTCTTCAGTGGGCAGACAGGATTCTGTTGTGATAGGAAACGGGGTGCCTCTGTGCTCTCCAGTAAACACCACTTCTTCCTCCTTGCTCATCCATGTAGGTTATCTGAGTGACTTATTGCTTCATACAAACAGACCACGCCTAACAGCATGTTGTCCTCATGGGATTTGCAAAGTGCCTCCTATCCTGAGGAGATAAGGGGCCTGCTCTGTTAGGCAGGAAGAATGTAAAGAATGCCTCAGCAGCACCTGGATGAAGGAACCGGCTACCTGTTCCCAGGACCTACCCAGGCATCTTTCTACACTGCAGTGGCAGCCTCGGGGTCCCTTCTCAAAATCATCTGCTCCAGCCTGAGCCCTGCTCTGTGGCTCTTACTGATCTTTAACTGTTTAATCCAGAAATAGCTTTAGGGGAGAAGGCTCAGACTTTTCCTCCTCTCAGAGCAACCATGCAAATCTGGTCAAGGTCAGAGCTCACATAAGATCTGTGGGGCAGATTCTTAGACCCAACCCCATGTCACACCCACAGGCAAGCTGTGAAGGGTGTGGTTGGAATGGGCAGCCAAGGGGACTATAAAGAGAGCATTTGGTGAGTGTCTGGCATGTTTTGTCATTCTTTTAGTCACATGTGTGGAGCTCCTGTAAATTAGGTCATAGCTTTAACACGTTGGGAGGCAAGGTGGAGGTGATGGGACACAAACGGTGACACGAGTCCCGTTTTTCTGAGCTACTTTAGTTGCTCTGGCCAAAGTACTTCTTTGGCTCTTCCATGCTTGGCACGTTTGCAGACATTTAACCCTAAAAGGCAAGGTGCCGGCCAATGCTCGCAAAGGCAGTGGAGAACGTGGGCAGCAGGGGCTCCTTTAGAGCAGGAGCTCCTCGATAGCAGGAGCTTTGGGGGTGACTATTTGACTGGATGTCAGGCTAGAGAGAGTTTTGAGATTGCATTTGCCTTCAAGCGAACTGCTTCCACATGTGTGTTTATCTGAGGCATTCGTTAGTGGAGCTGCCTGTTGGTATCACCATTGAAAAGACTTCACTTGGTCAGTCCTGTAATTTTTTTTTTTTTTTTTGAGAGATTTTCACTGTAGGGCGCTTGCGCTCGCCAGACAGACAGAGAGAGACATAGAGACAGAAAGCGAGAAATCACCCCCCAGGGGGGATGGTCACGCCGCAATCCCTTCTCCTCCATTCTCCTCTCGGGATCTTGGGCACGCACGCACACGCGCCCGGCGTGAGTTTTAAGCCACCGAGTCCGGGACACGAACCGCGGTCGACTACGTGGGAGTCCAGCGACATAGCCATTACACTAACTGCTGGTTCCCAGTACTGTAATTTTTCAAGCAATATGCTTAAGTATAGAGACCTGGTGGGAAGAGTTTAATCAGTCTAGGTTAAAGGCGCTTCTACAGAGCAGGAGATCTGTGGTTGTTTAACATTTTTTAAAATTTAAATGTGTTTATTTTAAAATTTTAAAAATTTCTTCCATGAGTGAGACAGACAGAGATATGAAGAAGCACCCACGACAAGTCTGGTGTTGTGATCCATCCCCTGCCTTAGCCAGCCCCAGATCATGGGCACGTACATGCCTGGGTTCAGGGACATTTCTGGACATGAACTGGGAACCTTCCCATGTGGGTCGGCCTTGGAGAGTTTTGCTGCTGTGCTACCTTCCAGCCCCATGTTTAAATGATTTTAGTGTGTTAGGAGAGGCCGATGCCACTCAGTCTTCACCCTTGGCAGCTCAGTCTGGAGTGGCCTGTCTCCCCCTGCGTTCTCAGGAAGGAAGCCTCGTAAGTCCTGCAGCCCACGCCCGCCTGCAGCCTGTGCCTTTCTCCTTGCCACTGAGCTCTGCTGTGTTCCTCCTCCTCACCCCTGCCCAGCTGGTGCCGTGCTGCTCAGGTTGCTGTGTGCATGTTGGAGTCTTCAGACGTGCTATTCCCTCTGACTAGAACTGACCTCTCAGATCTTGTCATTAAAATCTCAGGCAGAATAGTTTCTGTATTATCTAATTTGGTTTTGATAACGCTTATCTGAATGTGTGTTATCTGTTTGCACTATTTTTCTTTATTCATGATAAAGCGTGTGTGCACATACGAGTGTGAGCGATATTAGCACTTCCATAAAGTCTGGCCGTACTGCGATCCCCTTCCTCTAACTCTGCAGCCCATCTGTTCATGGGCATTTGTGCACCTGCCTGGCATGGTTTGTGCTGGCTGGGCCAGGTATCTGAACTGCGGTCACCAGGTGGGATCCATGCACATGAGCAGCACAGTACTGCTAGGCCAAGGAGCTGGCTAAGCAACACTGGTTTTTGTCCTCCTCCAAAATAACATCACGGGAGTGGGATAGTCATTTGTCTTAGTTGACTTTGAATCCATAGTATTAAGAACAGTACTTAGCATATACATGCAAAATGTGTTTGAGGAATAAATGAAAAATAGTGAATACTCTCCCTAACTATAACATTAGTTTCTATGACCAGGGGCCATGCCTTGTATTTCTACTCTCCTCAACAGGGCCTCGCAAGGCGGAATTTGATCAAAGCTTTGCTGAGTGGGATTATACAAGAGATGGAATACCTGCCTCGTCTTTCTTCTTCTTTTTTTTTTTCTTTTGGAGAGGTTTTATTGCTATAGCACGTGTGCGCTTGGCAGAACGACAGAGACAGAGAGACAGTAAGCGAGAAATCACCCCCCTGGGAGGGGGGATGGCCATGCCGCAATCACTTCTCCTCCATTCTCCTTTCAAGATCTTGGGCACGCATGCACACGCGCCCGGCGTGAGTTTAAGCCACCGGATCTGAGACTCGAATTGTGGTTGACTACACACGGGAGTCCAGCAACATAGCCATTACGCCAACTGCTGGTCCCTGTCGCAGGTAGTGTGGGCTGACACCTTTAGACGTGGCCGATGGACCTTGGCTCTGGGTGAGAGAGGTGAACACAGGGCAATGGACCCTACAACAGGCCTCCACAGTCCCCTTCCAGCACTTAGACTTCCTTGGGTTCTTCTTTCCCGTCATCCTATAGTTCTAAACTTTCTATGTGTGAATCAGAGAGGGGGCTGCAAAGAATGAACGTGCTGGGGAGGTTGGAGTTTGGTGATGCCGAACTGGCTGCAGTATGCATTCACATTTTCTAATTCCACTCAATTGACAAAATATTTATCGAGCACCTGCCTTGTGCCAGACATTACACTAGGTGCTGAAGATATGCATAGCCTGCATGTGTGAAATTCTGTTCCGACTTTGACAAGTGATACCAAACACAAAAGAGGATTCACGGCTTATATAGTGCAAGACTATAAGATTGCGTATGGAACACTGTAGCTCTTCTGGTTAAAAATTGTGTATCTGGCCACTTCACAAAGCTACCCAACACTCACTGCAGATTAATGAGCCGGTACGTGCTAAGTAATTTGCGATTGCTGGGCTGGGAGAGCTCCTCTGGGAGCGCCCGTCCTCTGCTGCTTAGCAAGCAGGAGAGGAAGAACATCCTCCACCTTCACCCACCCCCACCCGCCCCCAGACATTCCTTTGTCTCTCACTTCGTGAGGGAGGGAGGAAGCCTCCAGCTCACATCCATTTTTAATTCCTTTTGGAAGGTGGTGAAGCAGAGAGAGGGACTTAATGGACTCCTAGGTACATTTGGGCATACATTAGTACTTATTTGTAATTAAACTTCTAGGTTGGCCTCTAAGCCATAATGCGGATGATTGCCATTTCAACTGAATGCATGCAAATATACCTGAGAGCCTGACAAAGAGCGTATCAAATACATTCATCAATAAATAACATCAATACCACGGGTTTGTGGGCTGAAAAAATTTTAACTTCAAAGACGAGCTTTCATATCTCTGATCTCATTTCACACGACATATTATTTTAAAACTCCTCTCTGGGGGCGCGTTGTTGCACATATGCAAGGCCGTGGGGGTGAAGATAATGAAGACCCGCCTCGGGCTACCCAACATCTCTCGTACAGAGAGTCCAGCCAGTTGACGCCTCCTGGGGGTTCTTCCTGCTTGTTTAAAAACTAAAGGCAAAGATGAAAAATACACTAATTTCAAGCTATGCTGGGAGCACAGTACTCAGGGCATGAACCTGGAAATCAAGGAAATGAGGCTGTTTCCAGGACTGTCTTTGGAGAGTCTATAAACACGAGGACTAGATTAATTCAGACTGATGTCAGGCACTCAGGAAGACCCGACTTGGAAACCCGTGGTCTCTTGGGAGTGAAAAGCCAGTTCCTGTTTACTTTATCTACAGCTGTGACATTTTTCCCATGTTGACAATTTCTTCGTGTGTGTGCTTTCATTGTCAGAAAGCTATTTTTACATATTCTCACCTAATCTTTTAGCTTTTTCTGTTTAACTTCAGCCTGAGTAAAACCCTCCTGTCATTATTTACCCTAAGGCTGGGCTGTGAACCAGGATATGAACTTACTCTGAATTTATTAAAAGGGCATTTAAAGCAGTATCTCAAGTAGAAGGCAAGAAAAAATATAGTCCTTGATAGTGAGCTTCTCCCTGCCTCTCTGTTTAGACGGTCCTAAAACCACTGCTTCTGCCTCACTGAAATTCAGGCTGTCACCTTCTGTGGAGCTGACAGTACAGACAGCCTCAGAACTTCCTACCTGGATATCTGCATACCAGATGTGATATGACTGGCCACTGTAGGAGTAGGAAATTCTTCTACCCTGATTACTCATGAAGACCAAATAATCAGTGCCTACCTAACTTGTGATGAACTCTTTTAATTCTGCTGTTTTTAAGGACAAGTAGAAGAACCTGTAAGCCAGTTTATTGCCACTAGTTGTCCCCACCACCTTTCCATCATAGGCCTGTCCTTCGGGGTGCTTTGAGAAGTAGACCTTCTTGGCATGTCCTGGTGCACATGGATGAACCTTGAAAACATGCCAAATAAAGGAAGCCAGACACAAAGTCATTGTGCGCTTTCCTTTATATGAAATGTCCAGAACAGGTCTATCTATATATCCAGAAAATAAATTAGTGGTTACTTAGGGTAGGAGTGAGGGAAGGACGGTAAGTGCTAATGGGTATGGGGTTTCTTTTGGGAGTGATGAAGATGTTCTAAAATTCAATAGTTGTAATAGGTATACAACTGTGTGACTGTACTAAAAGCTACTGAATTTTACCCTTTAAAGGAGTGAATTTTAAGGGGCCATTAGGGTGCATAGTGGTTAAGGTGTTGGACTCTCACATGGCCAACCACAGTTTGAATCCCAGATCTGGTGGCTTGGAACTCATGCTGGGCACATGTGTGTGCATGCCCAAAATTCCCAGGGGAGAATGGAGGACAAGGGACACAGAATGGCCATTTCTCCGGGGGTGATTTCCAGCTTTCTGTCTCTCTGTTTCTCTGGTGAGCACACATACTCTGTAGCAAAAAATCTCTAGAAAAAAAAAAAAAAGACTAAATTTTATGGTATATAAGTTATGTCTCAGTAAAACTATATTAAAAACAAAATGCAAGGAGAGGGGCCAGCAGGTGGTATGATGGCTAAGGTGCTGGACTCCTACATGATTGATCATGGTTCAAGACCCAGACCAGGTAGCTTGCTTTCTCACTTGCCCTTTCTCTCTCTGTTGTTTTGGTGAGCACATGTGCCCTGTAGCAAACTTAAAAATAATAATAATAATAATAAATAAAATAAATATTTTTTTAAAATGCAAGGGGGATGTACACTTCTTCAAGATAAACTATTCTCCAAATAATAGAAAATCAGTTAGTTCTTCCCCCCTCAAACGCTAAATGTATTACCAGCAGCTTACCTCTCTCAGCCAGGGTGTGGTCCTGTGAAAACCCACCTGAAGCTGCTCAGGAGTCAGGTTAGGTCCCATTGTCCTTCTTGGTCTGATTCCTTTTCCATCTTGATGTGAATCAGGAAATGGGGGCTTTTTCTGAGCTATTAAAAGAGGCAGTAAGTGAAATCCCCCTTTGGCCGGTTCTGTGAAATGGCATCTTCCCCAGAGAGAACTGCGCTTTCCTGGAGTGTGGTAGCTTTCTTCGGATGGTCCTTCCAGCCCCGAGTGGATGGGCGTCTATATACTTCCCTGGAGCTGGCGATGCCCTACCATGTCGTCTGTCCAGCTGGTAAAACCCAAACAGCGCAGGCACCACCCCAACCCCCCTCGTTTTACCGCTGGATGTATTGAACCTGGCCTCCACGATGGGCCTTGATGGTGGCATCCAATTCCTTCCAAACACCCTCTGTCCCCACACTCGTGTGCTGTGGCTTCCGTGGGGCAATTCAGTAAACAGAGCATCCCTGCCTCTAGAGGACAAGTGCACCTGTTCCAGCTGCCACAGGCTTAGGAGTGTGAACTGCTTGGTGCAACGGTAGGGTTCTTGCCTCAGCCTGGAGGCGAAGAGATGGAATGCCCTGAGGGGAAGTGGGCTGTGGATTGAGACAGCCTAGACAGAGAAGATCTGGGGTGGGGCGGACCACGCACCTCTGGCAGCGATCGTGGCCACGAGCCATTCTGTGCTCATTCTTTTATAGCGGAGGTAAAGTCGCCCCCTTCCCATTGTTGACGGCCGCTGTGGAGCATCTGCACACGTCTCCCCCGGCCTTCTCTGGCTAACACTCAGCTCTCTTGTCTCTGTAAAGCCCAGAGGTAGATGCTGACTGTTAGAGCGTTCGCTTGCCTTGCAGCATCAGGGCAAAGACGGTAAGGCGCCCCCTACAGGCGCTGTTGCGTACTGCTGAATGAACCAAATACGGTCCGAGCGGCAGCGTAGCAGTGCTAGAATACTCTGTGACACTGTGGACCCCTGCGGAAGGGTCCTGGGCTGGCATCCGGGGCCTCCCAAGCACACCAGCTAGTGTGCCCTTGTCTGTGATCTGAGCTGGCTGGCGACTGGGGGGACATGCGATGCGGACCAAGTGTGAAGACCCTCTGGAGGTGCCTCTCTCTCTTTCTGTTTTTCTCTGTCATGGAAGAAGTAATAAACAAAACCAAAACCAAAACCAAAAAGAACCCTACACCTCAACAACAAAAAGGCAAGCCAATTTAAAAAAAAATGACATACAAAAAAAGTTTTTTTAAATGTAGATACATGAAATTGAGTAATTCTTAACTTTGTGGACAGATAAACTATTATTCAACCAAAGGGAGCCAAAGAAATTCTTGCTATAGTAATGATGACAGGGTGTGTGTGTGTGTGTGAAGAAGGGAATTGAGACTGATAAGGGACAGAATAAGAAAAATAAAAGCGAGACATGAAGTGGGGTAGGGACCAGCAGACATGGTGCAATGCTTACTGTCTGGACTAGCACGGCCCACTGCAGTTCAGTCCCCCCACTCAAGGCTTGGAGCTCACGTCCTCGTGTGCGACTGTGCCCAAAATCCCAAGAGGAGAATGGAGAAGGGCTGGCCGGGTGAACATCTCCGCTGAGGGTGTGATTTCCCACTTTCTGTCTCTTTGTCTCTTCCCAGAGCCCAAGGGCCCTATAGCAAAAATCTCTCTTAAAAAATAAGAAAAAAAGTGGGGTCAAAGCAGAGGAAAGCTTGCCTTCTTCCTGTAGACCTCCTGTAGCTGCAGCTCTCCAAGTTTGGTTTTATTGCTACGGTGGTAAAATAGATAAATTATATTATAGTTTACCCGGAGGGCTTCACGCCTCTGCACACGCTCGTGCACGCACAGGCATAATGACATCATTTAAAAATAAAATAGCAAATAAAATGATGCCTCACCCATTCTGTCTGTGTGTATGGCGAGGCCTTGAGCAGCTTGACCTCGGTGGACTGTCCCACATGGGTGGGGCCTGGTCTCCCGCAGCTGTAGGGGGCGCGCCCTTGGCTGCTCCAGGCCGCTGGCTCGCGGGTCGCCGCACCTCCTCCAGGCGGGCCACCTGATGCGGAGGAGGAGGGCGGGCGCCGCGCTGCTCTGCAGGGGCGGGGAGGACTCGGCGGTGACTCCGACTGGGGACACTGCACGAGATGGACGCTCAGGACTGCGAGGCGCCCGCGGCGCCCGAGGCCCCCATTCGCGGCTACGTGGCCGCCTGGTGGGACATGGTGGAGCGGAACCTGCGGTGAGTCCACCCTCCGCAAGGCCCCGACACCTCCGACTGCCTGGGGATGCGATGGGATGGGGCAGGCACCCGGCGAGGGCATGGCCAGGGCCATCACCTGGACGCAATGAGGCTGTAATCCCACATGGCGGCTCCCGGGGCGGGGGACTTCTGCGGACCCCAGAGCCCTTTGAACCCCTGGGCTCTTTGGAATGCTATGTCCCCAGCCTCAGCCTGGGCTCTGACCAGGGAGACTTGCAGGTTTGACTTTTCAGGCACTTACAACTTTGGGGGGTGGGGTTCTGAAAGAGATTCCAGAAAGTCTCTTCTTGAAGCTGGTTTCTGTTTTTGTTTGTTTGTTTGTTTGTTTGCTTTTTAGTTAGGAAAATGGAAGTGTGCTTAGGACAGAAATGAGGGAGACCAAAGGGCTATTTTCCTTCCTTCTCATTTCTCAAGTTGACACATTCCCTCACAGATCTCTTCCTGGACAGGCTCAGTACCTGCAGGAAGGGGTTACACATTTCTGTTAATAGTGGCGGTGGTGACATATGTTGTAATCCCTGATGGAATCCTCTGTGGCTGAAGGCCTATCTACGTAGGTGGAGAAGGACCGGGAAGTCACTGGGTAGCCCAGGAAGTGCGAACTCTGGCATGTCAGGGAACACACCTGCACAGTACTAAAGGTATCAGCATTTCCGATGAAATGCTGATACTGAAACCTTAACTTGGAGTCACCTGTGCCAAGGTCTCCCATTGTTTACATCGGAAGGGTCTGCATGTTAGCATTTCCTGTCTTCCTCCCACGAACCCTTGATTCACAGTCGTCTTAAATTGCCTGAATCGGCCAGCAAGAGTTGACCTGTGGACTCAGGGGATTGGGTATTCCTTTTGCTGTGTTGGTTCAGGAAGGTTTTGGCATTTTTGTTTACCTTTCTTCTATTCCTTTTGTTTAATTTGTGCTGATTTCAGAATATCCAAGAATTACATCCAGACACGGAGACTTCGCTTTGAAATGCCCAGAGTGATGAGGACGAGCAGGGATCTTTTCTAAGCCTTCTTTAGCTCAGTGCAGGAAGCGGAGAGCAGATCCGCACAGGCCCCGCTGTGTAGACCCCAGCCCCCCTCCAGCCCCCGCCGTGTGGACGCGAGCGCGAGGCGGAGTGTCCTGGCTGACTGCACTTCTCGAACTGCACATTCACGAGACTTCTCTCCCAGATGTAGTAGTTCTGGAAGAGCTGACATCTGCCAACCATCTCTCATGTTCTCTATAGAGTTCATGGTTGATTATTTAACCATTACTTGGCAGTAAAGAGTATTCGTTAAGCAGAGTATCAAAGCTGCAGTTCACAGTCTCAGGAAAAACCTGCTTTGTTGGCTACTGAGTAGGAGAAGGGGACTTGGGGGCCATCTAGTACTTGCTTGACTATACAATAAAAAAACAGTAAGTCTCAAGGGATGGATGTTTCCTGACAGAATAAAATAGCAGTGCATCTCTTCATCTGAGCAGAAGGTCATGGATCTAATGTAAGAGCAGCTGAGGCCGAGGCACAGACCCTTGTCCGGCATCTGGAATCCTTTTTGTTTCTTGGAGCCGGGTTAGTTTAGATTGGCAAACATTCCAGGAGCGCTTGCTGTGCCCCTGGTGCTGCTCATAGCACTGGATCTATTGTGACGTGTTGTGAGACACAAGGAGGCCGTTTAATCATTGCTATTTTCAGGGATTATCTTTATTGGTATTATTGCCAGAGAGTGCATGCTCTTGCTAGAGAGAGAGAAAGAAGCAAAGAGAGAGAGAGAAAGAAAAAGCACCTCCCATGGAGAATGGTCATGCTGCAATCTTTTTCCCTCTATTTCTCCATGGGATTTTAAGCCATTCACACATACCAAAGCTGCCAGGGCTGGCATTTGAACCAGTCAACCATGTGGGATCTCGTTCCTGATGTACTGTGCTTAACCACTGTGCTACAAGTTCGGCCCCTAGTGATGATTTTTTAATGCCTGGAGGATCTACTTACTTATTTTACAAAACTGTAATCAGTTTTAGTTGCTGCCTTAGGTGGGTGGGCCCAGGAGAGTAAGTCTCTTCTCGTAGCTGTTTTTTGTTTTGTTTTTATTTTGTTTTGTTTTGTTTGTTTGTTTGTTTAGTTAGAAAAATGGAAATGTGCTCCGGACAGAAATGAGGGAAACCAAAGGGCTATTTTCCTTCTCTTTTCTCAAGTCATCACATACCTAGATAGTATTTAGAACCAACCTCCTTCCCTCCCTCCGAGTAGGCTGATAAACATGTTCCTTCTTTCCGTTCTAGGCATTAATCTAGGTCCTGGCATACAGCAATAAATGCAGCAAACAAAGGTCCCTCTGAGATTGGAACCCCACATTGGTTCTTTTCCCACCGTAATTGCAAGAGAAAAGAGAACGACGTGCTCCTGCTTCAATGCCACCAGCAGCGTGGCTTCCTCCCTTACAGAAGAAATACACTCTTCTGTCCGTTTTCAATCTATGGGTCAACAAGTCTTTACTGAGCTTGGTGATGGGCTAGACATGGTGGAATGTGAAAGAAGCACCACGCGCCAGGTGGTTCTTGTCGTCTGGGGCTGGGCATACAGGGGAGAGGACAGGGCTGATGGGGAAAATGCTCAGTGAGCATGAAAAGGTCACCGCAGGCCCAGGTAAAATTGGTGGGACGGATGAAAGGTCACCATGGGAGATCTCTCCAGAGAGGCTTTGGCCAGGAGGGGACACTTGAGTGGGCAGAGGCAAGGGGAGGACCTGGTTGGGAGGGCTTAGCCTGGTGCTGGATGAACAGCACATGCTGGCTGAATGAATGGGCACAGAGGATGGGTGTGCAATATGTCTTAATATTCGGAGTAGTTGTCTTGCCAGATGTGGTTAGATTTGGCCTTCCAAAGGTGGTTTGCATGAATGATTCACCCTGTGGCTGCTCGGACCCCTCTCCATCCCCCCAGGTTTCACCAATAAGAATCATCCAGTTTGGCTCTGTGGCTTCTTGGGGAGGCTGTGCAGTTACAGCTGCCACTGATCAAAGGGACAGTGAAAGAACACCAAAGCCCCAAGGTGGCTGTTTGATGTGGCTGGCCGTTAGCGGGGATTGAGCCGAAACTGCATCCTCTGCTCAAATAAGGTCCATTAGCCACTGGTGACTTTTGATCCCCCTACTCATCTAGGGGAAGTCAAATTGACAACCTCCTAGTTAAAAGAAGCTGCTTTGCATTATTGATGCTCCGAGGGATCTGGTCACTCTGTTCTCTTTCCACCTCGCTCCTCACAGAAGTGCCTCGAGCTATTTGAGAGAAGGGTCCTGTATGAATTATTCCTTAAAAACAGAAACATATTTCCCCCTCCTGCATCTTCTTCCCAAGCAGACCTTCAAAAGATAACTTAGTGGGAGACTACCCTACCTTCCTTCAAAAGGTCTTGGCAGTGGGAGACTAACCGGCAGGGTGGCTGTGGTGCAGGGAGCCGGTGGAGGGAAGTGGGAATGGCCAGCATGAAGGAAGCATGACATTAAACTTGGTTCGGTTCTGCCCGTTTGGGCTTGATCTCCACATGGCTTGGCCCCAAGTAGCTTCTCTGTGTTTTGCCTTTTATCTCTAAAATCAGAACAACACCCTCTCCTTCCTGCCGCCTTCCTGGGGCTATTCTATAAAGAGTCATGCACTGCGTCATGCCATTTTGGTGCGTCACAGAGGGCATGGATGAGTGTGATCCGGGAGGGAGCAGACAAGCTGTATTACATAGCCTAGGGTTGTGTAAGTACAGTGACAAGATCGCCCGTGACGCCCTTCTCAAATGCGTCTTTGTTGTTAAAAAAGTTTAAAAGGTTCATGGAAAATGGAATTGAAGTATGAGTTTATTGTTGTGTAAAATTTTCAAAATCTACACACAGTTTTTTCATAGTACATGTTTTCTATGAATTTTTTGAGGATCTTACATAATATTAAACAATCACTTTTCTTTCTTTTTTTTCCCTTTTTTTTGGGAGAGTTTTTTGCTATAGGGCGTGTGCGCTCGCCAGAAAGACAGAGAGACAGAAAGCGAGAAATCACCCCCCAGGGGGGATGACCATGCCACAATCCCTTCTTCTCCATTCTCCTCTCGGGATCTTGGGCATGCACACATATGTGCCTGGCATGAGTTTAAGCTATTGGGTCCGGGACTTGAACTGCAGTCAGCTACATGGGAGTTCAACAACATAGCCATTATGCTAACTGCTGGTCCTGCACTTTTATTTCTTAAAAGAATTATTTTTAAAGGCCAGATGGCATGTGTGCTCACCAGAGAGAGACAGAGCCAGAGAAAGAGAGAGCGAGAGAGAGAAAGAAAGCAGGGGAAAGCTACTATTCCTTCCTTCTCCTCATTTCTCCAACCTGTCCAGATTTGGGGTGCCCCCACACATGTGCCCCTGCCTGTTTTTCAAGCCACTGGATAGGGGACTTGAACTGTCATCAGCCATGTGGGATCCTGCTCTGTTAACTACTAAACTCCAGGGCCAGCTCATCATTTTCATCTTTCTTGCTGATTTTATGAGCATGTAGTTGCCGATGTAGGATGTAGTTGAAGAGCTCTGTTATCCCTAGGCCATGTATCTTCTTCACTTCTTGCAACTGCTAGAGATCCACTAGTGATTCATTCTTTTCCCTTCATCCTCTTCCAGACATACATAAGTGTTTTGAGTTTTAAGTCATTAACACTTGAGGGAGAATGAACTTTTTTAGGAGTTTTTCATTGGTGGCTTTTTTTTTTTTTTGACAGTTTTTTGCTATAGGGCACGTGCACCCGCCAGAAAGACAGAGAGAGACAGAGAGACAGAAAGCAAGAAATCACACCCCAGGGGGAGTGGTCACGCCGCGATCCCTTCTCCTCCATTCTCCTCTCGGGATCTTGGGCACGCACGCACACGTGCCCAGCATGAGTTTAAGCCACCGGATCTGGGACTCGAACCGTGGTCGACTACATGGGAGTCCAGCGACATAGTCCTTACGCCAACTGCTGGTCCCTTTGGTGACTTTGTTAACATAGGGCAGCTGAAAATACAGGAACTGGAAGGAAACAGAAGGATTGAAAGGAATGAACCCTAGGAGGGAGCTAGAGTGCAGAAGGGGAGAAGGTGATCCTAAAACAAGACTCTCTAGGGGCTGAATTTTGCCAGAGGCCAGCCTCAGGTTCAGTTTTGCTAACATAGATGGCAAGTAGGATTCACCATGAATGTGTCAGCTCATTAGAGATCATTGGCGGACTCTGGGGTCAGACAGACCTGGGTACACTTGGCTCTTTTCATTGGCTTGTGACCTTGAAGAGGAAGGTTACTTAACTTTTCGGAATCCTCATTTGTAAAGCACAAGATAATATTATCTTCTAAAGCATCTCTGCTTGAGCAGAACAATCTGGAATGAGAAAAGGGTTTATAAAACATTTTCTAGCCCTGCAACCTCACAATTTGAGTGCCCCGAGCCGCCTTAACATTGGCCACTCACTGATGTGGATAGCACTGGAGGAGAGGATGACGGGTGACTCTGGGCTTTTGTATCCCTCACCTTTTAGAGGTAGGAGGCACCCTTGACCCTCATGAGAGAGGTGACTCTGGATGGAAGTGGCATTAGTAAGTGTTCATGGACAGATCACCTGGCCGCTGACGGCTTCCGCTTTTGGAGGGCTGTGTCACAGGAAGCGGTAGAATAAGCAGGGTGCGCCTGGTCTCCATCACACTCCCTGGCAACTCCAGCCCCTGTGTCACCCCTCTAGCCCTCTCTGTCCTCCCTGCCCCCAAGGGTTCCTCTCCCCCAGGATGTCACATCAGAAATGGTAGGAGAGGGATGCCTTTGGCTGCTTGGCTCACTTCTCCCTAAGGCCCAGGCAGAAGAGAGGGACTCGAGTGGTTGTTCATTCACTGCTTCAGACTAATAGTAATAGCTATAGGAACGAATCGTAATACAATAAAAAACAGTGGCAAATGATAAACTGTCTGGCTCCTGTTTGCTGATGACTCAGGGGCCCAGCCTCGGCCTTCTCTGGGGCTAAGGGAGCAAGTCTGACTCTGGTGCATCTATTGTCCCTTCTCCTCCTGTCCCTGTCATGCCCTGGCTTTTCGAGTGACTGCTTAGAGCCTTGCCTAATTGCGCTCACCTCGTTTCCCTTAGCACGCAGTCCTGACCTACCCTCCGATTCTTAGGTAGAACTGTGTAAAGAATTTCGCTTCAATGTCAAGCTACCTGAAATTGATGGAGTTAGCCTCCGAAATTTGATTTGGATCTAAGGAGAAAAAGCAAACCAACACAAAACTTGGACTGATTTTGAAAATCTTGTGTTTCTCAATAACTTGCAGATCCATACCACACGCCTGTGCAAAGCTGGGAAGAAAAATCGCTGCTCTGTACAACCGCTTTACTAGCAGGTCCCTAAAAGAACACATTTTCCTTCCGTTGGTGGACATGCTAATTTATCTTAATGTTTGTAAGTATATACCCTTTATGAATTCACCTACCTCATTTCCCCCAAATAATGAACTCACAGCCCTTCAAGCTGTGACGTAATGAAAAAGTCACGTGCATTTTTAAATTGCAGCTAGACCTGAGATGTCTAAAGCCTATTTAATATTGACTTTGGGGTTTAGCGTGAAACCTGCCAACTGTCGGGAATGAATAGAACCACTCCATCTTCTGGGGGGGGGTGGCTAGTTCAGGAACGCAGTCTTCAAATTCGCTGTCAGCGTGGATACCTGACTGCTATGGTATTCTCTGCCTTTTCCTTTTCTCTTCTTACTTCCATCCCTTGAAGGAGAGAAAGAGAGACAGAGAGAGAGTTGATGATGATGAAGATGATGGTGGGAAGATATTTTCCTGCATCTTTCTACCATATGCTGCCTTAGTCCGCGCTACGCGGTCCTTCTAGCTCTTACCTGCACGCTCCCAGGTGCATGTCGCTCTTGGACATATCTTGGCTTATGGCTGATGATTCAGTGTCACCTGCTACTTCAGTAGCAGATTATTCCTTTTCTTCTAGATTCTTTTACCTTTTGAGAGGAATAAACTCCTCTGCTGTTAGTTTTAGTTATTCAGATAAGAACAAGGATGGAATAAACTTTTTTTTTTGAGAGAGATTTTTGCTACTGGGCACATGTGCTTGCTGGAGAGACAGAGAGACAGAAAGTGAGAAATCACCCCCACCCTCAGGGGGGATGGCCATGCTGCAATGGCTTCTCCAATCTCCTCTTGGGATTTTGGGCATGCATGCATACACACCCAGCATGAGCTTTAAGCCACTGAGTCTGGGACTTGAACCACAGTTGACTACGTGGGAGTCCAGCGACATAACCATTACACCACCTGCTGGTCCCTGAATAAACTCTATTATGGGTTACCACATTGGTGCTTTTCTTTCCTCCTTCCTTCCTTCCTTTCTTTCTTTCTTTCTTTCTTTCTTTCTTTCTTTCTTTCTTTCTTTCTTTCTTTCTTTCTTTCTTCTTAATCTAGCTTTAGGTTTTGCATTTTTGTACCTCTCTCCATGGCCTAGGCCTACCTGCTAACATGAAACACTTTGCTGGGAGTGTAGAGTATAACTTACAACTTAGAAATCTGTTAACTCACAAAGCCTAATTCCTTTTCTTGATTGTGATGAAAAGATACGGGATTTGATTCTGAAAGCTGATAAAGATGTCTGTTTTTCAGTCAAATTTCCATTGCTTGTGGATTTTAAGAAACCAGAGACAAAGATTCCTCACACAGTGAACTTCTACATCAGATCTGAGCCTAAGGTGCTGCTGGGAATCTGGTGAGTGCACTGACTGGACACCGGGTTGCTGGATGGGCCGGTTTTCCTGTCAGGGGAGCAGCGACATTTGACTGGCTTGACTTCACTTTTCAGGGATGTCATGGTGGAGTGTGAAGTCCTTTGATGTTGCCCTTCGCATCTGGCCCCACTCACCTCTGCTGTCCTCTTCCACACCACCCTTGCTGTCAGGCCCTGTACGCCATACACACTGGCCCCTTAGCACACCACGCCATGCTCTCCCAGGACATTCTGTGTCCCCAACACTGTTTCATTTTTCTGCTCCCACCGTCGCCTTCTTTTTTTAATTTTTAAATTTTTTTGAGACGTTTTTGCTATAGGGCGCGTGAGCTTGCCAGACAGAGAGAGACATAGAGACAGAAAACGAGAAATCACCCCCCAGGGGGGATGGTCACGCCTCAATCCCTTCTCCTCCATTCTCCTCTCAGGATCTTGGGCATGCACGCACACACGCCCAGCGTGAGTTTAAGCCACCGGGTCCGAGACTCAAACCACGGTCGATTACATGGGAGTCCAGCGACATAGCCATTACGCTAACTGCTGGTCCCCGTCATCTCCTTTTGCCTGACTAACTGCCTATTCATATTTTGAGTTTCAATTTAATTGGCTATTTTCATGGAAGCCTTTCTTTATGCCCATTTTAGGTATGTGGTCTTTTGGCAGCCTGTGCTTGTCTCTTACAGGATTTATGAGGGGATTTCAAAAAGTTTATGGAAAAATTAAAGTACGAGTTTGTTTTGGTGCAGAATTACTTTAAAAATAGTTTTTCAAAATATGCATTTTCAGGTTGGCCCTATGGCCTAGTGTTGGGGGAGCTAGATCTCACCTGGCTAACCATGTGGTGTGAATCCAGCCCCAGTGGCATGAAAAACACACCAGATACATGTACATGTATGTCCCAAATCTTGGCAGGATGGAGAAATGGAGGAGAAGGGGTTTCAGTGTGACTGTGCCAATGGGGAGCTGCTTTCTATCTCTCTCTCTGTGTCTCTCTATCTCTCTGGCAAATGCACAAACCTCTGACAGGTTAAAAAAAAAAAGAAGAAAATATGTATTTTCCACAAACATTTTGAAGACCACCCCCCTAATAATATTTGCGTGATTATTTGGTTAAATTGTCTTTCTTCCAGGACTATCATTTCCTCGGGTGACAGGTCGTTGGCAGGCTTTCATTGCTCAGCACCACGCTTTGCACATCAAGAGCACTCAATAAATGTCTGTCGAGTGGAGTCGTGGGCACTGTATTATCTTTTTCCCATTACGCTGATGTCAATATCTCCTTCTGTCTGGTTCTATTAATTATTTCTGGCTGTCAAATTCCCACTGCCCTGTTTCACTTTTCACCTGCTTGAGTTTAAACCTCTGACTATAGAATGTTTAGTAAATGACATGGGTGCACCTAACTTCTTTCTAATTTGTAGGGTACAGTTCAGCTAATAGTGTTGGAAATTAGAACTCATTTTTTTTCTTTCATTAAAAAAATAGTTTATTGGGAACCAGCAGTTAGCATAATGGCTATGTCGCTGGACTCCCACGTGGTCGACGGCGGTTTGCGTCCCGGACCCTGGTGGCTTAAAAACTCATGCTGGGCGCGTGCGCGTGCGTGCCCAAGATCCCGAGAGGAGAATGCAGGAGAAGGGATTGCGGTGTGACCATCCCCTCTGGGAGGTGATTTCTCGCTTTCCATCTCTATGTCTCTCTCTGTCTGTCTGGCGAGCGCACGCGCCCTATAGCGAAAAACCTCTCAAAAAAAAAATGGTTTATTTATTTCTTCCTTGAAAGTGAGAGACAGAGACAGACATCCCCCACCAGGTTCTTAACACCACAATCCACAACCAGCTTCAGCCAGCCTGGACCATGGGCACACTGCGAGTGCTTGCCCAGTGCACAGGGAGTCATGGGATGCAGGTCCTGGGATGAGAACCTGGGACCTTCCCGTGTGGATCCATGGCAGAGTGTTGCGTTACTGCTGCACCATCTGGCCCCTAGAAATCTGGTTATTCTTTCCTTTGGCCAGCTTAGTCCTGGCTGCTTGAGTATGCTCTCATTGTGACCCGCTTATCTGGGGACAGCGGTGCCGAGATTCTCAGTGCGCAGGCCTGGGGACGATGGCAGACTTCCTGTCTCTCAGTGATGGCAAGGACTGAATGAAGACCCACCAACTCTTGGCCAGTTCTCCAAGCCCCTTTATGACAAGGCATAGTGCAGTGTTGGTTGCATTTTCAGAGTTCATTCATTGGTGTAGCAAAATGAAACTCACACAGGGGAGCTCACAGAGGTGTTAAAATCACAAGGTCACTTGTTTTCTTGAGCAGAATAGCTTAGTTTCATGTTAAAGTTCTTTTCTCCTACATAAAATGGTTATCTTTACATTCTTTTATTTAGTTAGTTAGTTTAGTTTAGTTTTTGCTGTAGGATACATATGCTCACCAAAGAGAGACAAAGAAAGGAATTGTGAGAAATCCCTTCCCAGTGTGGGATGGCCACACTGCAATCTCTTCTCCATCCTCCTCTATCCTCCTCTTGGGAATGTGAGCACACGTGCAACACACACTCAGCATAATTTTCAAGCCTTAGAGTCTGGGATTTGAACTGCGCCATCAGCCATGTAGGATCCAGCACCTTAACCATCGCACCACCACTGGCCCTCTTTAAATTCTTTCCAAAATTCATGTCTTCGTACAAACCAAAGGCAGATGGCAAATATCTATTATCTTTTACTTGTTTCCACTTCTTTTTTCTTTTGGGGGGGGGGTCATTTCAATGCAGTACACCTAAGAATTGCAGTCTTGGGAGATTAAAAGGTGCAAGAGTCAGAAGAACGGTATTAGAACAGCCGATGGTTAGAGGGATGTCTGTTCATAGGGAGATGGGCATAGCAGTAGCGGTTCTCATCACGACAAAGTTCATGGTGGCAGACTTCAATTTTTTTTTTTTTTCAATTTAAAACACATTTGATTTCTTCTATGAGTGAGAGAGTAAGAAGGACATAGAGGGGGCACCCTCAACAGGGCCTGGACCCAGTGACCCACCTCCAGCACTCAGCCAGCCCTGGATCATGGGCACATGTGCCTGGCATCTCAAGGAGCCCTCTGGAAAGGAATTTGGAACTTTCCCATGTGGGTCAGCATTGGAGAGTGTCACATTTTATTTCTGGGTTGCTGTCTGGCTTCCTAGATTTTTATGTTTAGCACGTATGTCTTAGGTTGTTTGAAAAGTCCTGACATGGTTTTCTATGCAAAAATGCATTGCATTCTGACTTTCCTGACGACCCCATATATTGCTCCTATGTATATGTTATCTATGTATATTATATAGATAATACAACGTGAGAGGGCTTCAGGCCTGAGCGAGCGCAGGGAGCCTCCCTCGGGCACGTTTGTGACGCCCTTCTCCACTCTCCTCAGGCACACGGTGCCCAGCTGCCGGGGGGAAGAGGCCAGTGGGAAGGACCGTTGCTGGTATGAAGCAGCCCTTCACGACGGGAACCCAATTATTATTTACCTGCACGGCAGCGCACAACACAGGTCAGTGGCTCTGCTTGCAAAGTAGTTTCTCGCTTATTTACTTTTTTGTTTTTGAAGAACGAGAGCATTTCAGCTCCATGGGGTGAGTGAAGTACAGGACTGAGTTTTCAGCTCTGTAACTGGACTCATGGAGTTTGTTTCCTTTGTTGAAATAGGAGGCCGTTTGACAATAGGCTTCCTCTGGTTGAGTATCAGATTCTCGGATGTCTCTAGAGCTTCTTGATGTAAGCATTTGATGAGCCATTAATAATCCGTCTGTTATTTCCATGCATTAAAAGTTATTCTTTTCTGTTTTCTTTCTTTTCAAAATTTACTATAGGGTGCATGTGTTTGCCAGAGAGACAGGGAGAGAGAGAAATAGAAGGAAAGTAAGAAAGCACCCTCCGCCCCACTGCCCTGGTCCTCCCCCCGCCCCCGCCCCAAGATGGCCATGGTGCAATCACTTCTCTATTCTCCTCTTGGGATTTGGGGCATGCATATGCAGTACCTTGTTTTTCAAGACGCTGGGTCCAGGACTCAAAACATGCAATCAGCACTGTGGGGTCCAGCTGCCTCAACCACCACGTTACTAGCTGACCCCAGCAAAACTTATTTCTAAGAATACTTTTAGAAGCTAAAGGAAAATAAGTCCCCCCCACTCCAAAAAAAAATAGCTTTTCAGAGTAAGAATAATGCAGATTCTTTTTTTTTTTTCTTTCTTTTTTTGGAGAGGTTTTTGCTATAGGGCGCGTGCGCTTGCCAGAAAGACAAAGAGAGACAGAGAGACAGAAAGCGAGAAATCACCCTCCAGGGGGGATGGCCACGCTGCAATCCCTTCTCCTTCAGTCTCCTCTCGGGATCTTGGGCACGCATGCACACGTGCCTGGCGTGAGTTTTAACCCACCGGGTCCGGGATGCGAATCGCGGTTGACTATGTGGGAGTCCAGCGATATAGCCATTACTAACTGCTGGTCCCATGCAGATTCTTAATTGAGGGGAAAAAAAAGTCTTCCAAAATTTAGAATTGATTTCGAAGAAGGCTTTACCACCGGGAGTGCCTGAAGTAATGAGTGAACCCATGGGAGATTGGAAGATAGTGGATGTGCATTATAGGAAAGAGAGCTGTTATAGAAATCATTTTAATTTCAGATAATTACAGTGGAGAATCCTTTATTTAGCATTGATTTTGTTAGTCAAAAATATGACTCCTTAACAGAGCTTACCTGGTATTGCAGTCACAGGTACTGCGGGCCGTCTGACTACTTCCAGTCTAGAATAGTCATGCCTCAGCCTACCCTGGCTAGTACCAGCCTTGCTTTGTAACAAAGACCACCTCCTAGAAGTCTGGTTCTCCCCTGATGTGCAGCCAAAGGCTTCCTGGCTCTGCGTGCTTACATGGTGGGCGGGTGATGATGGTCAGCCCTGCCCAGGGCTGGGAGAGCATTGACGTGCTCTGAAACTGGGGCCTCACTCCATCTCTGGAGGGACACTTGACACTTAAGTGACCAGCTCCAGAATCCACCTCACGGTTCCCTTGCCTACGTCTCACTTTTTCTGTCAGATGATGGCTTTCTCAAGTGCCTTCCTTCCCCCCCCCCCTTTGTCTTTTTCTGTATTTACTTATTTCTCCCATGTGAGTCAGAGAGAGAGTCCAAGAGACAGCACTCCACGGGGTCCCCATGCCATGATCCACTCCTTGCCTCAGCCAGCCTGGATCATGGGCTCAGGGAGGATCACATTTATGGAGATTTCTTGTGTACATCAACATTTTTCAGCATCGTTTAACATTGTACTGATTAGGTAAGCAGTAGGGAATTTCAATAACTTTGTTTAAACGATCATGTGGACAAAGAACCTGTCTGCCATTCCGTGTAGATCTCTAATCGTCCTCAGCTATCCCAGATTTATTGGGGCAGGGGTTAGTCACAGCGTCCTCCTTCCTTTTGTCCAGAAGTCTCAGCTTGCTATCAGCAGTACTCCTCACATGGCGGGTACAGGGGAACCTCCTGACCCAGCACACACACAGACTTGGGGTCCATGGCAGTTCCAGGGGGTCCATGAGTCCCCTCCCCAAAACTAAATATAAAATTTGAAGTGTGGGGACCAGCACTTGATGACAGAGTGGGCAGGGTACAGGCACACCACAGTTTAGGTCAACTTAATGACTGCCCTGAAAAGCCACTTTCTACTACTTATTTTCCTTTAGCTTCTAAAAGTATTCTTAAAAGTACATTTCACTGGGGCCAGCAGATGGCATAGCAGCTACGTAACTGGACTCCCACATGGCTGACCATGGTTCGAATCCCCAACCAGTGGCTTGACACTCACACTGGGTGTATGTGCGTGCATGCCCAAAATCCTAGGAGGGGAATGGAGGAGAAGGGATTGCGGCATGGTCATCTTCCCCACCCCCCCCCCGGTGTGTGTGTGTGTGTGTGTGTGTGTGAGAGAGAGAGAGAGAGAGAGAGAGAGACTTCTGTCTCTCTCTCTGATGAGCACACAAGCCCTAAGGCAAAAACCCACAAATAAAAAAATAAATGAAAGAAATACATTTTGCTGCCAGGAAGTAAAAGGGGATGCGTTGTCAGTAGCTCATCAAATGCTTGTGTGGAGAGGCTCTAGAGAGACCCAGGCTCCTGGTACTCAAATGGGGAGCTCCACAGCAACGGGGGCCCCGCAGCAATGGGAGCCTACCTATCACTCACCCTGACGCCTCCTAGTGGCTCTGACACCAAAAAGCCTTTCCCGTTCCCCTAGCTATTTATTCCTCTAACCTGAAAAAGACAGGCATGAGATTAGATGTCAGCAGCATGAGTGCATTTTTATTGTATTTTTCATCATCGTTTCTAATTCTTGCTCTTTCCCCCCCTCCTAACCCCTCTCCAGGGCAGCTTCTCACAGACTTAACCTGGTGAAGGTATGTATAAAGAGACCCCAAGTGCCCGTTTTGGCAGTCCCCACTGAGCCCGTCCTGGTTATGATCAGATCTTTCCCAGGCCCTAGCTCTTGGGAGGACCCCAGGGGATAGGTCAGGTGGGCTGGGGTGTCCCAAGAGTGGGACACTTCTTATGTTGACCATGGGGGATCGCAACAAATGTGAACATCTCAAGGTCCCAGAACACTTTCGCGAATTCATTACCTTCATTGCTTTTTCTGAGAGTCGGGGAATGGGGCTTGAGAGAGCGCATTGAGTGTGAAGTAGTCCCTCCTTTGAAAAGAAGCGCCTTTTTAGGGGTATAGGATAAAAACACAGAGTGTATGTTTTTTAAAAGGTTTATTTGCTCGCCAAGAGAAACAGAGAGAGATTAAGAGAGAGAGAGAGACAGAGAGAGACAGAGACGGGTGGGGAGCACACCAAGTCTCACACCGTGATCCACTCAGTCTCAGCCAGCCAAGGCACGTGCACGCAGCAGGCATGACAGGGAGGTGTTGGGGTGCAAGACCGGACCTCCTCATGTGGCCTCGGCATCTGGAGTGCTGTGTGGCCGTTGCACTGCTGCGGCTGGCCTGAGGGTCCACTTTAAGGAGTCATATTAACGCATGCTTCAACCCCATGTAAGGTTCTGCAGAGCAGCACGGTAGCACACTTGGCCCTTGCTTGTGGGACAGCCTTCCCAAGCTGCCTTGCACCTCGCGTATCTGCTCAGAACCGGTCGGGCAGCTCCTCCTCCACACTCCCCTGAGTAATCTGCCGCAGGTGCAGGTGCCTGGCTGCTTTTCCCGTGACTGACCATGGCGGCTGGTCTTTCCTCCCACACGCTGTTGCCACCTCACTGTGCTTTCCTGAGGTTGCAGTATGAATGGAGCCCAGACTCCTTAGGGGAACAGAGGTGCCAGCAACTTTTTCCTCTCTCATCTGTGCAGATAGGAAGTTCCTTTCCTGCCCGACCCCCTTCCCTCACCCCTGCCTTCTCAGAGCCCAGACTTGCCCAGTCTTGGTTGGCTGTGTACCGTTGAGCTAGGGCGCATGATGTTTGTTCGTTCTTAGGTTTGCTTTCCAGCCTGCGTGCCATTGTCTGCATTCCCCCGGTGGAATGTGGGGAAACGGATGTCCAGGAAGCATGTGTTTTCCCCTCCCACTCACAGCAGCCTGCACGCCCTCGGCGGTGGCAGGAGACCCCTGTGGTGGTTAGGCAGGGTGGGGAGATGCCATGAGTGGGTGTTATGCCAGGGGCATCCCCAGGTAGGTTGTGGTTGTCACCTGCTGCTGTCATCACTGCCCCAAAGGATCAAGCTTCCTTAGCTCACCTTTTGGAAAGGGTTTTTTATTCATTTGTTTTTAAGGAGTTTTTACCATAGGGTATGTATGTTCACTAGAGAGAGAGAGAGAGATAGAGAGAGGCAGAGACAGAAAGAGAAAGTGAAAATCCCCCCTCACCCCCGAGGAGGGAGAGCCACACTACAGTCCGTTCTCCATTCTCCTCTCAGGATTCTGGGCGTGCACGCACACCAGCCCAGCATGTTTTAAGCTGCCGGGTCAGGACTTGAACCGCAGTTGACTACATGGGAGTCCAATGACGTACCATTATGCCATCTGCTGGTCCTGGTGACTTCTTTTAAAAACGAAATCTTTATTGTGAAATTCTCATTTACTCATCACTAGTGAGTAAACAAATCACGCACTATAGCTATTTTCATTTATCTGTGTTCCCGTCTCTCTCCCCCTCCGCCCGCAATTTGTGTTCCCGTGACTCTACACAAGATTTTATGTTACATTCTTTCACTTCATACTATTTTAGAAATGTTTTTGCATAGTCATCACAATTAACCAGTTTTATATCATACTCCATTAAAATAATGGTTTACTTAACTAGTCCATTGCTGCTGTTTTTCTTTTTTTTTTCTTCCCTGAATTGTCTTTAAATAGTATGGCTACCACAAACTGCAAACATGCTTTTTTCTTCTCCTGCATTTTTTCCGTAGAGATGAATTCTTAGGAGTAGGATTTGTTGCTGTTGTCCCTGTCAAGTGGTCCTTCACCATGTGCCAGAAATGACATGCAAATATTCCCACCTTCCCATAGACTTAGCTGCCACACGTCTGGTTTTTTTTTTTTTGAAGGAATTATAGTTTGAATAGATACTCAGAAGCTTCACTGAGTTCCTCAGAATTAGTTTGATTTATATTTTTTAAAATAATTATTTATTTTATTTGCTATTATTATTTTTTAATTTGATGAAAGAGAGAGAGAGAAAGAGAGAAAAGGAAAGTGAAAAAGCAAGCTGCCAGGTCTGGGACTCAAACTGCAGTCGGCCATGTGGGAGTCCAATGCCTTAACCACCTTGCCACCTGCTGGCCCCAAGTTTGATTTGTATTTAAAAATTCCTGTAGTCTCCCCTACATCTGTATGATAGTAGGGGACCAGAGTCTTTGGGTACGGGCAGACTCAGGAGCAAATCCTTAGTTCTGCCTTCAATCAACTGAGTGACTCTGAACAAGTTACTTAAACTCTTCAAGGCTTAGTTTTTTCATCTGTAAAGTGAGGATAATATCTGCTTTATCATACTATTGTGAGGATTAAGTAAAGTTTTGTTTTGTTTTGTTTTGTTTTTGGAGAGGTTTTCGCTATAGGGTGCGTGCGCTCGCCAGACAGACAGAGCCATAGAGACAGAAAGCGAGAAATCACCCCCCAGGGGGGATGGCCACGCTGCAATCCCTTCTCCTCCATTCTCCTCTCGGGATCTTGGGCATGCACGCACATGCACCTGGCGTGAGTTTTAAGCCACCAGGTTCGGGACACGAACCGCAGTTGACTACGTGGGAGTCCAGCGACATAGCCATTACGCCAACTGCTGGTCCCAGGATTAAGTTTTAAAAGTGCGTGTACTGGTTACCAGCAGTTAGCGTAATGGCTATGTCGCTGGACTCCCACGTAGTCAACTGCGGTTCGTGTCCCGAACCTGGTGGCTTAAAACTCACGCCAGGTGCATGTGCGTGCATGCCCAAGATCCCGAGAGGAGAATGGAGGAGAAGGGATTGCGGCGTGACCACCCCCCTGGGGGGTGATTTCTCGCTTTCTGTCTCTATGTCTCTGTCTGTCTGGCGAGCGCACGCGCCCTATAGTGAAAATCTCTCCCCCCCCCCAAAAAAAGTGCGTGTACTGTGAAATTTTGCCTCTTTTGACTATCAGTAGAATTCATCTCATATAAAATGATATTTCCATATTCTTCCCTCCTTTATTTACTAAGGACTTGCCAGTGATTTTATAGATTCAAATGAACGCTTTATTTTTTAAATTGAAGTTAGCTCTTCATCTATTCATATTTAATATAAATACCTTCCATTTTTTTATTGCCTCTTCTACAACTATGTACTTATTCTCAAGGGAATTCATTCCCCCCCCCCCCAAAGTGTATTTATTTATTTCTTGCACAAGAGAGAAAGGGAGAGAGACAGACAAAGAAACAGCCTCCCCAAAAGGGTTTTGACGTTACGGTCCGACCCCAGCCTCACCCAGCCCTGGGTCAGGCACATGCATGACTTTGACAGAGACCGCTGAGCCCTTCTCTGGCCCCTCAAGGGAATCCTTTAAAAAGACATTTACTAAATCATTAGATATTAGGAGCTTCAAAAATCTCATGAAAAAATGAATTAAAACACAAATGTATGTTGGTGCAACAATTTTTGAAATCCATGCAGTGTTTTTTTAGAGGTTTTTGCTATAGGGCGCGGCGTGCACCAGACAGACAGAGACAGAGCGATAGAAAGTGAGAAATCACTCCCCAGGGGGGATGGTCATACTGCAATCCCTTCTCCATTCTCCTCTCGGGATCTTGGGCATGCACGCACACACGCCCGGCATAAGTTTTAAGTCACTGGGTCCGGGACTTGAACCATGGTCGACTACGTGGGAGTCCAGCTACATAGCCATTACACTAACTGCTGGTCCCCATGAAGTGTTTTTTTCATAATACACATTTTCTACAAACTTTTTGACCCCTTGTATTTCAGTACCTCATCTCATGTAATCTTCCAACAACCCTGAGGGAGACTATGATTATTTTACACTTTGCAGAATAGCACTTTCATGTTTAAATGTTAAATTATTGGCCCAACACTTGGCCAAGGCCACACAGCTGGCAGAGCCAGAGTACGACCCAGGCTGTGCGACTCTGCTTAGTCATGCTGCTTTCCATCCACCTCTTCCCTCCTCCGGTCTGATCACAAGTTCAAAGTCAAACACCAGATTGCAAAAACAAATCTCTTCCCCAGCTATTAAACCATCACCACTAGGGACTAATGAGGTTTAGTCTCCCCCACATCTGGAGATTTTTGAGGAGGAACCTTTTCTGATGAGAATGATAGGAACGCCTTTGTCCCCTAGGTGCTGAGTGATGGTGGCTTTCATGTCTTGTCTGTTGACTACAGAGGTATGTGTTAAGAACAGTGTATGGGGACCAGCAGATGGCATAATGGTTACATCATTGGACTCTCATGTAGTTGAACATGGTTCAAGTCCCGGACTTGGCAGCCTAAAACTCATGCATTATGGTGTGGCCATCCCCCTGGGGGGTGATTTCTCGCTTTCTGTCTCTGTCTCTTTCTGGTGCACACATGAGCCCTATAGCAAAAAATCTCTTTCTTAAAAAAAAAAAAATAACTGTGTATGGGGATTTTTCAATAAATGGGAGGCTCCCAATGACCACTCTCCTGGAAGTAGTGATGCTGTTTGTCTTTCCTTGCTGCCAGGGTTTGGAGACTCTACGGGCAAGCCCACAGAGAAGGGGCTGACTGTGGATGCTATTAGTGTCTACGAGTGGGCCAAGGCAAGAAGTGGCACCACCCCTGTGTGTCTCTGGGGCCACTCTCTGGGTACAGGGTAAGTGAGATCTGAATGTGATTCCTTAATGGGGTCCTTGGGGCTTCAGTGTCATGTCAAAGGCAGCAGCAAGCAGTAGAAGCAGCATGGAGCTAGGAGACAGGGGCTCTTCACTGGTCCCTCACATGCCACAAACGCTGGAGTCCTGGTCATGTCTGCTTGTGAAACAAGAGAGGACCCTTCAGCTCTACTGTTCTCTGTGACTGATGAACATTCCAGAATCCTCCTTGTGGTGTGTAAAGAAAAAGAGCCTTAATGTAGGGAACCCCTTGAATTCCTCTGCAAAACAGTGTGTCTATGTATTTTCTTTCTTTTTCTTCTTTTCAAATAATTAATTGTCAGAGGGTACATGTACGAGAGAGGAGAAAGAGACAGAAAGGAAGAGGGAGAGAAAGAGGGAGAGGGAGAAAGCACACCCACCAATGGAGTGTGGTCATGCCACAATTCCCAGTCCTCTACCTGTTGGGATTTGGGGCATGTAAGCTCCTCTACAATTTGGGGATTTGGGGCAGCTACCATTCAAGCTGCCAGGGCCAGCACTTGAACTGCATGCTTGGCCATGTGGGATCCGGCTCTCTTATCCAGGGCAGATCTGTGTCTATATGCATTTCTAACCAGAGCATTCATCAGATGCTCACGATGGATACTGCATTTTGTACTATATCCTTAACCATTAAGTCTTTGCTTCACGTGCACTAATTTTCATTGTTTTACAGAGTTGCAACAAATGCGGCAAGAGTATTAGAAGACAAAGGTAATATAAAATATTTAAATGGAATAATCTGTTGACTTCTGGTAGAAAAATAAAAACTATCAAGAGATTGTTATGTACTCTTTGAAAACACAGACAGCTATAGCATCCCAACTACAGATATTTTCTGAAACTTAACATTTTTCCCTTCTCTGTTTAATAAAACAATAGTAGCTGCTTTTCAAGGTTAAAAAATTTAATGAAACCAGCAGATGGTGTGATGGTTACGTTGCTGACTCCCATGTAGTTGACCATGGTTCAAGTCTCAGACCTGGTGGCTTAAAGCTCAGGCTGGACACATGTGTGTGTGTGTGCTCCAAATCCCAAGAGAAGAATGGAAGAGGAGGGATTATGACATGGCCGTCTCTGTGGGATGATTTCTCACTTTCTCTCTGTCTCCCTCTGTCACTCTGGTGAGTGCCTGCATCCTATAGCAAAAATCTCTCTAAAAGAATAAAAAAAATTAAAATAAGTACTAAGGAAAGAGTTACCATTGCCTTTCAAAAGACCCCCTCCTTGTGGTGATATTAACTGAAGTTATAGGAGAGGAAAATAATACTTCATAAAATGACAGGCAAGACTTGTTCTGTTCACCCCACCTCCTTTTTAGAGGTTTGTGCCTTAGAGTGCATATGCTTGCTGTAGGACAAGAAAGACAGACAGTGAGAAGGAAAGTGAAAAATCATCCTCTGGGGCGGGGGGGAGGACCATGCCACAATCCTTCCTCCTCCATTCTCCTCCCAGGATCTTGGACACACACGCACAGGCGCCTAATGTGATTTTCAAGCCTCCGGGTCTCAGACTCGAACCATGGTTGGCCATGTGGGAATCTAGCAATGTAACTACTAGGCTTTCTGCTGGTTCCAGCCCCATTTAAAAAAGCATATTTCTTTATTCCATGTGTGAGAGAGACGGAGATAGACACAGACACAGAAACAGCTTCCCCAACAGGGCCTTGATGCTGCAATCCACCCGTAGCCTCAGCCAGCCTTAGATCATGAATACACATGTGTCCGGTATACTAAGGGAGGTCTCTGGATGTATCTCCCACGTGGGCAGCCTCACAGAACATTGCATTTTGTCCCTGCACCAGTAGCCAATGATCAGTTTTCCTGTCTTGTTTTGTTTTATTTTTGCTCTATTTGCATTTCTAGTTATTTTTGATTCAGTACTAGACATTATTTATGAAAACATGCTAATGATTTGAGGCTTGGGTTGCTGTTATCTTCTTCAAGAAATAAATGACTTTCATCTTGAAAAGCACTTATGGTAAGGAATGATCGTCTCAATCCAGTCAGATATTGAGCTGATCTGAATCTGGGCTTCAGTGTTTAGAAGCGCAGGTCTATTTCCAGTTCACTATTACTCCTTAAGTGTAGCCCTCATTAAGGTCACAAACGGAAGCCTGAGAAATGTACTAGGGTTTCCGTCTTCTCAGATCGTGAACTCTAAATTTCGTCATTTTGAGTCTGTGAGCACGTTGAGAATTATGTCTGTTTCTAATTCCCTCAGCCACCACAATGGCTTTCAGAGTTTCAACAGCTGTGAGGAGAGAGAGCTCAAACTCTCTGGGCTTTCCTCTTTTGGTATTAGCTCTTCAAATTTTCACTGATCAGTAGCCCTTATATTCCTTCAAACATATGCACACACACACACACACACACACACACACACACCCTCCTTCCACACACATTTTTTTTTTTAGAGAGATTTTTGCTATAGGGCACATGCACTCACTGGAGAGACAGAGAGACAGAGAGACAGAAAGCAAGAAATCACCCCCTCCCCGGGGGGATGGCCATGCCACAATCCCTTCTCCTCTGTTCTACTCTCCAGATTTGGACATGCACACACACGTGCCTGATGTGAGTTTCAAGCAAGCCTCCAGGTCCAGGACTGAAACTGTGGTTGACCAAATGGAAGTCCAGTGACATAACTGTTACATGATCTGCCAGTCCCACACATATTTTCTAGTTGTTCTCAGAAGCAGTGTTGACCAGAAGAATCTAGTCAGCCTCTGCACATTTTTTTTTTTTTTAAAGAGAAGTTTTTGCTATAGGGCGTGTGCACTCACCAGAAAGACAAGAGAGCGACACAGAGACAGAAAGCGAGGAATCACTCCCAGGGGGGATGGCCACACCACAATCCCATCTCCTCCATTCTCCTCTCAGGATCTCGGGTATGCATGCATGCACACGTGCCTGGCATGAGTTTAAGCCACTGGGTCCGGGACTGAAACTACGGTCGACTACATGGGAGTCCAGCGACGTAGCCATTACGCCATGTGCTGGTCCCAGCCTCTGCACATTTTAAACAATGGACTGCAGAACATATTCCGGTAGTACTTTGCTTTCTTAAATTACTCAAGCCTTGACAGTCTGGCTGCATTTAGGAAGTAGTGGTTTTCAGCTATGTGCATAGAAGTCACTTGGTAGGAAGGAATATGTTAAAAACATGCATTATTAGCCATCACCTCAGAGATTCTAATTCATACATATGGTGTGGGTCTAAGAGTTTTATTTATTAATAAGCTTCACAAATGATTTTGTTGCAGGCAATTTATGTATAAGACCTTGAGTACCACTTACTTAGGGAAGGGGGAATAAGGGAGTTACTGATTTCTTTTTTCAAATTTTATTTTATTATTTTTAAGGATGTCCAGTTGATGCTATTGTCTTGGAAGCTCCATTTACCAACATGTGGGAGGCAACTATTAATTATCCCATGTTAAAGGTGAGTCTCTGATTCATCTTCACAAGATATCAAAGTGTAGGCTACTTCTATACATGTTTATTAACTTTATCTTATTAACTAGTTTTGTTGTTGTTGTTTTGAGAGATTTTTGCTATATACATGTGCTCACTGGAGAGGCAGAGAGACAAAAAGCAAGAAATCATCCCTCTCCCCAGGGGGGATGGCCACATTGCAGTCCCTTCTTCACCATTCTCCTCTCAGGATTTTGGGCATGCACTCACTCACACATGCCTGCTGTGAGTTTAAACTGCCAGATCTAGGGCTCGAACTGCAGTCAACTACCTGGGAGTCCAGCAATATAACCATTATGCCATCTGCTGGTTCAACTGGTTTTATATGTTCCTAATTTATTTTACTTTTATGTTTTTGCCATGGGGTGCATGTGCTCTCTGGAGAGAAACAGGCAGCAGGAAAGTGAGAAATCACCCCTCGGGGTGACGGGAGAATGGCCATGCTGCATCCCCTTCTCCTGGGATATTAGGCACGCATGTGCACATGTTCGACATGATTTTCAAGTTGCCAGTCCAGGATTTCAACCACAGTTGGCCATGTGGAGTCTGGCACCTTCACCGTGCCACTTGCTAGCCCCTGTTCTTAAGTTATTTTAACTGGAGATAGTTTATGAACCAGTTAACCATGAAAAGTAATACAGCGGCTTTTGAATTTGGTGGTTCTTTTAGTTTCTTTTAACAGAGTGAATGGCCCAAGAGTAAAAGTTTTTACTGTCTCTATTAATTGTACCTCGTATCTTTTATAATTTTTAGTAGATAGGCTTGTTTTGGGTTTATGTATTATTTTTGTTTACAAGTGAAAATCAACTTTTCACACATCATTTTTAGCCTCATGAATGTTCACTGTATATCTCTCATAATTTTATCATTAGAAAGTTTCTAGAAAACTCAAGAAATGCTTCTACACAGTATCCCATATAAAAACAATCTTTGTAAGAAAATAAAGTATAAAGAATTAGGCCATAAGATATGGTTTTAAAAATCTGTTGTGGGTGGGAACCAAGCAGTTAGCGTAATGGCTATGTCGCTGGACTCCCACGTAGTCAACCGCGGTTCATGTCCCGGACCTGGTGGCTTAAAACTCACGCCGGGTGCGTGTGCGTGCATGCCCAAGATCCCGAGAGGAGAATGGAGGAGAAGGGATTGAGGCGTGACCATCCCCCCTGGGGAGGTGATATGTCGCTTTCTGTCTCTATGTCTCTCTCTGTCTGGCAAGCACACACACCCTATAGCAAAAAAAAAAAAAAAAAAACCTCTCCAAAAAAAAAAAAAAATCTGTTGCATAGGTACCAGCAAGTGACATGGAGGGTTAAGGTACTGGACTCCTGTATAGCTGACTATGGTTCAAGTCCTGAACCTGAAGGCTTGAAAATCACCCAGGTCATGTGTGTGTGTGCATGCCTAAAATCTTGAGAGGGTAATGGAGGAGAAGGGATTGTGGTAGGGTTATCCCCCTGGGGGGTGATTTCTCATTTTCCCCTTGTCTCTCTGTCTCTCACCAGTGAGCACATGCACCTTATGGCAAAAACCTAAGAGAAAGAAAGAAAGAAAAAGAGAGAAAGAAAAAGAAAATTATGCTGGACACACATGTGGCATGCCCAAAATCCTGAGAGGAGAAGGGATTGTGGTATGGTCATACCCTCTGGAGAGTGAGTTCTCACTTTCTCTGTCTCTCTCTCCGGGGCATACAAGCAACCTATAGCAAAAACTAAAAACAGAACAAACAAAACAAAAACAGTTGTGTAGGTTAGCCTACTTTTATTCAATTGCTTGTAATCACACATCCATGTAAATACGAGAATGAGAGAGAGGGAGAAGTCTTAGAGGGAAACATGGCCCCACTTTTTCAGTTGCCATTCTACACTGGAAGGCACTTTAGGAGTATTTTAACTTAATGGTCTCCTTCTAGAATCATTTGTAAAACAGACTATCATAGAGCTTTCTCAAATTTGCTTAACTGTTTTCAGGAAAAAGTAGCTCACCAACCACCTCCTGGGACAGCCATTTCACAGAATTGCACAATCTTGAAAATGCCTTTATACGATCTAAAGTTCACTTTAATACAGGAATCCCCTGTGTGACCTAAAATGCTGAATGTTGAATAATCTGAGGTTTAATAAATATAATAGTTCCAATTGATTCTATACAGTTGAATACTCATTGTAATATAACCATTAATTAGGCATCTATTATACTACTCTAATTACTAATAAATTCATCAAATTGTAGGAATGTAGCAGAACTTAAGACACAGTATTTTCATATGTTTTTAAAATTTTTAATTTGGCAAAGTAGGAAAAATACATAATTTAATGGGTTATTCTAAACTAAGCACCCATGTAACTCCCACTTGAGTCAAGAAATTAGCATCTGAGGGGTCTTTTATATCTTATTTCACAGTCCAATAAGCCTCATGGTAGATGAAATCCTTAGATGAATCTTATGCTAATCATATCCATGCATTTCTTTTAAAAATTTAATTTATTTATTAAAACATCTATTTATTTATCTACTTATTTGTTGTGATTTGGGGGCCTCCAGATCCAGGACTTGAACCACGGTCAGCCATGTGGAAGTCTAGCGCAACCACCATGGGACCTGGCCAGCTTTGACCATGAATTTCTTTATAGTGTTATCACTCACATGCACATTTTTCAGCCATAGAGTTTTGTTTTTGAACTTTACATATAAGTAGAATTACACAGGGTGTATTTTCTGTCCCCCCCTCAACATTATATTAATACTTGTGGAATTTTACTCATGTATAGCTGAAGTTTGGTCATTTTTATTGCTATATCATATTCTATTGTGTGAGGATCTAGACCCTCAAAACTCACTGCCCTGAGATGTTTCTGACACCGTTGAGAGAGTCCTCCCCCGTTGTCTAGTTTTATAGTTATCTTTGGCAAAGGTTTAGCCCCTGATGATTTCTCTTACGGAAAATATCCTGATTTTCTTAAGTCTGGAATTTAATTTAAAATGTTATAAACTTCAAGAGACACTCTAAGGTCCGCAAGGACCATCTGCACAGACTCTTAGCATCATGGCTCTGCCATCTGACCTCGCAGGTTTTATTTCTAGGGCTGTCTCTAACAGCTTGGTAACCTTGGGCTACTTGTTTTGAATGCTTTACCTGCCTCCACTGTAAACTGTAATGAAAGAAATTAACATGCTAGGGGAGGACCCAGAACAATCAATTCAGGGTAGGGAGAATTGAGGGAAGACAGCGGTCTGCGGTCTGTGGTGCAGGTGTGGTCAATGAAGGCTTTTCAGAGAGAGGGGATCTTAGCTCATTTCTTGCAGATGAAGGAGAGCAGTTAGGAAACAGAGGAGGTGAGAAATGGGAGCTGACACTGTGGCAGGAATGGGGCAATTATATGTTATAAGATACCTAAGCGTCAACATGGGGCTTCCACAGAAGGTCTTCCACATTCTTGATCCTTTTTAAATCCTCACAGCAATTCTGTGAGCTTGGCATCTTTGCCTCCACTTAGCAAAGAGGGAAAGGGAAGCTTGCCTAATTGTCTCACCCTTACAATGCAGACTCAGTCCTGCCGCTCCTACCTCCAGGCTGACAGACCAGACGTGAGCAGCCTTTGGAATGAAAGGCCGTGGGCAGAGGTGGATGGGCTTGAGTTCAAGCTATGAGTCGTTTGTAGTAGAGAGTGTGGCATTCCCAAAGCGTGGCAACAGCAGTTTTCATGTAACAAATATTTTAAGAATATTTATCAGCTGGTATTCCAGAGGAGTAAAGAAGGGAGGAAGACAATCGGGAGGCTATTGTCACGGTCAGGGCTGGAGGGAATGGCGTGACCTCTGAGTCTCAAAGGGTTTCCCTGCCTAGTCAGGAGTGAGGATTAATGGGAGCAGATTGACTTCAGTCTGTTTTCTTCTTGCTCCTTCAGAATTTGAGATGAATTGCTGAAGGGCTTCTCTTACTGACTTTTCCTCAGAGGAGTTCTAATGTCCATGGGATGGAGGAATCAGAAGACAAAGAAAAGAGAAAACAAAATAAAAAGTCTTGTCCTTATTATGGGAGAGGAGGGAGGAGAAAGAATAGGCAGTGTTAGGCTCTCCAGACCACACCTGAATGCAAATCACCTGCTACGAGACCACAAGAAAAGTGTAGACCAGACAAAACCCATGACACCAGGGAAACAGCAAGCCTAAACCAAAATGCTGAAGCCGGAGTCTGTACTTATTGGCATTTGCCTACCTATTCTGTACCCACTTCCTTACTAAATTCCCTATAATGACATGAACTGCTTTTTAAAATCTTGTTAAAAAAATAAAAGCCTTTAAAAATGCTTTTAGGGGCCAGCAGGTGGCATGGCGGTTAAGATGCTGAACTCCCACAAGGCTGACTACAGCTAAGTCTCGGAGGTGGCGGCTTGCTTTCTCACTTTCTCTCTCTCTTTCTCGTCTCTTTCTGGTCAAAAAGAAAATAACAACAATGAGTAAAACTAATTAAAAATTATTTTAAATATTCATTATATCTCTATCTATCTATATGTGTGTGTGTGTGTATGTGTATATATATATATAATTTATTGTGATTTTCAAGCCGCTGTGTTCAGAACTCAAACCTCAGTTGACCACGTGGGAATACAGTGCCCTAACCACCATGCCACCTGCTGGCCCAAAGAGTCATTATATTTAAGTCGTCAGTGTACTCTGTATTACTACAGCTCATAGTGCGAGACCATAATCAATGACATTATAGCTTTAGGACAAGTTTTAATTATTGCTTTTTCTTTTTAAAAATGATGGACAAGGTTGCATTTATTGACCCCATCCTACTTGTTCTGGGCCTACTGCCTTCCCTTGGTGAGGTCTCATTTACTATATTCTCACCCCCTCTTCAGGTACATCAGGGGGTACATGTAATACTTTACTGGTCTTTCTGCTTTGGAAATGTATGTTTAAATAGTTATTAATTTAATATTATTTATTACTGTTATTATTTTAAAATTTTCTAGGGCATGTGTGCTCACGAGAGAGAGAAAGAGAGAGAGAGAAAAAGTGAGAAAGTAAGCCACCAGGTCTGATACTTGAACTGCAGTCAGCCATGTGAGAGTCCAGCACTCTAACCACCATGCCACCTCCTGGCCCCTGCAAATGTATTTTAAGGAATAAAAATTAGAATTCAGTCACACTAAGATGAGAGTGACAGAGAATACTGTAGTGTACACCAGGAATATTTCATCTTTAGCAAATATTTGTCAAGTGTCTATTATGGACCAGAAACTTTTCTCGGTTCTCGGGATACCACAGGGAAATAGAACACTGTCGTCTCTCCTCCTGTGACACTTATTTACTTGCTGGAGAAGCAGAAGACAAGGACACAGTACAAACATGTCCAATGGCACCAAGTGCTGTGAAAGCAATAAAATAATGTGATGGCTAATGACTGAGTGGTGGGGAAAATCGAATGTCTGAGAGCTGGTTGGGGAAAATCACTCTGAAGAAATATCAGGGGTCTTCGTGGAAAGAGTATTATGAAAAAACTGCATGACTTTCAAAGGCTTTTTTGGTACCAAAATAACTGCATACTTTCATTTCATTTTTCACTTTTTATTTGGTTTGTTTTTTTGCTAGTGGGCCATGTGTGCTTGCCAGTGGTAGACAGAGAACCAAAGAGAGAGAGACAGGAGAAGGCACTGCCATGGGGCATGATCACACTGTAATCCTTTCTCTCCATTCTCACTCCCATTGGGATGTTGGGCACACGTGCACATGCACCTGGAGTTTCTGAAGCCTCCTGGTCCAGGACTTGAACCACATAGCTGGCCATGTGGGATCTAGAGGCCTCCATCACCAGCTCATGCAGCTGGCCCTCCGTGAACTTTTTGAAGTCTCCTTGAGTTCATATGAGCTGAGAATAGCATCAGGAGCCAGCTGCCACGGAAAAGTCTGGAGGTCTCAGGCTGAGAGAAAAGCAAAGGCGAGGGCCAGGTGGTGGAATCCAGGTGCACGTGCTGGCAGTGGAAGGCAGCAGACTCCGACGGGCCAGGAAGGGGCTCAGTATAAGAACTCATTTGAGTTCAGAGATGGGGGGGCTGCCTCCAGATTCTGTAGGGTCTCAAAGGACACAGTGACCTGTCTGGGTGTAATCCAGATGCCTTGGAAGCAAAACATTAACGATCTGACTTGCACACCGAATGACAGAAGGAGAAAGGCATATGCAGGGAGCCGTTTGGGATTGTTGGCATAAGCTAAGCAAGAGATGAAGGGCGGCTTAGGCTGGGTAGTCGTGCCAGGGAGAGGAATGAATGGACTTGTTCAGCAGTCTGGACATAGAGTTCTAAGTTAGTGAAGAAGGTGCAATATTGCTCAGGGTTTCTGTCCTTTACTTCTCATTTTCAGTCGAAATGGATTTTTTAGGGCATATAAACTGATCTTGATTTAACTTAACCAAAATGTGGATTTAGCTAGCAAATTGAATAATTTGCCAGAATTTTCAAGCCACCGGGTCCGGGACGCGAACCACGGTCGACTACGTGGGAGTCCAGCGACATAGCCATTACGCTAACTGCTGGTTCCCAGAAGTTTTCATTAAAGAAGAAATTCGTGGTATTTTGAATAGTAATGATTATATTTGGAATCTTGTGGTTATTGTTAAAATCTAAAATGTCTTTTAAGGCATTATAATATTAAATCATAAGTCAACAGTTTATAATATTCAAATCCTCTAAAATAAATGATCTATGTTTTGCACACTTTCCCCGGAAATTAGACTATTCTGGCCTTCAACTGAACTAGTTAATTATGCTCATAGTAGAAGCACATTTTAGACTTTGCACCTCATGCTCCTTTATGATTCTGGAGAAATAAAGAGTTAGTGGTATCATTTGTATTTTTTAAAAAGATGGGAGGGCCACGTGGTGGCACAGTAGTAGCACAACTAGACTCACAAGACAAGGGTCCTGGGTTTGCATCCCAGGACCATCCTGAGCACCCTCCTGGTGTGCACACATGCATGCTCATAAGACCCAGGCTGGCTGGCACTGGGAGTGGGTCACAGCCTTGGACACCATGTGGGGGTACCTGTCTCTGTCTCTGTCTCTTATGGGAGAAATTTAGAAGGAAGACAGGAAGTAGAAACAAAATGTTAACAGCAATTATCTAGGATAGCAAGATTACATGTGACTTGTTTCTTGTTTGTTCCTTTTTTTTTTTCAAATTTCTACTCATGATATAAATTACATTTTAAAATCATGAGAGTTTTTAAAATTTTTTAAAATTATTATTTTATTTTACTTTATTTATTTATTTTAATTTGACCAGAGAAAGAGAGAGAGAGAGAGAGAGAGAGAGAGAGAGAGAGAGAGAGAGAGAGAGAGAGAGAGAGAGAGAGAGAGAGAGAGAGAGAGAGAGAGAAAGAGAAAGAGAGAATGAAGCCACTAGGTCTGGGACTCGAACTGCAGTTGGCCATGTGGGAGTGCAGTGCCCTTAACCACCACACCACCTGCTGGTCCTGAAAGTTTTCTTTTTTAAGTTTCTTATATTTAGAAGCTCACTGCTCTGTTTCTGTGGTTCATAATGTGCAACTGTAACAAGTGGCATAACTATGGAATATTCTTTTTTATTTTTTAAAAATAGATTTACCGGAATCTCCCAGGATTTCTACGCATGCTAATGGACACCATGAAAAAAGACAAAATAGTCTTTCCCAATGATGAAAAGTAAGTTAATGATGAAAAGATGCCCATTACTTCTATATCTACAGGATCCCAGGGATAACGTGTGATTGCTGGAAGATGAGATGTCTGGATACTGTTCTTATTCTTAGGATATTTTTCTATCATCTTGTAGGTGGGCACTAGGATTTGGGGTAAAGTATCTATACATTTTTAGTATTTGCTACTTTGCTCATTTCACCAATTCCATATTCTTTCTGCATTCATAAAGGAAGTTATATATTTATGGCCTACCAGGACCTTTTAAAATTCCTGTTAGGGCCCAGGCCAACATTCCTCGGAAGATCCCTGACTTCTAGATCTATTTCCTGTGTAACCAAAACCCATCTACCATCCAGCCTACTAACCTAGGAGCAAATCCAGGGAGTAGAATTTGGCAGGTTAGCCTCTCACAGTTGGGGAATTCATGAATGTTTCCAAATACAGTCACCAATATGTTTTCTATTTGAACACACTTGAGAGAGAGCATTCTCAGGGGTAATAGAGTCACTGTAGCAGGAAAAAAGTATTAGAATTTGGAGGGGTCAGAGGATTTTTTTTTTTTTTAAGAGAGATTTTTGCTATAAGGCACATGCGCTCGCTGGAGAGAGACAGAGAGACAGAAAGTGAGAAATCAACCCCCATGGCGGGTGGCCAGGCTGTAATCCCTTCCAGAGGAGTATTTTTGAGAAAGTCAGTTGGAGTCAGGGTAAGTCATCCTTCATGCCATGTGGATAACCTTTTTTGAATGACCAAGAAGCTAAGCTAATCTGTTAATTACAAGTGCATCCTGTACATATATGGGAAAAAAAATAAATTCATACAAATAACTCATTTTGGTTCTGCAGTAGTTTTTGTTATTTTTGGGTTTTGAGCTATATTGTTTTCTTTAAAAGCCTTTTAATTAAAAAAGTTCAGATATTATGAAATAAGGAAAAATATAAGGTTCTTCTAACACTGTAAAAATTCACTGTTTTTCTTCTTCAGAATTTCCAAAAATCAGATTAAAGTAAATTAAATACTAGGTTAAATTGTATGAATAAATGGAAAAGGGCAACTGTCCTGGAGAAAAAAATTACTATATGAAGTTTTTAATATATTATTATTCTTTGGAAGGGAGGACGGTGATTTCTTGTATTTGGGGCAGATTTTGTGTTTTGCTAAAGCTTTAACTTAGAAGATGAATAATCTCAATATGATTTTTAAAAACATTTGTTTATCTATTTATTTGTTGTGATTTTCAAGCCTCCAGGTCTAAGACTTGAACTATAGTCAGTCATGTGGGAATATAGCACCTCAACTACCACGCCACCTACTGGCCCTCAGTATAATTCTTGAACTGAATGGTTTTCTTCTGCTTGTCTCTAGTGTTAAATTCCTGTCTTCTCCCCTTCTCATCCTACATGGAGAGGACGACAGGACAGTGTCTTTGGAGTATGGAAAAAAGGTAAACCCAAAGCTAAGGGCTGACTAAAACTTACTCTATTTATTTCACCATTATGTTTTCCATTTGGCCTAACTTTGATTAGAGCCTCAAGAAGGGTCTCTGACAGTAGAGGCGATTCTCTTCACCCCCAGTGGCCATGTTGTTGGCTTATACAGTGAGCATCAGTGTCCTTGGCTACTTAACTCAAAGGCATGTTTGTGGTGGAAGCTGGTTCCTCATCTGCAGTCTGTGGCTCTCCAGGTAGAGAGAAGATCCCAGGCTGCTATGGGTACTTCCATGTGGTCTCTACCATAGTGGCTCTAAAAATGGGAATGCAGTTTCTTTTCTCCAAAAGAAATGTTTGAGCCCATAGCCATTCATTGTCCCCTTGCAGCAAGATACCAGCAGGGGAAGGAGAAGGTTTTTCTCAGTATTCTGTATTGGCTGCACAGTATTCAGTACCTTAGCTATTGAGGCAGCCCACTGGGGATGTGGAGAGTCCCTACATCTCTGACTTAATGGGACACATTTATCCCAAGTTGGCTGTTTCTATAATCTGGGAAGATTGGATTAGAAAGCTCATAGCTTTGAATGGTCAGCCCTTGAGTCTTTTTGTCTGTTGCAGGTCTATGAAATTGCACACAATGCATACAGGAACAAAGAGAGGGTCAAGATGGTTATTTTTCCTCCTGGCTTCCGACACAACCTCCTGTGTAAAAGCCCTGCACTACTGGTAACCGTGAGGTAAGAGCTGCTTTGCTGAATGTGATTATCTTCCCCTCCAAGGCCATTGGGGCTGCTCTAGTTCACTTTTAACCACGAGGTGGGAAATGTGTGGGAGCTGATCTAGGTCCTTTTTCTGCAGAGAATTCCTGAGCAAACAGTGGGCATGAAGTCTGAGAGCAGTGGAAATCTCCAGTGAAGACTTGGTCTAAACACCACCATCATGTGTACTTTTTTTAAGATGTAAAATTGTACGGGGCTGCTTGGGTGAGCAGAAGCCGTTGGCATTTCTGTAAGTCACTTGCCACTTTAATAAAGAAAACATGGATGCTGGGCAGTATGGAATGTTCTCATGTAGCTCTTCATAATCCAGCTTTGTGAAACATGATGAAATTTCATTGTAGAGAATCAGAATTTGGTAAAATTTTTATCCTACCTAAAAATGTGTAGTTGTCAAACATCCTGGGGATATTTGTCAATTAGGTGGTTGCTATAGTCTGAAAGTCTGTGTCTACCTGCAAAATTCCTGTGTTGAAATCTAATTGTGAAGTGATAGTAGTAGGAGGTGGGGCCTTCTGGGAGGCAATTAGGTCACAAGGGCTGAGTTTTCATGGGATATGTGTCTTATAAAATAGGCCTGAAGGACCGCTTTACCCCTTCCACGATGAGGACAAATGAGTCAAAAGTGGCCTTCACCAGACACTGACTCTGCAGCACCTTGATGTTAGCCTTCTCAGCCTCAAGAACTGTAAGAAATAATTTTCTGTTGTTTATAAGCTCCCCAGTTTACGGCATTTTGTTTTAGCAACATGAATGGACTAAGACATTGGTCTTCAGGTCCTCTAACGCTGCTAAATAGTTTGCATTTTAATATTTTAATCTATGAATAGTTCATTTAAATGGCATTAAACAGTTTTGGTGAGTTACAGCATCTGCTAAAATAATAAGTTTTGGCACTCATGTAGCCCTTGCTTATTGACACTTTATTTGAAGCCTTAATACAGTCACATACCTTCCTTCCCCAGTCCCAGAGATACTGAACAAGATTAGCTAACAAAACAAAACCAAATCAATGAATGTTATAAAAATATTCCAGTTCAGTAAGAAGCTTTTTTTTTTCTAGAGACATTGTACAATCAATTCCCATTGACTTTGTTCATCTCGTTGCTGGATTCATTGGATAGAGAAATCTTCATATCCGAAGGTTCCATGTTCCAGATGTCTCTGGCATATTCCTTAATTGTTCGGTCACTGGAGAATTTCCCAGAGGCAGCTATGTTTTTGAGTACCATCGTGTTCCAGGCTTTTGGATTCTATAAAGAACATATGCATACACGGCCCAAGGCCTGAGTACCCAGCGAGCTTTATGACTAAATATCAGGCCAAGCACATTTGAGGACATTTCACGGGGAAGAACTCAGGAAAAACTGGGGTGAACTGTAAATACACTCGTTCCTTTGCTGAGACACAGGTGGGACAGACTGTACTCTTCTCATATTTAAAATATATTTTTCTTGGGAATAAAAATAAAACTTTTTAACTTTCAGAGAGAGCATGGATGTAAATTTCCTGACTAGTAATTCTTGCAATGGTTAGTGTTTTGGCATAGACGCCATATTTTTCATGTTTTCTTGTGAATAAAGATACCTCCTTTTAAACTATCGGGAAGGAAGAGACTAACATTCGGTGTCTGCTAAGATGCCATGTCAAGATATGAAACCTGTGACTCACAAAGTCGGAAAAGCAGTACAAACAATCCCATGGGAGGCTTTATTGACCTACTTAGCATCTATTTTTCTCTCTGAAGAAACATGCCCCAGGTGGTTTATACTGAATGCTAAAGAGTCCATTAGGGTTTCCAAACAGGGTCAATTAAGGCTTTATCCTTAATAAAAAGTATTACGTCAAAAATTTCATACTTTTTATATGAAAAATACAGTAAGAAGCTATTTATTTAATTGCCTTATAATTTTGTAAAGAATTCTACAAGTTTACTGTAAATGACCAGGACATTATTCAAAGCCATTGGCAATACATTATAATCATTTAAAAGAAAGAACTAAAACTGTCTAAATTTCTTTTTTAAGTTATTAATTTTTTTTTTTTTTTTTTTTTTTGCCACAGGTCATGTGTAGTTTCTGTAGAGACAGAGACAGTGAGAGGGAAAGTGAGAAATCACCCCCAAGCAGGATGGCCACACTGTAATCCCTTCTTCTCCATTCTCCTCCTGGGATTTTGGGCACACATGCACACATGCCTAGTGTGATTTTCAAGTCATGGGGTCTGGACCTTGAACTGCAGTTGGCCATGTAGATAGGACTCCAGCATCCTAACCACTACGCCACCTGCTGGCCCCACTACCATTATTTCTTAAGCAGTGCAACACAGAGTCTGCAATTAGTTTATTCAGACTTTGGAAACGTACTATAATAAGAAGAGAATAAGAGCTTCCTCTCTTCATTTCCGTTAACTGTCTACATAGTTAAAGAATAGGCTTCTCAGCCATGTGGGTCATGTTTACTAAACCTCAACAATACAATTATTATTCAGAGTAAAAACACTGCAATTTGTACTAATGAACAGGGAAGACTGAATCAAATTCTGGGCTCCTAGACAGGCATCCTTTGGATCTGGGCCATAATTTTAAGAGAAGACCCATTGTGTAAAACTAATATTCACATTTGTCTTTGCTCTTGTTGATACTTTCCTTTTCTATTCTGTTTTAATTATATTTCTTGAAGTAACCATTCTCTCTCCTCTGTCTTTGAGTACTTGGACCCTGTATGTGGCAGCTGTCTCCACAGTTTAGGAAGTGGGTGGTGATAGCCATTTGGCCTAGTTGTAGCCCTACCCTGCTTACTCACAGCCATTAGCTTGAACTTATGCTGTTGGGGGATTGGATATGACTTTACCAGAAGACGAGGTCTGTAAACCAGCATGGGCCTTGAATGATCCTATCTAAAACCACAACAGGACATCAGGGATGAATGTAGGAACTACCTCATCACCTGCCTTGGGAAATGAATAGCAAGAAATATTATTTAAGCCCACCTGGAGTTTTGGCCCAGAGCTGCCTCCTTCTGTTATCTATCCCTCTGGGGTCCCTACAATTCACTGTCTCTCCTAGAAGAGATGATCAACCTTTCCACACTTTACAAATTACACTTGGAGAGCTACCTGGTGTGGATGTTTAACTGCATGTGAAGGCTTATTCACATGGCTCAGCAAAGTCGTCCCTTTTTGGGGGTGTACAGTATAGTCTTCCTTGTTTTCACTCTCTCTCTTAAAATTCAAACATGAAACCTCTTCCCTTCCTATACATTAACAGTGTATTTATATAGGCCCACTCCATGAATAGCTCAGGAGAGGTACTTACTTTGCAATTTTCAGAGACTAGGGGATTCAATCCCTACCCCAGTAAACTAAGGCTCAGCCTTTGGATCGTCACGGCGGGTTTTCAAATACTCAAGGTGATCCCACCCACTACTGGATCAGCATCTCTCAAGGGGGGCTGGCCCCTGTCCTTTGAGAAGACTGTGTTGTGGATTCTGATGTACAGTTCTGATTGTGAACCCCCACGTTAAACAGGCTCTGTGACGGAAGAGCAGGGAGAGAGAACCTAGATTTTATTCATGCTGTGCCCTCAGTGCTCGCACAGTGTTTGGCACGAAGAAGACCCCCAACGTTTCATAGAGGTTCTATATCCTTAGCTTCTAGAATATGCCTGCTACATGGTAAGTGTTCAATAAATATTAAAGTGTTTGATTTTTTAAAAACCTGGTTATTAAAACATTTACAACTTTTACTAAAATGTCAAAATTCAACCTCTGCTTGAACTTGGGAGAAGTCAAGTGTTGATCTGAACAGTCTGAGCAGCTGCCGCCTTTCTTTTTTTTTTTATTGGTTCATGGAACCCTGTTAATAAAATTAATAAAAAGAAACAACAACTTTAATTAACTGTAGTAAATTGGTTTCCTTGGCAATTTACTCACCATGTACAGCTGACTGACTTTCTCTTGACACTTGATGTAGGCTTCATAGTCTGCAAAGACTTTAAACCTAGTGTGTGTGTGTGTGTGTGTGTGTGTGTGTGTGTGTGTATGTATGTGTTTGTGATCAGAAGGAAGAAAAAAAAGACAAAACAAAGTTTCATTAGGAGATGCATGCTGAGATCTCATTTAAAATTCTCTTTTGTTTCATGTCAGACATACCTGGTATACATACCAGTCTACATTTCTGCTCACAAGAATTTTAACCAGCCCTCATTCATTTTATAGTTTATGCTACCATTAGGAGATGCATGCTGAGATCTCATTTAAAATTCTCTTTTGTTTCATGTCAGACATACCTGGTATACCAGTCTACATTTCTGCTCACAAGAAATTTAACCAGCCCTTATTCATTTTATAGTTTATTCTACATGTAAGGATGTCATCGTAGGGATGTATTCGAAAGCTCGGTATCTCAGTGGGAAGAGCAAAAGAACACCAGGTTTGTGGGTGTTATTCTTAAACCTTGCTGCATCATTGATGAAGAATATCTAACTTGCTTTTTCTAAGCCTAGGTAGCTGATCAGACTGTAGATCTATGCTAACCAACACAAGCAGGCTATAGTCAAAGGTGTTTGCATTTTCTTTTCATGGCCCAGATGCCACTAGCATTTGGCGGATACTCACCTGTCATGGTAAAATAGCATGTTGATGACGTCTTTGAAGAGATCAGGCTGCTTTGGAGAAAAAAAACCATTGTCAATTTGATCAATGACCAGCTTTAGTTCTGGAAGTGCCTCATAATATTCTTTTGCCTTGTACCTGTGGGGTAGGGGTGGTGATAAGAAAAGGTTCAGTCAGTATGTAAGATGAACAACCCACCAGACATTGCATTAGCTGTGAAAAATGCATTCAGAAATACTAGCATTTATAGAAGTCATCATAGATTTTGACATGGGTATTAATAATATTTGACTAAGCCCTAAAATACTCCCCCACCCCAAATATGATTAATTTGTAACCAAAGATACCAAGATTTGTGAAGAATGAAAATGCTAGTCACTGAACAATGGTCTAATGCAGATCTATAGCAACATCCATTCCAGAGCCTACTTTACTGCTCTAAGCTCTGTGTCAAGTGGACCAGTTGGCTTTTTAGTATCCACAGATTTGCTGCTACTGAGTAAAATTTGCTTCCAAGGACCAGGAGGTATATTTGGCACCCTCCAGGTTTTGTGGTTCCTCATAGATCCTTCAGGCAGTACTCTTCATTTCTTGCTTAAACTCAGGTTAGTAAACCTCTCTGTATGTTAAGTGAAAACAAATGTTCCTGAATGCTCCTGTGCGGCCACATTTATTCTCTCTTACATTTTATTCCACCTCTTTGAGAACTTAAAAAGCATTAGATAATGTCCAACTAGAAACTGATTCATTTTATGATCGAAGTAAAAATCACAGATGAAAATAATTGAATGGTCCAATCATAGCTAGCTCTGCAAAGGCTAGTAACAAGGAGGGTAGGGGGCTTCATAAAGTTTTTTTTACTATGAAAAACTATGCATGAATTCCTCAATTTCTGGCACCAAAATACATGTGTTCTTGAATTCAGTTTTTCCAAGAATTTTTGAAGTCCCCTTGCAGTGACTACTTCATGTACCTGTGCCCACGATCCCTTTCTTTTACTTGCTGGGTTTACTCAGACAAAGCTATGGCCAGAGGTTCCCCTGACTACACATGGGAGGTATTCTCCTGCCACAACTCATGACCCAGCCTTAATGGGACTCCACATCAGAGGTGGGCAAGAAGCTCTTTGAGGTCATGTACCCTCCAAGGGGACCCTGCCTAACAAAGAGGAACTGCTCTCTCTCACCCTTTCTTGTCTAAAGCAGCCACATCATCTACCCTCATGCCAAAGATGAAGAGGTTCTCTTCTCCAGCTTCCTCCGCCATTTCCACGTTGGCCCCATCCATGGTCCCGATGGTCAGGGCTCCGTTCAGCATGAACTTCATATTGCCTGTCCCCGAGGCTTCTGTGCCCGCAGTCGAAATCTGCTCTGACAGATCTGTGGCTGGAATAACTGCAAAAAAGCCATGTTAAAATTAGTGCTCCAGGCACTGTTTAAGAGATGCCAGATCCGGGAACCAGCAATTAGCGTAATGGCTATGTCGCTGGACTCCCACGTAGTCGACCGCAGTTCGTGTCCCGGACCCGGTGGCTTAAAACTCACGCCGGGCGCGTGTGCGTGCGTGCCCAAGATCCCGAGAGGAGAATGGAGGAGAAGGGATTGCGGCGTGACCATCCCCCCTGGGGGGTGATTTCTCGCTTTCTGTCTCTATGTCTCTCTCTGTCTGTCTGGCGAGCGCACACGCCCTACAGTGAAAATCTCTCAAAAAAAAAAAAAAAAAAAAAAAAAAAAGAGATGCCAGATCCCACATGGTAAGCATGGTTTGAATCCCTGGCCTCATTGGCCTGAAACACACTGGGCATGAGCACAAATGCTTAAGTCCTATGGGCTGGAGGACTGGAGGAAGGGGATCACTGTGTGACCAGAGCCTGTAGAGGGTGCTCATTTCTCTCTCTCTCATTCTTACAGGCACATACATGTGCTCTATCATGGATAAAGAAAAAAATGAGTTATTCTGTCTCTTTAGATCCACTTGTATAATATCTGAGCATTTATTTGCTAGACTTATTTTGATCATTACAATAATACATGCATACCAAGATAAACATTCATTCAGATAGAAGCTAGATCTTACTGCTTCCCTGTGATGTGGGCAACCACCCAGTCCACTTTTGATGCACTGTTTAACTCTATGCTTATCCAGGCTGTGCTCCCCAATCCTAAACCCCAAATGCTCCAATATCCAAGATTCTTTGAGCCCTAACATGATGCCACAGTGAAGAATTCCACACCTGACCTCATGTGACAAAACTGTCTCATGCACAAAATTATTACATATATTGCATAAAATTATCTTCAGGCTATGTGTATAAGGTATGTATGAAACACAAATGAATTTCACGTTTAGACACAGGTCTCATCCCTAAGATATCTCATTGTATATATGCAAATATTCCAAAATCTGAAAAATCTGAAATCTAAAACACTTCTACCCCAAACATTTCAGATAAAGGGTCCTTTGCCTGTCCTACTCTTATCTTGGTCTATAAATCTTAGATGATCTATTGGATCTTTGTTATAAATACTGATAGTACCTTTCTTTCCTTTCTTCTTGCCAATTTTTGTTATAATATTTTCTACCTTATAAAATACATTGAAACTTTTCTTTATTGGTCTATAAGATCGAAGATTTGTCCTGACTCCTTTTCCTTTCTTTCTTTTTTGTTTTTGTTGTTTAGATTTTTGTTATAGGTCTGTGTACTAGATGGAGGGACAGAGAGACAGAGAAAGAGAAAGTGAAAAATCATCCCCCCCTCCCTCGGGGGCGGTGGCTATGTCTCAATCCTCTCTCCTCCATTCTCCTTCTTGGGATTCTGGCCACACAAACACATGTGCCCACCGTGTTTCAAATTCCTAGGTCTGGGACTTAAACTGTGGTCAGCCATGTGGCATCCAGCAGCTTAACCACCATGCCACCTGCTGGACCCTATCCTGACTCCTCTTTTGCAACCTGAGGAGACTGGATTGTTTGAATGCTTTCCACTTCTCACCTCCCTCCTTCCACTTTCACTGCAGGGAAATCAGCCTGCCAAGGAGGTGTGCGGGGGGAGGAGGTCTATTTCCACTTTCACTGCAGGGAAATCAGCCTGCCGAGGAGGTGTGCAGGGGAGGGGGTCGAGAAGGCAGGCCTCTGACCTTTCAGCCTTATTTACACACAAATTAGAGAGCTGCCTGAAGCCTGCCTCCACCTCCTTTGACTATAAAGGTCAGTACCAGTTCTTGGCTTTACTTAGAGAGCTTATTTGTGGTTTAGCTGTATCTTCATTTGCATCCTTAGGAACCTGGCTATTTTCTCTTTAGACAGACAGTTCTTAAACAGTAACATCAGCCCAAAAATACAAAAATACCAAAAAAAGAAAAAAGGACAATGTTCCCTTTCTCTTATCAGTTTGGAAAATGGCTGATTACATAGTGGCTGATTACACAGAGGGTGAGTGTTTTGTGAGAGCATACAGTGCAAATAAGCAAAGGTCCCAGGGGAGAGAAAGGGACATTGGCTCCTTGCCAGTCCGGCCATCCCCACGTGGGAAAACCGTGCTTGATCCCAAAGTGCCCATCTAGGTCACATCTAAGTCTCACGCTTTGGCAGCCTGCTATCTGTTCTAATTCCCTGCTGCTACATGAATAACTGACCCCTCCCACGCAGTGACCGGAAGACTATCTAGAAACTGGGGAACTGGTGTTCTCTTACAAAATCAGGGCTGGGAACTGAAGACTTTCCAAGAGCGGTCTGCGCTATGCCAGGGTTACCTCCAGTAACCAGCTCTCACCAGTCGGAAGGAAAATGAACTTGGAAATGTAACCCAAATGTAACCCCATGACACTGGCCCTGAGGATATCCATCTCATTGACACTTGGGTCACCTTAAAAGCTTGTCTCAGGCCCTTATTCTGCACAAGAATGATACTTTCTATTCTAAGTTACTAACTCCCTGAGGTTCACTGGTATTTTCCAAACCATGTTTCCTGAGAATTTGCCCTGGCCCCTACATGTTTTGCAATGAGGGAGTACCTTTTTCAGCAAGAGACACTCTGTAGTTCTCCAAGAAGATAACTTTCAACTTGCTTCCAACCACCGGGTCATTGTTCACAACATCTGCCACTGAGGTGATGAGCTTTATGATCATCTTGGCCATGTGATATCCTGGGGCAGCCTTGAGGAAGAACGCAAGACACATTGTCAGAAGGAAGCTGTGATGAAGTGGGGAAATAGCAAGAGGTTAGAGCCCGCAAGTCCCCATTGAGCAAAATCAACTTACTTTGCCACCAATTATAACTGTCCTTGGCACAAATAACTTCTTAGGGTCTTTCTTGATGCCTAAAAAAGATGGAGAAGGGGATGGAACAGAAGGCTGTTGTTGGCTGTGGTGAGACCTAAGCAAAGACGTTGCTTCCACCTTCTAGGGAGCTTGTTGGTGGTCCCCGAGCCAACTCACGGTTGTACATGGTGATCACGTGCAGGCAGTTCAAGAGCTGCCGCTTGTACTCGTGTATCCTCTTCACCTGGACGTCGAACATGGAGGACGGATTGATTTTCACTTTGTACTCCTTCTCCAGGAACTGAGAAAACTTTAGCTTATTCTCCTGTTGAGACAATGAATGGGGCCAGAGCCCTTTTGACTAAAAAGCACAGGATGACATGTTTTTCAAAACTGGAGTATGAATCCTCAGAACCATCGCCAGGAATGGGATCCACACTCGGAAGGCTCACCTGCTTCACGTTGGCCATTTCCCGGAGGAAGACATCATCGCCCAGGAAGCTGTGGAGCTTCGTCAGCTGGCTCAAGTCTTTCACGTAGTCTTCCCCAATTTTCTTTCCATTTAAAAGAGGAGGGGTCATTAAATCAGGGATCGTAATCAAGTCCAAATGAGCAGTTTCTGTCACTACACAGTACACAGTTCTGTGAACTCACAGAGGGGGCTAGATATTCTATGCAGGAAGTACTCTTTCGTTCATCTCTTAAACGTAGTTTCAGTAACATTAAAGTGTTAAAAAAAAACAAACAGGAAATCTACTAAGAACCCTCATTCTATTAGTTATTAATATGGCCTTTGCTATCCTCTTTTACTGAATAGAGACACCATCTTCCCTCTGTGTACCATCTGAGTACAGTTAGCCATGACAAGCTACATCACTTGCAGGGCCTCTTGTTCAAAAATTAAAAATTGCAAGGTGGCTAGAGCAGAGAATTAAACCCAGGAAGTCCTGTGCAGTAGCACTAGCAGCACGCTGATGGAGCAGGCCAGGTGGCAGACCAGATCCGCATATGACAAGTGCACTCATGGGCCTCTCACATCCCAGTCAGGTCTCCCTTCCTCCCAGTACTTCCCAGTTACCTCTGCTATTAGCTCTGCAAGCCCTGGGTTGCAGAGCAGGAGCCAACGCCGTGGAGTGATCCCATTGGTTTTATTCTGAAATTTATCTGGTTCTAGCTCACTGAAGTCCTTGAATCTGAGGATGGAAAAGACACATCACTGATTTTGCCTGAAAGAGCCGGGTCCAGCATGCTGGATAAAGTTCAGTTACATTCAAGAAGCCAGTGGATGCTTAGAAAGACGAAATAAAGGTGGAGGGAGGGGCTGACAGCAGCTAGGGCTGTCATTCGAAGTAGAAATTCATTTACAAGGCAAAGATGATAAGAATAATTCCAACTGTAGTCACCTCCATCTGACTTCCTGGCACTGACAAATAAACTAGATTTTTTCAGTGGAATAGGTTGTTTTTGGTTCCTTACTCTAGAATTAAGAAGGTTCAGAAAGGAAGGCATTTCATTTTTCCTTTAAAGAAAAGGTCTTTAGTATAGAAGAAAATACTTTTAAGCATTTTACTAGGTCTTTCCTTATTCCTGAATGTGACCCTGCATTTACTAGCATCATTCCATTCACGGATCAGCGTTAGGCTCGTGACCATAGTAACGGCGGCTCACACGCTCGTCTTCACGATGTCTGAGTGGATTTTCGCCACACCATTCACAGCATGTGAGCCCACGATGCAGAGGTGGGCCATGTTGATCTTTTTGCCTCCTTCCTCTTCTATCAGAGACATCCTTCTCATACGGTCGACATCTTTAGGAAACAAGGCCACGATTCTCTAATGAAAAGAAGAGAAGGCTTTGTTGGTCACTAGATTTAAAGTAACCCTAGGATAATGTTAGTCGCTTCCCAAGCAAAATCTTGGCTGGAATGAATATAAAACTTCACTCCCACAGATGGGTTGCATTAGTCCTAGGGAGATGCCATCCCTCTAATTGATCACTTTTTAAAAGATGCATTTTCCCCCTTTCATGAATGAGAGACAGAGAGAGAGAGATAGGGACCTTCTATAGGGTGGTGATTGCCCTCCCCACTCCCCAGCCTTCTAGCTAGCCAGGTTCACGGGCATGCCTCCGCTGGCACGCTCAGGTTGACCTGGGTCCTGTATAGCTCAGTGTTGCAGAGTGGAGGCCTACCATCTGTGCCATTGCAGTTGGGCCCCTCAAAGATGTCTTTAACAGAGGCCCATTCAGATTTGACCTCTTTTTAATGAATCCACAATTGAAAGGTTGTCTGAGCCCCAACGCTGACAAGGGAGAACACTGCAGCCACCCCTAACATCTTACCCCATGATTTTACCCCTTATTCTTATAAAGGGTAAAATCACATTTCTCAAAATGACTTACATCTAAGTGCTTCTGATTTATCTCATAGATGATTTGCAAATGTCGAGGAAGCAACTTCTCCACCAGCTCTACTGGCCAACGCTCCAGGGCTTCTGGGAGCACTGTGTGGTTGGTGTAAGCGAAGGTCTTCTGGGTGATCTCCCAGGCCTAAGGGAAAGGGGGTGCTCCGCTGCTATCTCCTGCAGGTGTAGCCCTACCACACAGGGCCAGACATCTCACAGGACCATGCTAAGTATACATGGTTAGATATGTTTGATTCTACTAGGTTCCCGGATAATAGGAAAATATAATTTCCTTTCTTTCTTCCTTCCTTCCTTTCTCAGAAAAATGCTATTTGTAAGGCTCATCAAATTTAAGATGATATTCAGATGTTTTCAGATGCCTCGAACATTTTGGTCAACGATGGACTGCATGTCCAACAATGGTCCCATAAGATTATACCACACAGTTTCAGCGTGTGTGTGGCTCTACTATGTGGGTTTGTATAAGGGCACACCATGATTTTCACATGACAACAAAACTGCCTAATAATTTTTCAGAATGTAGCCCTGTTGTTAAGCCATGCACGACTAAATCTTTAATCCTAACATGTACAAGAGTTGAAGAATAAACACTCAAGTAATGCTCTCAGCAGGTACAAAGTGTGGCCAAAGGGCTGACTTCCAAAGTAACAGGGATGCTTTCAATTAGCTGTCTTCTGAGGTTGGAGAATTGAATTTGGAATCCTTTAAAATGCTGACTTCCAAAGTAACAGGGATGCTTTCAATTAGCTGTCTTCTGAGGTTGGAGAGTTCAATTTGGAGTCCTTTCAGACACAAAAAACGGTAAGAAGAATGTAAGCCCTTATACAGATACCAATCTGCACTCCATTAGGAATGTGCTCATTTATTTCTAGTCTTACTCCCTATGAGGATGGAGAGATGTCAGCATCTGGGCACATGCCTTTACCTGTTGAAAATTAGCAACAGTGACTTACTTCAAAAAATGGAAAAAGGAACTTAGGGCAAAGTCTTTCAACTACAGATGGTCTAGATATTTAAAGGAAAAAGCAGTCCAATTATGTCTACCTTGGGCCAGGGCAGTTTTTCAATATCCACAAAAATCCTCATCAGCTCTGGGATGGCAAGTGCAGGGTGAGTGTCATTCAGCTGGATGGCCACCTGGGTGGGGAAAAGACAGTGACATGAAGGTGACGGGTGGCCAAGGCTTTGCCTTCCTTGTCTCCACTCATACCTGGGGAAAGCACCCAACAAAATGCCCACCTCCTATGTGTGAATATTGTCAGAATCAAAATGGAGTCATCTATGCCAACTTGCATTAAGCCCTGACTAAACATGAGCCTGGAAAGGTTATGGAGGGGGTGTTTTCTCATGCTAGTATGCCTGATAAGAAGAACCATTATTTAGTGGACTCTGCAGAACCACCACCTTGCACAAAGACCACAGCAATCTGACACGAGGACTCCTTCTGCCAGGATATCTGTCCAATCTTGGACTGTGGTACCTTTTCATAACGAAGATAACTATTCCCAAACAGCTGGCATAATTACCTTTCCTGCTTCTCCAGTCCCACTTGTGGTTTTGCCTTCAAAACATGCCTAAGAATTTAAGAGCTCAGTGCATAGGTTGGGGCAACTTGAGATTGTCCACCCAGGTTGCAGGCTAGGCTGCAGTCCTCAACTGTGGCCCAGACTCCTTTTGCTTTACTTGCTTTGTCTCAGTTTCATCTCTTAGGTTGACATGGGAAACACTTGAAGCATCTAGTCCTGCTTAGCGTTTTTAGCACCAAGAGAGAGGAGTACATCGAATAGGAAATCCTGGTCCTTCCATGGACCTGCCTGCTTCCAGAGATGGAATACTTGCCTGATCAGGAAAGGCATCAAACACAGTGTCCGCGCCGTCAGAGGAGGCAAACTTGGAGGCTTTGAAACGTCGGATGATGTCTTGCAAGGTAGCAGCCACCACGAAGTACTCCTGCTTCAACCTTAGCTCCTTCCCTTCAAAAAACTTTAAGCCAGAGAGCCTGAATGAAAGTGTGCACACTGTAGGTGAGGCCAGAACGTGTTCAGCGTCTCTTGCCCATGGAATTTTAAGGCTGAAGCACATTGGATTCCTTTGCCAAAAGGATGAGCCTTTGATCTTTCTGGAAACTTCACTGAACTGACAGCAAAGGGATTTTAAAAAGGCAGACAAAGACACTGGGAGAAAGATAGCAGCAAGATCTCTCTACAAATTGAAAAATAGATGAGTGGTAGCTGAGCCAGAGTATCCAGGAAAGCTGAGTCCTGCTGTGGTGGTAGAGAAGAGGCAAAAACCGACTGCATTTATCTATCAGGGCCCCGTGAAGCTCAGGAACGGGCAACACCAACTGCCTTTGGAAGGAAGGGTGAAGAGGGATAAAGGTGAGCCGAAAGCCTGTCTCAGGAGCAGCTGGCCTCAGACCTCATCTCCAATTCCTGCAGTCGGGCAGTTTCCTTTCCCAACTCAGGCAGAAGCTGGAGGTGTATTCATCTGGAGATGGTAAAACAGGTCTCTGCAGTGGGGGCAGGAGGCACCGCGGAAGACGGGTATTATATTCTACTAAAACGGAGAGGGGTCTTCCAAAGCTCATGGGAAAACGGAATTAAGTACTAGTGTATTTTTTAAAAAAAATTATTGATTTCTCTTGCATGAGTGTGTGTGTGTGTGTGTGTGTGTGTGTGTGTGTGTAGAGGGGCCAGACAGACAGGATTAAGGCACATGTGTGCCCAGATACACAGGGAAGTCTCTGGACAAGAGCTAAGTGCCTTTGCTTGTGTGCCAGCCTCCCAGAGCCTCACAGAGGCCACTGCACCCCCATCCGGCCCTAGTACGAGATTGTTTCAGTGCAAACGATTTCAAAGTCCATGTATAGTTTTCTCGTAATACACATTCTTATGAACTCTTTGAAAGTCTCTGTATTTCTCCCAGTCAAGTTTCAGAACACAGGCAACTGCTATTCACTCCACTAGAATTAATTATTAATATCAATTAATCCCAATTGTACTCCTCAGCAACACTGAAACCTAAAATACAGTAATAATAGTAAAATATCTGAATGTTCCGTATTCAGACAAACTGAGTACAATAAAAACGTTTTCTGCTAGTCAAGGTCCCCACCCCTAAACCTGACCTTGCACACACCCTTTCTCAGGAGGCCTTAGGAGCATGTGTACTACCGAAAGAGTGGTGTAAACTAAGAAGGAGAAAGACCTGGGATCTAGAAAACAAAGGACCCCAGCAGCAGTGAGCACAGGGGTCTTCTGAATGATGGGGAAAGAAGATCTCAAGATCACAGTAGGCAGCCAATCCAGGGGAGAGCCAGAATCCACTGTGAGGAAAGGCCCAGTTAAGAAGTACCTAATGCAGGGAACCAGCAGTTAACGTAATGGCTATGTCGCTGGACTCCCACGTAGTCGACCGCGGTTCGCGTCCCGGACCCGGTGGCTTGAAACTAACGCCGGGTGTGTGTGCGTGCGTGCCCAAGATCCCGAGAGGAGAATGGAGGAGAAGGGATTGCGGCATGACCATCCCCCCTGGGGGGTAATTTCTCGCTTTCTGTCTCTATGTCTCTCTCTGTCTGGCGAGCGCACGCGCCCTACAGTGAAAATCTCTCAAAAAAAAAAAAAAAAAAGAAGTACCTAATGCACCCAATTCTGCTGTACGGAGAGGGACGTCTACAACTAGGGGAGAGTATAGGATAAATTAGAGAAAAGAACTAATAAAAGCAGTCAAGCAAACAAGCAAAATATATTCATAATTATGTAAATGCTGATTAAAGAGCTAGTGAAGATTGTGTTGTTAATTATGCTGAGAGAGTTGTGTGTGGGAACTCTGATTTGTGTGGTTTGGATGGGACTGTAGGGGAGAATGTGAGCTATCTCTTATCTTCCATAGTGGGGAGACAATGAACAATTGCAAAAATGGAAAAACCAAAAAGTAGCAAAAATTACATATAATTCATAAATAGGGATGTAAATACCTGAAATAAAAAGCAAGGAAATTAGTTACTTCTGTGAAGTAGGGCACAGGAGACTGTTTTTATAATAAGCCTCACAGAACTGGTTTTCTATCTAAACTATGTGCATATATGTTTGATAAAAATTAAGACCAGATTAAAAATGGAAAGCTATTTATGGAAAACTGTCAGGGTTGACTCTACCAATGAGAATTTAGGGATGGTCAAATTTGTAATTTATTTTTACTTTCTTGGAACTTTTTTATATTGCTTATGTTTTTTCCCCAATGCCATGTATATTGCAGAGATTATAAGAAAGTAATTAGCCTTACAAAAAGAGAGAGAGAGGGAACCAGCAGTTAGCGTAATGGCTATGTCGCTGGACTCCCACGTAGTCGACCGTGGTTCGCGTCCTGGACCCGGTGGCTTAAAACTCACGCCGGGCGCGTGTGCGTGTGTGCCCAAGATCCCGAGAGGAGAATGGAGGAGAAGGGATTGTGGTGTGACCATCCCCTCTGGGGGGTTATTTCTCGTTTTCTGTCTCTATGTCTCTCTCTATCTATCTGGCGAGCGCACGTGCCCTATAGTGAAAACCTCTCAAAAAAAAAAAAAAAAAGAAAAAAAAAAAGAGAGAGAGAACTATGAATCTGTCTAGAAGGAATTTAGACATTTATTAAGTCAGGGAATTTTTAAGGTCCCCCAAATAAAATTGACTAACTATAGATTAGTTCAATCTTTGAACTCGAGAAGTTTAAGCCAGTTGGGAGAGAAAGAGGTGTAAACAAGACTTTAAATACACTGTAACTTTTTTCTTCAATTTTGGAGCTGATCTTGTAGCACAGTGGTTAAGTGTTGTACATTGGGAACCAGCTCTCACCTGGTTGACTATGGTTTGAATCCTGGCCCTGGCAGTTTAAAAAACACACTGAGCACGTGAAGAATTAGAGAAAAGGAGACCGCAGTGTGAGCAGGCCCTGCTGAGGTGTGCAACCTTTCTCTCCACTCCCCTTGTGGGTGTTCTTGACTCTTACTAAATAAATGAAAGAAATTTTTAAAAAAGAATTACCTGATTACCTTGGTCCCCAAAGTACTATGGATATACTTTAACTTAAAATCTTTCTCATTTTTTTTTTTTTTATTGCCAGAGGTCACTTGTGCTAGAGAGAGAGAGAAGCCTACAATAGGGCATGGTCAGGCCACAATCCCTTTTTCTCCTTGCAAATCCTGATGGGGTGAAGGAATGGAGAAAAAAAGACAAGGCAGCACAGTGAGACTCTGTCCTTCTCTCACTGGTGATCAGAGCCTTTTAAGAGCTGTAAGCAGGGAACTGATATCTCACTAGTGTAGAATGAGGACAGGGGAAGGTTCTCAGAAAGGAGATAAATGTCTGGACGAGGGCTATCGCCAGGTTGAGGAGAGGGAATACAGGTGTTGCTATAATTACAGTAAAAAATGATTTTATCAATTCATTCTTTAAAAGAAAAAAACAAAACCATGATCCTAAGGGCTACCTTTTATTTTAATTTTTTTTTTTTTTTTTTTGTAGAGGTTTTCGCTATAGGGCACGTGCGCTCGCCAGACAGACAGACAGAGACAGAGAGACAGAAAGCAAGAAATCACCCCCCAGGGGGGATGGTCCCGCCGCAATCCCTTCTCCTCCATTCTCCTCTCGGGATCTTGGGCACGCACGCACACGCGCCCGGCGTGAGTTCCAAGCCACTGGGTCCGGGATGCGAACCGCGGTTGACTATGTGGGAGTCCATGGACATAGCCATTACGTTAACTGCTGGTTCCCAGGGCTACCTTTTATTTTAATTTTTTTTTTTTTGTAGAGGTTTTCGCTATAGGGCACGTGCGCTCGCCAGACAGACAGACAGAGACAGAGAGACAGAAAGCAAGAAATCACCCCCCAGGGGGGATGGTCCCGCCGCAATCCCTTCTCCTCCATTCTCCTCTCGGGATCTTGGGCACGCACGCACACGCGCCCGGCGTGAGTTCCAAGCCACTGGGTCCGGGATGCGAACCGCGGTTGACTATGTGGGAGTCCATGGACATAGCCATTACGTTAACTGCTGGTTCCCAGGGCTACCTTTTATACAACAAATCTAACCAATTTTGTATCCCGTGCTAATAACTTTAGTACATGCTGTCAACTACTGCAGATGATTACTTCCCATCAAGTGAGGTTTGGTCCTTACAGAACAGAGGAGGATGCAGTTCAAGCTCCTTCTGTTTATACAGTTCTGCAGCTTTTGCTTTGGCTATGGCCCCAGACTCGGAAAAATTCTTACCTTGATCATGAAATAGAACAACGTTTTGCTTTGGGGTTAGAGGCTTCTCTGAAATGTACTGAAACCATAGTGTTTTCCCCCAAAGGAAAATAACATACCATTAGGTTCCCGAAAACGCTGCAGCAAGTCTGCAGGATCCTTCACCCCTCTTTAAGACCGTGGTTGGACACCCACTGGACAGCTGGTCTTAAGGACTATTTATGTTCCTGTCCTCAAGTCCCTTGTTTTCTACCATCTTTGTAAAGCAGAGGACTAACTTGGTTGCGTATGAGATTACTTTTTGAAAAATCATTACAACTTCAGGAAAATGATTTTACTTGTAGAGAAGTCAGAATTATGAGATCCAGTTTCAAGTTGTTTTTTTTTTTTTTTAAACTAAGTTATTTTAAAACTAAAATCAGGATAATCACCTGTAAGAAAAAGTTTAAAGATCTAAGTAAGTGGTGGGGGAAATAGGTATTTGTTTATGGGTTTCCTCTGAGGTCCACGGCCCCATCGAGCCTGAGGACAGAGGCCAGGGAGAGCCCAATCAGCAAAGAAAGAGACCAGACAGGAAATCTTCAGGAACTTTTGCCTTTGTAAATGAAATTTCTGTCTGGAAAGAAAGTAGCGCTTTACCAGGGACTCACCTCATCTTGTGTGTCCAGGTTTTTTTTGAAATATAACAGAGTTTCCCAACCAGTGATGGGTTTACTAATCAAGGACAAAATGCTAACTATGATTTCATGAACTGTACAATTTGTTTTCCTGCTTCGGGTGGGAGAGGAAATCTGAACAATTTGGGAAAAGATAATTCTCCACGTGAAGAAAAACTTCCATATTAAATACATGTTTCACAGGGTTGCCGAATAGCCTTATGAAATGAGCTGCTTCTGTTCCCACTGAGAAAGCAAGCTTGATCACTCACATTGTCATTAGGATAGAGGACCCGGGAGATGTTCTCGGCCAGGTTTCGGTCCAGCACAGCCTGAATGTAGTCGCCAACGTTAACTGAGGGGAACATGAGAGAAACAATCAATAGATAAGCCATCTGTTGTGCCGAAGCTCCATGACCTCACCTGATGTTTGCCGCATGCCATGTGGGAGTCCTAGAATCTCAGAGGGCCAGATAGAGGGACTGCTTTAAAAATGCCCTCTTGGGAGACCAACAGTTGGCATAATGGCTATGTTGCTGGACTCCCATATAGTCGACCATGGTTCGAGTCCCGGACCCGGAGGCTTAAACTCACGCTGGGTGTGTGTGTGTAAGTGCCCAAGATCCCAAGAGGAGAATGGAGGAGAAAGGATTGCAGTGTGGCTATTCCCCCTGGGGGGGTGATTTCTCACTTTCTGACTCTGTCTTTCTGACAAGCATGCACACCCTATAGCAAAAACCTCTGGGGAGATAAAAAAGCCCTCCCTTCTGACTCCATAAAATGCCTGCTTAGGCACTCAGGAGTTCTTATCAGAAACTCAAGGCTCTTTTCTCAAGCTCAACTTGTTTCTAACTAGTGATCAAGTAGGTTAAACATGCACACAAAGAAACCAGAGCCCACACTATACTCACAGTCTCTGAGGTTAAAGTCATTCGGTGCTCGGGCAGACCAGAGGCGCATGGTGTTGACGGTGTTATTCATGTACCCAGGCACTGGGGTGTCATAAGGCAGGGCCAGGACCACCTGTGGTATTGAACAGAAGCAGCTGCTCACCTTTCCCAAGTGTGATGATGTAGATCCAGCAAAGGGCTGGGAGACTGGAATTCTATTCCTGGCATATCAACTCAAATTGTGTTGGGCAGGGCCAGCAGGTGGCATGGTAGTTAAGGCGCTGAAGTCCCAGATGGCTGACCACAGTTCAAGTTTCAGACCTCGTGGCTTGCTTTCTTTCTCTCTCTCTCTCTCTGTCTCCCTCTTAGCTCAAATCGAATAATAATGATGATGATAAATGAAATTAAATAAATAATTCTTTTAAAAAAATAGTGTGGGGTATAAACCAGCAACAGGGTCCCAAGCCTGGAGGGGGCATTAGAGGCCACGTGGTTCCTCCCCTACTGGAATAATCTGGATGACTGGGACCATCCGGACTGATGGTCCTTCATAGCATTTCCATACTGACTTCCCAGGTGCCCTTGCCTTGACATAGATGCAGTGGAACAGAATTAGTATTAGAAAATATTTACCCTTATGTTTTAGATCAAGTCATTGTTTTAATAATAATAAAATATGATGGGAAGGGCTGGTCTTGTAGTGCAGCAGCTATAGGGGGCTGGATCCCAGCTCTGACAGTTTGAAAACACTATGGGCGGGTAAGCCCAAATCCTGATGGGATTGAAAGATGGAGGAAAGGGGACTGCAGCAGACCATGACTATGACCCATTAGGGTGTGATTTCTTTCTCCTCTCCGCTCTCTCTTCCAGGTACATGTGCACTCTGACCAAAGGAAAAAAAAATTAAAATATGATGTGCAAGCAAAATGACAAATGAGAATTTGTACCCACCAAAATAAAAACCTCTGGGGAGATAAAAAAGCCCTCCCTTCTGACTCCATAAAATGCCTGCTTAGGCACTCAGGAGTTCTTATCAGAAACTCAAGGCTCTTTTCTCAAGCTCAACTTGTTTCTAACTAGTGATCAAGTAGGTTAAACATGCACACAAAGAAACCAGAGCCCACACTATACTCACAGTCTCTGAGGTTAAAGTCATTCGGTGCTCGGGCAGACCAGAGGCGCATGGTGTTGACGGTGTTATTCATGTACCCAGGCACTGGGGTGTCATAAGGCAGGGCCAGGACCACCTGTGGTATTGAACAGAAGCAGCTGCTCACCTTTCCCAAGTGTGATGATGTAGATCCAGCAAAGGGCTGGGAGACTGGAATTCTATTCCTGGCATATCAACTCAAATTGTGTTGGGCAGGGCCAGCAGGTGGCATGGTAGTTAAGGCGCTGAAGTCCCAGATGGCTGACCACAGTTCAAGTTTCAGACCTCGTGGCTTGCTTTCTTTCTCTCTCTCTCTCTCTGTCTCCCTCTTAGCTCAAATCGAATAATAATGATGATGATAAATGAAATTAAATAAATAATTCTTTTAAAAAAATAGTGTGGGGTATAAACCAGCAACAGGGTCCCAAGCCTGGAGGGGGCATTAGAGGCCACGTGGTTCCTCCCCTACTGGAATAATCTGGATGACTGGGACCATCCGGACTGATGGTCCTTCATAGCATTTCCATACTGACTTCCCAGGTGCCCTTGCCTTGACATAGATGCAGTGGAACAGAATTAGTATTAGAAAATATTTACCCTTATGTTTTAGATCAAGTCATTGTTTTAATAATAATAAAATATGATGGGAAGGGCTGGTCTTGTAGTGCAGCAGCTATAGGGGGCTGGATCCCAGCTCTGACAGTTTGAAAACACTATGGGCGGGTAAGCCCAAATCCTGATGGGATTGAAAGATGGAGGAAAGGGGACTGCAGCAGACCATGACTATGACCCATTAGGGTGTGATTTCTTTCTCCTCTCCGCTCTCTCTTCCAGGTACATGTGCACTCTGACCAAAGGAAAAAAAAATTAAAATATGATGTGCAAGCAAAATGACAAATGAGAATTTGTACCCACCAAAATATAGCTATGAGGATACATTTTGTGTAGCTTATTCAATGAGCTGATTTCGAATGTGGTGAAAATCAATAGAACTGGGAGTTTCTGAGGATAGGATATCATATATGGTCTTACAAATACTTTGCTAGATTTTTTTCAAGTTGCATAAAGAAGTGTTATTTTACTGATTCCTATAACGAAATGTCAAATCGGCTGATAATTCGTTGAGCTGAGCTAATTAAGAGGTGAGCTTTGGAAAGTCTAGCTCAATCTTTGCGATAATTATTGAAATAGAGACCAGGAAGACAAACTGTTTCATTGCATTTAAAATTTATGTGAGAAGTGACTCATTTCTGTTCTCTGCTTCATCAGAGTCAAGCTCTAATGATGGAGAATTACAGTATAATTGAATCAGAATACGGGAAATACCATTTAGTACTATCCACTCACTTTGGATATGAGGGGGTCGAGGTGGAGGGAGAAGTGACTTGCCCAAGGTCAGAGTCATGGCATGGTTAAACCTAAATGCACTCCTCTTTAATTTGGCCTGCTGAGTTATGAATGAATGAGGCATTATAGCCCACATCAATCAGAGGTATTCAGTCATGCTTTCATGATCACCATGACCTCAAAGTAACAAATCACCCTTATGTGGCTATCGTTCACCAAGAAATAAAGGTCTCTGGAGATTTTTTAAGCAAATGGCAATCAATCAGAAAAATCATTTACAGAATGCGATTGAGAGTCTGGGTTCTAACCAGATTTGTCCTTTTGACCTCAAAGTATAATTGAGGCCAACTGGGAAATGCATAGCTTGGATCCCCTCTCAGAGAACGGTGTCTTTAGAGTTCCCGTCAAGGCTGTGCTCTGCCCAGGATGCTCTAGGGTGGCTGGAGTGCTGAAATGAAGACTCCTTTAATGGGCGGTCTGTAATCTCAGGTCAGAGGGGCCCTGTGGTTGAGGCTCTCCCTGTGAGCACGCTTTCCTTCTCCCTTGCCTTTTACAAGTGGCACACCTGCATGTTATCTAAGGACTTCCACACCCTCCTGCCCCCCTCCCCCCTTTTTATCTTTCACAGGTATTCCTACTACATCACCTGCACTTGTCATTCTCTTTGCTGCCTGCCTACTGAGGGACCTGTACTGCAACAAGAATGACAGGAATAGCTCAGTTTACGAGAGGCCATCTCATGCATTTCTGGCCTCATGCTCTCTGACCCCACTAGCTACAAACCTGAGGCCGATTCAGGTAGTAGCTTCCATCCATAGTGTCCTGCGTGGCTTGGGTCAGTGCATGTCTCTATCTCTGCCTCATAACCTGTCCTCTGAGCACAGACACACACTCTCCAACTGAATTTCTGATTATATTATGAAAATACCTAGAGGTGCTTTGTAAATACAAGTGAGCTTGGCAGGGGGATCCACAGTATAAATATAATGCTTCCGGGATCGATTATGTAAATTGCACACTTCCAGATAGATTGGAAACCACTGATGGAGATTTATGGCACTAAATGGTATACATATACATGCTAGTTTACTACTAAATACATGTGTACATTCTTTAGGTATAGTAACAATTGAGTTGCTTGCAGCTCTTTTGATGATATTTGTAATCAAGTGCAACTTAGGTTGTGGGCTACTGTTTAATCAAAATGAAAAACAAAACAAAAACCCAGTACAGAACAGGAACCTATATTGACATCTCAATATTATGTTACTCCTTTCAGTCATTATACTTTAATGGCCTATTTTAGCTTCTAACCAGTTATTTCATGGGCCAAACCAATTCACATTCAGATAGGTAATACATTTTTCAAAAAAAAATCTTATTTTTCTGAACTGTGAATAACTGTCCACAGATGAGCAAATCTGAAAAACTCAGCTATCACATGGGCTTTTTGCTTTTTTAAGGTAAAATAAAGCATTTATGGAGAATATGCCAAAAACCAAGTTTAACATTACAATACTAAATTTTGCTGCCAATAGTCATATAGAAAAATACCACTTACTTGGTATTTACCATTTTCTTTCATTTTTTTTTTAAGGAATGACCAGTGATAAGAGTTTTTCAGCCTGAGACCATATTTATAAAACACATATCTTTAACTGGAGCCTCCTAGGATTGGGCAGTGCAGTCCCATAGAAAACGGGGTATTTATCAGGAAGTAAGAGGACAGCAAAGCACAAACCACCACTGGGCGCCACTGTTCGGCGCCAGGGTGAGACCGAGATCTTGTGGCAGGATAAATACATGCTCACGAAGTAGGTACATCTGAATTGACGCTAGCATTATGTCTCTAGAAGTGATTTGGCACAAAATAACAAAAGAGCTCCAGTGCAACATTTTCATGATTTTTCTGACTTCACAATGAATAAGAACTTTGGTAATCTTTTAAACAAATTCTTCAGTATTGAAATAGTTATCCTTGAGAAGTTGTAAGTAAATGAATATATGATGGTGGGGGAGGAATAGCATTTCCTTTTATTCATTTTTGGTATCAACTTTATATAAAACTGGAAAACTAAGCATGCTGGGTATTATAGACTGATTATCTCTGGTCAAACTGATTGCAAAATGATCTAGGTAAGTCACTTGACATTAGGGAAATCACTTCTGTCTTGCTTCAGCTCTCTTATCTCTAAAAGGAGTAACAAATTGATTTATAAAAATGTACAATGTAATTCAACACACACCATCTGCTACTCAATATTATAGATACGTTACACTGGATGCTATGGACTCACTGTACAATCCTACACAAAATGCTCATCGTGAGGATTCTCTGAATACCTGGGTGTCGGTCCACTTGGTCCCGGTTTTGGTGTGCTCTACTTTTCCGTAGAAGTGCACAGGCAGCATGAATTCAGGGCGGGCCTTCTCCCAGGGATTTCCATGCCTGAGCCAATCATCTGCCTCTTCTACCTGCAAAATAAATGTGGCTTAGAATGTATTTTTCGGGAGATGTGAGTCAAGTCCTTTAACTATATCATGATAAAAATATACGGGACTGAAACAACTCAGTATTGTTTTGGAGAGAAAGTATGTTGAATTCGTTCATCTCAATTCACCTTTGTTATTGCTTTACAGCCTAAATCAAGAACTTGTTAATAGCGCCCTAAATGGTTTACAGGTATAATTGTATTTAACCCGCACAATGGCCTTATAGGAGGACACTAGGGTTCCTTCCCTTTTTGTTAAAGAATTAATTAATTAATTAATTGATTATTTCTTAATTTGTTACAAGAGATGTGGCTCGCCAGAGAGAGACAGAGGAAGAGAGGGAAAGTGGGAAAGCAAGCCACCAGGTCCAGGATTCAAACTGTGGTAAGACATGTAGGAGTCTGGTGCCTAAACCACCACACCTGCCAGCCCCATATTATTATTATTTCTTAATTTTCTATAGGGCATATCCTCATGAGAGCGAGAGTAAGCAAGCTACTAGGTTCAGAACTCGAACTTGGTCGGTTATGTAGGAGCCCAGCACCACAAACACCATGCCACTTGCTGTCCCAGTTTCCCCCTTTTTAACGATGAGGAAATTGTAGCTACTCATGGTCACACTGATAATAAGTGGTAGAATTAAGTGGTTTTTTTAAAAATATTTATTTTATTTTATTTATTCATTCATTTTATTTTAATTTGACCAGACACACACACACACACACACACACACACACACACACACACAGAGAGAGAGAGAGAGAG